>NW_026126999.1:0-581782 GCF_943737965.1 Phodopus roborovskii
TCCCATTTGTGTGTTGTGTGTGTGTGTGTGTGTGTGTTGTGTGTGTTTGTGTGGGTGTTTTGGGTTGTAGTTGTGGGCAATTCAAGACAGGGTTTTTCTGTATAGCGCTCTTGCTCTATAGACCAGGCTGGCCTTAAACTCTGCCTCCTGAGTGCTGAGGAGATTAGAGGCATGTACAACCACTGCCTGACTTTATCCCAATTTTTAAATTGTGAGTGCTGGGTGCCAGAGTTCTTTTCTAGGGATGTTTCTGGGTCAGGTTTGCTATTTGGACTTGTTCCAAATCCTGGAATTTGGTTTAAGTACTTGGGAGTACAGAGGCGGATCCCTGGAAGGACAAAGGCAAAGGATGAGGGGTGGGAAAGAATGTTAGCACTGGGGAACACCTTGCTTGGTCCCACTGGGGGAGTGAGGATACTGGGAATGTACCCTCTTTATGGGGATGAGGATTGTGCCTGGATTGCTAAACCTAGGCATTAATTGGACCTGGGCCAAACAAAAACAAAACATTCCTGGACTAGGTCTTTGCAATTCAATGTCAAGCCCATTTATTGCACACATGGCTTTTTTGTTGTTGTTGTTGTTGTTGTGAGTCGTTAATTGCAGGAGTTTTTCTGAGTGTCACTGACTGCCCTGTACCTCACTTTGTAGACTCAGCTGGCCTCAAACTGCTGAGATCCTCTGGCCTCTGCCTGCTGAGTGCTGGGACTAAGGTGTGCACCACCACTGACTGTATTTAGGTTTTATTTATTTTTTAAAGACAGGGTCTTGCTATAATTGGTAGACTGGCCTTGAGGAAATCTTGATCTTTAGTGCCTTCATTTCCTGGGTGCTTTCTTTATGTTTTTTTTTGTTGTTTGTTTGTTTGTTTTAGAGTTTGTTCATAGTACTTCTCTTAGCAATGGCAGTTCCAGGGTGGGTAGGGGAGTGGCTTTTACAGAAAAGTGTTAATGTTGCTAATCTCAGACTTGTCAGGCTGCCTTCTGATTCTCTCAGAACACAGGAAGTATGTGAAGCCATCTAAAGCTATCTCCCACTGACACCCTTCTTCATTTGCACTTGCAAAAATGCAAAACTACTTGCTAGGGGAGGTCTAGGCTTGACTTCCCAATAGTGTAGTATCTCACAGCTCTTGTTGCTGGTACCTGCCTGTTTTGATGAGCCATTGTACTTCTTGGTTTGTGGGAAGAAGACCAGAGAAGCTGGCACCTTTGGCTTCCTCTATGTTGTTACTGATGTAAGTAATAAAGTGCCTGAATCTAAAAGAGCTCACCATATGTATGTATGTATGTATGTATGTATGTATGTATGTATGTATGTATATATATATGTGTGTGTGTGTGTGTGTGTGTGTATGTCTTGGTGTGCTGCAGTGTACCTAAAAACCTCTCAGGAATCCAAGGACTATAACCTGTAACTTCTGTCAAAGCAACTCACAGCCAGCCTTCTGCAGCCTGCACTTTGAGGCGCTGGCTGCAGCCTCACCCAAGTTTGTGTGCCCTTCAGGAGGCAAGGAAGGCAGAATGCTTAACAGCAGTCATCTAAAATACAAAAAAAAAAAAAATTTTGCTCTCAGGCTCAGTGCTTATCTTGTCTTCCCAGGGTCTATAGCCATTCTGGTGCACCTGGGAGTTCCTGCTGATTCCCTTTACTTCTCCCTTGGGGCTACCCCATAGTAATGACACCATATCCTTGCTTCAGCCTGCCTCTCCCTGGGTTATTATTTCAGTTATGACACTTTCTCCATATATATATATATATATATATATATATATATATATTACTGGAGCCTTGTCAGGTGACACGGTATTGAGCAGTTTTACAATATTCGCAATAAAACTGGTCTGGAATTTTCCTTCCTTGGTAAACATCTGTTACTTGAAAGCTGCCAATAATGTTTCTGAGCCCATAAACTAACTGAAAAAAAAAAAAAAAAAAAAAAAAAAAAAGCTTGAGCTCTGATAATATTCAGCAAAACCCTTGAATACTTCAACCAGTGGTTATAATTGCAAACAGTGATCTGAAGTAATCCATTTTAGAAAAGGACAGTAGAAAAGGGTGGGTGTGGTGTTTGTGAATAATGAACAAACTGTCTCTCTCAGGACAGCTCCCATCAATGTAGTCAAGCCTAAATCTCTTCTTTAGACTAAATGGGGAATTGTAGTGAGATATCACCCTGCCTGCACCTGTTGCCCATTAGTGGGGGCAGGTGTGGACATGACCTTCAGGGGGTGGGAGGGCTGGGGCTCGGATGCTGGAACCCAGCTAGTGTTCTTACTTCCTGGTTGGAGACAGAGCATCCTGAGGCATCCTTGAAACTGGAACCTGTGGCGATCATCTATTTCTGGTGTAAGTTATTTCTCCCCAAATAAACATCCATCAACATCAGCCTGTCACTTCCCAGATCCTTATTTACCACGATTTACCACCCAGCAGAGGTTGCATGACTGGGCTTTCTGCTGTTTGTGCTGGGTCTCTGTAGAGCAATGGGGGAGTGTCCTAGAGGTCTACAGTATGAATTCAGTTGTCTGTGTTGTCTTGTAAAGTTCCTTTTAGTAAGCCACTCTCCTAATGCTGTTTTGGTTTTATATTTTCATTTTTCTTGTGCTTGATAGCCTTACCCATATTTTTGGACTACAAAATAACAATTTAGGCTTATTCTTTAGATGATTATATATTATCCTAAGTTTTTAATTGCTTTGTTTTCTCACATCTTTTAGGTAATGCATATCCATTATAGGGAAATATCTGATGAGTTCTGGCAAATGTGAATCCCCACATAACTACTACAACAATTGGGAAATAGGATATCTATTTCTCAATGCCCCACTGCAATAACTCTCCCAGATCTTGAGTCCTTAGCAACCAGTGGTCTGCTTTTTCTTTTGATAGCTCAATGTGCTTTTTTTTTTTTTTAGAATTCATATGATAATATCATAAGTTAGTTGTTAAGCATTGGCTTCTTTCAATCAATAAAGTATATTTAATATTTAAGATCTGCCTGCATCTGAGTGGATGCCATTAATATACCTTGTTTGTTGTTGGGAAGTATACAGTGTGTGGTCTCTCATAGCTTGTTTATCCAACCAAATCTCAAGAGTATTTCCAACAATATTTAGTAAACTTCATACATAAAAACATTTTTTTTTTTTAAATTTGCTTGAGTGCCTGCTGTGTGTCATTTGAGAGCCAGCATGAACAAAGTAATGTGTGCCTTCATGGAGCTGAAAAGGGGGTTCTAAATACAAATCATAGTAGCTAAATTACACAATTATATGGTATTAGTTCTGCTCCTCTAACAAATTGCACAGTCGATAACTTAGGTAACAGAAATTTCTCTTACATACAGAAGCCCAGAATCCCTAAATTAAGATCTGGTAAGTTGGGTCATGCTGTGTTCTGCGAGATGTGCCCCAAGGGCCTCTCCTGGTGGTTGCCGGGGACCCATTTGTTCAGTGACTTAAAAACCACATGCTTGGAGCGTTGTACTACCCTCACATCCCTCTTTTCTTTTCTTTTCTAAGGACACTTATAATTGGTTTAGTGTCCCTACTAATCCCAGAATGGTCTCATCTTGAGACTCTCAGTTACACATCCGAAAAAAAAAAAAAAAAAAAAAACCTTTAGGTTCTAGGTGGACACATTTTAGGGTTTACTACAGAAATTCCCTGCCAAGTGTTAAACAGTGGTAACAGAGCAGCAGAATAATTAGAGGTGGAGTGCTGGAAGACTGTAGATGTAACTTCAGTAAGTGGATTGAACAAGCCAGTGATAGACAAGGCGGGACAAAAGCAGTGGGCAATGCTGCCTCTGAAGTCAAGAGAACCCCACATCGCAGGCACTGCTCGGGAAGGCACTCACTCGGGAAAGGACAGGGGAAGGGTATGCCTGTGAGACAGCTGTAAGTACTCAAGTTGCATTGATTAAGGACAGGGTCTCACTGGGTGCCCTGCTGTCTGGGAACCCTGCTTTGTTACTAGGTGGACCTAAATTCACAGATATCCATTTACCTCTGTCTCCCGAGCTGGGATTTATTTTATATGTTCAGTGTTTTTTAAAGATTTTTTTATTATTTATAAAGTTTTCTGGCATGTTTGTCTTCTGCTAAAAGTAAACACCAAATCTCTCTGGGTGTTGTGAGCCCCATGTGGTTGTTGAGTTGAACTCAAGGCCTCTGGAAAGCAGTCAGTGCTCTTAATTTCTGAGCCATTTTCAGGGCTCATGTATGAGTGTTTGCCTGCATGTTTTGTGTACCCCATGTATACCTGGTGGTTTTGGGGGGACCAAAGAGGGTGTTGATCCTCTGGATCTGAAGTTACAGATGGGCTGTGACCTGCCATGTATGTGCTGGGAGACAGAACCCACGTCCTCCCCAAGAGTAAAAAGTGTCCTAACTACTGAGCCACGAGTCCGGATTTTTTATATTTAAGGACATGGAAAGCTTTTGCAAGGTGGATAACCTTCGAATAATGAAAAATTGACAATAACATTAAAAGTCGTTTGAGAGTAAGGTGATACAATAAAAGTAGCAGGTTACACTAGAAGTTTCGGTGGGAAGAATGCTCTGAGACTCAGCAGACTACAGAGTAACACACACCACAGGATAGGGTTCAGAATCCTGCCTCCAGGATTCCTCCAGAGCCCAGATGAAGAAACACCCATTATTTGTGCCCCTGAGCCCCTGTCTCTTTCCCACATACTTTCTCCAAAAGCACTCTCCTGACTAATAGCACTGTGGTTCATCTGGGCTGTCAGTTTTTGTCATAGTTTTAACTATAATGGGATTATTCACCCTATATATTCCACTAAGTCCTGCTCCATCTACCCCTAGAGTAAGATTTCTGAAGTTCATTTCTGTTTTACACAGAGAAATCATTTACTTATTCTCGTGGTTATATAACCAATATCTTATTTGAACAGCCTATCATTTAATCATCTGCTTTACTACTGATGCACATTTGGAGTTTCCACTTTGGGGTAGAACAAAGAATTATATAAACAAAGTGTGGTGTCGTGTGGATATTCAGCAGTAATGGATACTGCTCAGAGTCTCTCCAAGTTGCCAACACTGTAGAGAGCTTGGTTCTGTGTATGTTTTGGAGGTAAAACAGCCTATCCCGACATCTCACGAGAGAACTAGGGTTAACTCCAAGTGTTTGCAGCTGGGCCACTGCTAGGTGGGCTCGGTATCAGCTGGACCAGAAGTAGGGATTTGGGAGTGTAGGTGAAAGAAGAGAAAGGTGGGAATTTTGTTCTATATAATCCTGAGATGTCAAATGAGGTATCAAAAAGGGTAAACATTCAGTCCCAACCTCAACAGCTTGGTCTGGATTAGAAACAAAGCAATATGAGCATCCATGAGGGAATTTAAGCCATGGCAGAGGCAGTCTCACCAGGGAGTGAGTAGAAATAATAACACAGGATGCCCTGTCACCATGAAATCTGGGATACGGGAGAAGCAGCAAATACAAAACAGTAGAAGCCTCTAAGGCTACAGGGAAACCTCCAAGCATCCTTAGAGGCCTGCTCATGAAGCACATCTGGAAGGAGAGATTTGTCCAGGCAACACAGGTCCAGAGGAAGACTGACAAAGTGCCATGTCAGTTAGGCATGTGCACAGGGCATTGCTTGAGACCATGCTAGCTTTGGTATCTTCCCTCCCCCCCCCCAAGTGAGAATTGGCCTGAGTATTGTGGAAGTATAAGAGAAATAGGGCTGCCACTAGGTACACATGAGAATGTGCTCTAAGCAAGGACATGAACGCAGTAAGGGGGCTCGCCATGGGATGTCTGAAGAGGACACAGCAGTGTAGACATGAGTATCGTGAACCCCAGGTGGCATGCTGTCTGGAACTGTGAGCAGGGAAAATAGTGGGAAATTGCCAGGGAAGCAATGAAGGGCCAGGTCACATAGACTCTCAGAGGTCCCTGCAAGTGCTTTTGTCCATTGTGCCGAAGCAGGAAAGCTCCTCAGAAGTTTAGGGCCCAAGGGTGACATATTTTGTCTTAATTCGATAAGCTTCAACATCATGATTCGTATTGATGTGTCACATGCTTTCACTTTAATCTCCAGAGTACATTGAGTTCTCCTGTTGCCCCTAAGTCATATCAGCATTGTCTGGAAGTCTAAACCAGAACAGAAGGCTAGAAAACAAAATGGCCAGCATTTATAGATGGTATGGCTTAGAGATGACAGGATTGTGCATGTTAAAGACAGCACTGCAGGGTTATAAAAGGAGAGCCTGGCACTGCTAGAGCCTACCATACCACTTGGTGGAAGTTTCCATCTGTAGGAAAACTACAGTTTAATTTGAGTAGCCTTTACAACACCAGTTGACACACTGACTGAAGCCCACAATCATCACAGAGGATGTAAGTTTTCTCTGTGACTGACAGATCAAACTCACAAAAGATTCGGTGAGTGGAGCAACACATTGGACCCAGTAAATGTAGCATGCACACCCTCTTTGCTCGGTATCCCATCTTCTTAAGCACAGCATTAGTGTGCTATCATGGAAATCAAAGCCTAATGGCTGGTTCTAAAACAGTCTAGTTTTATAAAATCCCCAAATGCTATGTCCAGAGTAGTGAAAATGTACAGGTTATAGCTTACATAGCATGTCTGACAAGTAGAGAAAGTAAAACATGAAAAGATGTTATAAAATTCAGATCTCATAAATCAATGGTATGTGGGAAGGTATAGTAGTATCTTGCCTTGTTCCTGTGACCAAATACTTGACACAGCAAAACGAAAGCAATAACAGAAAAACTACTTAAGGGAAATAGGGCTTATTTTGGATATATAGTATGTCTTGGTAGGAAAAGCCTGGTAGCAGGAGTGTGAATCCTTTCCATTGCCTCTGTAGTCAGGAAGCAAGTGAGGCCAGAGCATAAAACTTCAAAGCCTGACCCTAGTGGTCCTCTTCCTCCAGCAAGACTCCACCTCCTAGGGGTTCAACAATGTGCCAAAACAGACTACTGAGGGAGCAAACTGCCCATCACACAAGTCTATGGTGGCAGTTTACATTCCATCCACAGCAGAATAAAAATCCTAGAAAAAAAAGGTAATAAAATTCTAAAATCTGTATTTTAAAAAGTTGGTTATATAATCTGGGGGGGGGGAGGACTGTGTAAAGTTGAAATAGATGGGGTATATCCTTGAATCCTGAAGGCTTTGTATTTTGTTGCCTGTGTGTTAATTATGTAAACATTTGCTTTGTTAAGTTATTCAACTTAATTTGACTTTTCAGAGGTTGTGACATGCCACAAGGAAAAATATTGCATAAATGAAAACAAAACAATAGACATCAATAAAAAATAAGAAACTGTATATGTTATATATTAGAAATGGAAACAAAATCAGAAGAGAAACTGTGGAAGAGTATGGTTCCTTGTAATACTGCAGGAAATATGTTTAACAAATTGCTCTAGATAGTTCTTAAGCTATTTCCAGGCAATGTGGCATCTCAGCAAGCAGGGGAAAGTTTTGGACTCCTTGAATGCATGAGAAGAAGTCTGTGTGGCATGTATAACAAAACTATCTTCAATGTAATTCAGAGTGATGGTGCACACTTATAATCCTAGCACTCAAGGAGAGGCAGGATATGCAATCTCTCTCTCTCACTTTCTCTGTCTCTCTCTCTATCTCTCTCTCCCTCCTTTCCTTCCCCTCCCTCCCCCACTTACTTGATGATCTGAATTTATTTTTTAGAGGAATTTTTAAAAGTAGAAAAATCAGAAGTTGACAGTAAATGGTGGCAGTGATGACATTGGGAGTGGAAAATGGAGGAGTGGTACAGAAAGGGAAAAGTTCAATGATATACATAAAGGTTAATAAAATGTTGATGCAGTGGTGGTGTACACCTTTAATCCCAGCACAGAGAGGCAAGCAGAAGGCCAGCCTGGTCTACAGAGTGAGTTCCAGGACAGCCAAGGCTTATACAGGAAAACCCTGTCGCTAAAAACCGAAAATAATTAAAATAAGATGAGTGACAGGGAAGTACTGATAGGACTCTTGCTTCCTGAAAAGGGCAGTATGTACCTGTTGCCACTGACATCCTTAAGATGCCAGATACTTAGGGACAACCTATCAACCTCATTTTCTCCCCCTTGAGACAAGCATCTGTAGATTTGGGATGTTGAGGTTATTGTTTTATTTTTTAAGACAAGACTGCTGTTTAATCCAGTTTGGATGTGATTGTGATGATATCTTGCTTGCACAAATAAGGGCTGTCTGAAGGTCCAGAGAATGGAGCTTGCCACTAGCTAACCATAGAGATCTGGAGGTCTGTACAGACAGAAAGGAAGTGAAGTAGCTGGGGGAAGCAGGATATAAGCTGGGAGAAATTGAAATTGCTCTCTTGACTGCTGAAGCACTAAGGAATAAGGTGTACGGCGGCTTGCTCCTTCTCTCTGATTGCTCAGCATTTTCCTCTATATATGACTCCAGGTTTTTACTACTTAGACCAATTAAGAGCTCACATTTACAAGTATGTGATCTCTTGATTCTCCTAGTTTGACTTCCCAAGTGAGTGCTGGGGAGATCAGGCATGTGCCATCTCTCCCGACACTTTTATTTTTAAAAGTCTCACAAATGATTCTGATGTGCAGTCAAGTATAAAATCTAATATGCCCGGTTGGGATGCCTATGAACCGAGAGAGAAGGCCGCCTATAATCACTAAGAGTACAAGCGGCACACGTACCTTGATAGTAACCAAAAGCTCTCTAATTGAACTTACTTACCTGCTCAACAATATAGAAAGCATGCCTGGTACTAGAAACGTAGCCAACTACCCAAGGCTAGTTAAGTATTGGTCTTAGAGGATAAATTACAACCACCACTGTACTAAAACAACATAATTCCTAACTACATTATAAATATTTGTTCATATACTCACATATGTAAGTGTAGTCCCCTCACCCTCATCCAAGGAACTTCTTTTTGCAGTCAACAGAAACCACTACATAAAAACCACAGCTAAGTAAAATGCCTAATTGTGGGAACACAATCCCAAGGAGTACATGTACAAAACAATTCCTGAAAGTAAGGCTTTTGGGGGACTTTGCAGAAGGAGGGGTGGGAGAGATTGATAAGAGTCAGGTGTTGAGAGAATGCTGTGAGAATGTGCCTCCTAGTAATGTCAGAAGCTACACCTATAATTTCTCTCCAACATGACTGCCTAAGTATGCAGCTACAGTGGCCTGGAGGAAGCTCCCAAGGCTCAACTCTATACAACTACAGGCAACCAAGGAATACTTGAGAAATAATCTTCTCAGGGAAGAGCACACCAGTTGATTATCCAATACTATGTGGTCAACACTGAAAACATAATACAAGTAACACTATACTGACTAAGCATGCTGTATTTAAGAATGTATATGTGCATGCATATTCACTTGTATGTATGTGTGTGCATGTAGCAACCACTGATAAAAAAAAAAGGCCATGAATTCTAAAGCTAAGGAGGGGGTATATGGGAGGGCTTGGAGGGGAGGGAAGGGTAGGAGAAATGTTTTAAATATACTGTAATTTCAAAAACTAAAAGATTTTTTTTTAGGCCAGTATGTTTTTAATATCTCAACATGCCTGTAAAATCCCTGGTACTCTTTAAAATGGACCTGAGTGTCTGTACAAGCCCCCCCCCCCCAACACACACACACACACACACACACACACACACACACCATGATGCCCACATTTTATGACATTTATTTTGAGTATTCAGAGGTGAAGGGATCCAATATACTTTCAGCCCTGAGCTTTGTGAAACAAAGGACATGTGTTTCCTGGCAACGTGGGTCTTACAGCTTCTGCTGTTGTGAGATGAAAGAGCAAACACACCAGCCCAGCAGAACTCAGTGATACTCCTGAGGCTTACTAGTGGAGCCAGCATGGCCCCAACAACATTTTGACCCTGGAAAATATTTCCACAGTGTTCCAGCTATTTTCCCCAGCAGACCATGCCTTCAAGTTAGTCTTGATTCTTGTTCCCATCAAAAATAGTTGAGGTGAAGGAGTAAATTTAGCCAAGACCAACAAAATCTCTGAAGGCCTCACCACGGTTCTCTCAGTCCCTGTTTCCATAACACGTGGCTGGGTCTTGCCAAACCCATCTCAATCACCTGAGTGGTCATGGTGAGAAGCCAGAGTGTTTTCTAAATAAGCTTATTCTACATCTGCTTGAACTGACCTGGAAAATATATTTGTTCCATTTGGGCCTTTCTGAGCAAACAATGTCCACTTTGTGTTGTGTATACCACCTAATTATTTCAGATTCCACAGCGTCAATTCACAGAAAATGATCCAGGCTACTTATACTCTTTTCCCAGTTGTCCTTTGGAGGTGAGTATACACACTAAGGAACTACACTATACTGAAGTTATCTTAGTTGAAGTCTTAGAGAGCTATGCATTTTTATGTCTGTATGTTAAAGAAATAGATGTTTATTGTAGCATTTCCCCCACATTGTTTTTTGGATCAAGACCTCTTTGCTTTCAATCTTATAATTGTTTGATTTTCTTTCCTCAACTTTGTCAGTCTCACAGCAGAAACAGCAGGAAACAGCCAGAGCCTGTAGCTGTCACCCCAGACCCAGCTCTGTGGTTGCCACCTTGCCTTCAGTTCTGGCTAGCAATTTCTTGCTGCCCTGGGGACTGTCTGCCCCTCTTAATACTTTTTTTTTTTACATAATCTAAATTGCTTGGAATTGTTCAGAGAAGAGTCAGGACTGACTGTCCCCCATTTTTAAAATGCAAAATATAGACTGGAGAAAGGTTATATACTTTTTCCAAAAGCATGCATTTTCCCCCTAAATTTTGTCAATAACAAGTAACAACTATTATATAAGTGAATTTTATCCTGTCACTGTGTGCACATACATATGTCATATGAAGATTAAATTAAACAATACTCTACAAATAACCAGAGAGGAAAATATAGAAAGAATAATATTATCTCAAAATGAAACAATTAGACCTCTCCTCAAATTTGGAATGATCCTTGTTCCTTTGCCTTGCTAAGTGCTGGATTACAGGCATTCCATCACACTCAACCTTTCTTTTGTTCTTTGTATTGGTGATGAATTTTTAACAGTGTTTCCTTCACCAGACTATGTAAGAATATGAGCAATTTGCCAGGCATTGGTGGCTCATGCCTTTAATCCCAGCACTCAGGAGGCAGAGGCAGGCAGATCTCTGAGGTCCAGGCCAGCCTAATCTACAGAGTTAGTTCTAAGATAGGCTCCAAAGCCACAGAGAAACCTTGTCTTGAAAGACAAAAACCAAAACCAACAAAAAAAGCAACATTTTTCATAACAGCATGAAACTGTAAGTAATCCAAATATATGTCAGTAGCAAAGCATTTAAGTATAAAGCATTTAATTGTATAGTACTGGCATAAAAAAGAAAGTAAGAATGAAAGAAAAACTCTAAAACTATAGCTCTAACACCAATGTAAATGTGAGGTCAGTTACCAAAGAAAAACCACTGCCATAATGTGAAGTTTGAATGTAGATAAAATTAAGATGTTTTCAGGAGTTTGTGCTTAGTGGATTTACAGAAAAGTAAGGGAAGGATCTGTAGAGACCTAGATGTCATTACCACCATATTCCTTTGTAAAATAAATAAATAAATAAATGCATAAACGGAGTGATGAACAGAGGCTACAAATGTAGGCTACAAATTTATATAAAGAGTTGGTGGCCTGTAGACCTAAGAGGTTTTAAAAGTGGTTAGTAGACCTTGAGGGTATGTGTAAACAGAGAAAGGGAGGGGAACATGGAGGAGAAGGAGATCTATAAGTAATTCCACGAAGAGAAAGGTGACTGTTACGGAGTTCCTGAAGCCCAAGAAAGAAGTGAGAGCACATGCCGAAGATAACAGGAAAGGAAAAGTAATCTTCAGGTAGGAGAGAGTTTCCCCTTAGCCATCTATGTAATTATATGGGACCTTTGCTAAGCAATAAGTGGGATAAGAGATGTGGGAAGTATCATTTGAGGCACACAGAGATAAGATGACCCAGAGCCACAGGTCAACACCTCTAACAGAGATGCTGACATCTTGCACCTGGGCTTGCCCAAGGATCCAGAGCTCTTGGGGTTTGTACTGCAGAAGGAATGGGGGAAATGTGGGTAGGAGCAAGATGTTTAAACTGATGGACTACCTGTGAGGTCTAGACAGAAATGGAAACTTTGGAAAAACAGGGAGGGCCAGAAGCAGGGTTTGGTGAGACAGCAGAACCTGGAGCCCATGAGACAGAAATGTGAAACAGGAGCCCAGGTCTGATGAAGGGACATGAATTTCCCATCCTGTAGTGATTGTTGCCTTAAGGGATGGAGTCACCTTTGATACATGTGACTGACCTTCCTGGCAGAGGATGAGGTGCTGTAGCTCTGGAGAACCCTGACATGCCCTTGGTCAGCACCCAAAGAAGGAGCAGAGGCAATGAGAAAGTCACATCCTTTTCTGAGGAAGCAGTGCAGCATGCAACATAGGGCTCCATCCCACGCAGCTGCCTGCAGTCTAAACATAGAGAGGAATACTGCATGGCAGGTGTTATCACTGAACTTCCAGGCCAGGACTGCCTAGTGGAAATTGTACAATGATGTTCTATGTCTTTCCAGTCCACACACAGAAGCCACCAGCTACAAGTGGCTAAATGATTGCTATAATTAACAATAAATTCAGGCTCTTTCTTGACAAAAATAGGCTGAGCTGCAAGTTTGTGGTGCTGAGGAACACTTGGCAACTGAAATTCCAAATGAAAATGCAATGTACACTAGTTACTGTAGTGAGGCTACTCTGGACGTAATATTAAAATCCTGGAGACTATAAGGATTTGGGAAGCTTCTGAAAATGTCAGAGTACCTAGTGTGAGACATATGACCTAGGAAATACAGGAGAAGAGCCATTTTAAAATTCTTAATATCTATCTAAAAATACATAAGAAAAACAATAGCCCCATATACATAATAATATCAATGTTTCAGTTTTACTTTCAAAATTTTTTATTTATTAAATGTGCATGCATTTGTTCCTGAGTGACAGGAGCCTTCAGAACCGAGAAGAAGGTATCAGATCCCTTGTTAAAAGAATTACAGATAGTTGTGAACCACCATGTGGGTGCTAGGAACTGAACCTTGGGTCCTCTAACTGCACTTAACCACTGAGCTAGCTCTTGGTGCCCCAGGCCCTGCAGAACTGCATTTGTTCTGAAAAGTGAATTGTATGTGTTCCTTTGGGACTGTGGCTGATATGTCCTATTCATCCTTAGAGGTAGGTTTCTCACCTGCAGCAAAATGCTATGTATTTTTAGACTTAAGAGTTAAAACTCTGTTTTCTAGAACCCAGGTATGCAAGGGTCAAATTCCTCAGGGCTCATTTAAAAAAAAAGTCCTCAAAACTTTCCAAACAAAGCTAAGGAGTGAGTTTGGACTTTATCTTGTGGGGAACTAGAAGCTCTAGATAGTAGTTAGGCAACAATGAAAATCAGCAAGATGAACAAATGATTGAAAGCTGCATGGCCTACATATTAATAAGGTAAGAATTTAGAATCCCGGGATGCACTTAGTGGCCCACACCCATGCAGTCATGGCCCCTTCTTCTCCTCTTTAGGAAAGTGCATAACATGAACTTCAGTGTTGCTATTGTCATAGATGCTGTAAAAGTAAAGTCTGAAGAAAGGGTTCTCCGCAAGCCAGAGTAGGCTTCTCCTGAGCACTAAAGCTTGTCTGAAACTCAGCTTCTGGGACACCAAGCACCCAAAAGAGAAACAAACACATCAAAGAGCTGAGTTTGCTCTACCGCCCAATCCTCTACAGAGCTCTGAGTAACCAGTTAGGGCATGTGGAGGGGATTTTGAGAATTTGTTTTATTAAATACAGTCATTGCTGAGGACTAAGTTATTGTATAAATATCTAAAGCAGAAGTAAAAGTTAAAAAATCATTTCCAGTTATTTGCTACTCTTTACTATAGGCTAAGCTCTTGTGGCTACCCATGTCACTGTACCTGCATGGGGAGAACTCAACATGATGGTTTGCCACTAAATGTCTTCTCCCCAACCCCAACTAGTGATATATTGGAAGCTCAAAATAGCACAGAGTTGGGGTATTTGCACAAGCAGATGAGAGATTTTTTCTGCAAAAAGGTAATATACATCTGTCAGTCTACCATTAATGTTCACACAGTACATCACTCTCTCCGAGTAGAGGTCCCCCACGACCACCCACTTTGTAAGTATAGTAGTCCATCACTCAATGAATCATCTCAGAAAAAAGTTACCAAGTGCATGTTTAGGGTGGTGTGGTGATGTGATTACTTTATTTGCATTTACTTGGACTGGGTAGTTTTTTATATTACACACACACACACACACACACACACACACACACCACAGAGACACAAAGGCAGAGATTTTCAGTTACTGGGCCTCACATATTGGGATCGCTTCCCAAGGAAGGCTAAGACCAGATGCTGGCCTGGTCCCTGGGGTAAGGACTAAAAGAAGGGCACTGCCACCATTGTACCAACAAATCCCATGGTAACTGTCCTGGGTATCTTTCTGAGGTGTCCAGTTCCTAAATGTCACTATGTGGCTAAGAATCCTATAGGAGAACTTATTTGTGATACACAAAACATAAGTACATAGCTGGAGGCAGCAATAGCTGTTTTATACAAACTATTCACCATCGTGCCGTTAGGTAGACCCTCTACCAGGATGGCTGGGGCTGAGATGGCTCATTGGGTAAAAGGTCAGGGACAGTGGCACATGACTATTTCTCCCAATACTGAGGAGAGGGAAAATATGGAGACAGGAGGATCCTGCAGTGCATTAACCAGCCAGCCTAGCAGAATCCTTGAGATCCAGGTTCAGAGAAGGGCAGTTTGTAGGCAGTAACTCATTCACTGCTGAGATTAGCTTTGCGAAGGGGTTGACTCCTCAGGAATATCTTCATAAACTTGGACTTCATAAGGAAGAAGTTGGGCTTTTTGTTGTTGTTTGGGATTTTTTGTTTTGTTTTTGTTTGCTTTTTGTTTTTGTTTTTTGAGACAGGATCTCTCTGTAATCACTATGTTAAACCAGGCTGGTCTCGAACTCACAGATTCTTCTGTCTCTCCAAGTGCTAGAATTAAAGGCATCTACTACTCTCCTGGTAGGAAAAGATTGTGTAAAGTAAGACATGAGGGGAAAAAGGGTCATAAAGACAACTATTTAAAAAAGATTGATAGATTTGTGTGTTTTTAATATTTATTTTTATTTTTGTGTATATGTCTGTGTGTATATACAAGCACTTGCATACAGGTGCCCTCAAAAAAAAAAAAAAAAAAAAAAAAAAAAGAAGCCATCAGATCCCCTACTATACCTGGAGCTACAGGTGGTAGTGAGCTCATCATATGGATGCTGGAAACTAAACTCTATTCCTTCTGCTTACTTGTTTACTTTTTGAGATAGGGTCTCCAATAACAGGCTAGCCTTGAACTTGCTATGTAGCTGTGTAGCTGAGGATGACCTTGAACCTCTGATCTTCCTGTTTCTACCTCCCAAGTTCTGGGAATATAGGTATATACCACCATACATACACAGTTTATGGAGAGCTAGGAATAAATCCCAGGGTCGAATGCATATTAGGCAAGCACTCTAAACACTGAGCTACACACATCTCCAGCACAAATTGAACTTTCTTGGAAGTTAAGAATTCTCTCCAACAGAATACACTTAAAATGGGCCAGAAAGGCAACACAGTAAGAAATGAAATAGTTGGTATATAAAGCAGACATAGGGCCATTAGCCAAAGTAGGGAAACAAATGCAAATCAGTAGAAAAAGACAGCCCAGTATAAACCTATCAAGGGCTCAGGCAGACATTTCAGAAACCCCGTGCTCTTTTGATGGCCCAGTAAGCAAGTGAACAGGTTGCAGACTTGTCAGTTGTCAGGGAAATCAACAGGCAAAAGGAAACATCAGTGCACAGTCATAAGTCTACACAAAAGTCTAAAACTGGAACGGAACGGCAGTGAAAGTAAAATGGTAAGGTCACTTGCTTGGCTCCTACAAATTGTCTCTGACTTCAACTCATTCTGTGGCTCCTGCCCCCAATAAATGCTTTTTTAAAACACACACAAACAAACACATACACATACACAAACACACACACACACACACACACACACAGAGAGAGAGAGAGAGAGAGAGAAAGAGAGAGAGAGAGAGAGAGAGATAGGAACATGCTACAATGTACACACTAGTTCTGTTCATAGTAGCTGCAAACTGGAACAACACAAATATCCATCAGCAATAGACTGGAACTAGGCATGGGGGGAAGCAGACAGGGGTGGGGTGGGGAAACGTATAATCTGAAGCATAAATAGCCTGAGTGCCTTCTGCTCTTTTGTGCCTGCTTTCTTTACTGTTTGAAGGTGAAAAGTTCTGGGATAGGTAGTTTAAGCTTGTGGGGGTGGAGTAGCAGGGATTTCTTTTTGTTTTCTATTGCAGACGAAACAGTCAGAGGTATTAAATGACTTGCCCCAAGTCAGAGAACTTAACCAGTGGTGGAGTGGAGACACAGACCCAAAGCCATAGTCCCTACTTCACATGACCTGTCAGGCCTACATGACCCAAAATGGATGACATTCCCCTATATATGGAGTTCGGGTGGGGGGGGATGGGAGGGGAGGGTGATTAGGGTGCATGTGAGAGGGCAGAGAGGGAAAAAGGGAGGGGAGGGAGAGAGGGAGAGGGGACTGGGATTGACATGTAAAATAATCAATTAAATAAAAAAATGCTTTGACTCCAAAATTTAAGGTCAAGGACAAGTTACTGGGCAAAAGGATTTCTATTTTTGTTTCCACAGAAAATGAAAAGCTGTGGATTCCTTCCAGACTAATGTGGTTTGATCAAGCCAGACTGCCTGAAACAGAGTACCAGGTGATCCTACATTCAAAACAGCTGGACAATGCAGACTTACAGACTACAGCCAGGATTTCTGCATCTTCTTAGAATCCCCCTAAGACAGCACCCCTTACCAGCAGGAAGTAGTTTGGAAAGAACGATGTCCAAATTCCCAAATATTGTCTATACATGTTTGTTTTCATTTAAATGGACTTGTTTATAAAAAATAAATAAATAGATAGATAAAAATTTAAAAATATATTATTATGCTCTATAAAACAGAAATATTGTAAAAAGAGTGAATACGGTAACTTCCTTCCACTTTTGTCATATATATCTCTCCTCCAACTAGAATGCTTCCATTTGCATTGCTAAACTCACAACATATTCCTCTGTCTTAGATCCCCACCAGCTCCCAATCACTCTGAACTGACACACCTGAAATTTGGCTTCCCTTGTAACTCACTACAAAGGGTACTCAATTCTTCCTGAAAGATGGATATTGTTCATTTGCTACAGCAGTTAGCAATGAAACACAAACAAGAAACTCAATGAGGCCACCTGGAGTTCATTGTTGGAGGGAAAAGAAGGGTGGTGAAAAAAGTTAGCCAACACAGAGCAGAGAAGAGGAGAGAAGAGGTATCCATGGTGTGGCCATGTTGGGCATGCATGTCCTGCCCATAGTTTGGGGGCAAGGTCAGCACAATGCCAAGATTGCAACATATATGCTTGTGATAAGCTGTCTCAAGAGGCTTCCCTCCTCTTCAGTAATAACCCTATCCAGAAATTCCTGTGATAAAGAAAATGGTTGGTAAAGTTCTGGAGCCAATCGGAATAAGGCAAAACTCAACACAACAAAACTAACTAGGATGTTAAAACTCACATAAACTCAAATTTTGCAGAAAGATCTCTAAATAATCAAAATCAGGAAGAGCCTGTGCTATCCCAGTAAGAATGACTAAATATTATTCTTACGATTTATCATTATGTTTGCTCATGATGTGCATTTGAGGAATGCAGATGCCATAAGATATATCTTCTATGGATGTGTTCTGGTGATTGAGCTCATGTCTTCAGGCATATATCATGGAGGTGCAGATGCCTATACCTACTAAGTTTCCCATACAAGCCCCTAAATGTCTGTATGCCTGCTGTCTCAAATAAGGCAGCAACACCCGTACCTCTTGTTCTCACTGCAGAAAGATCAGTGCCATTCAATTTACCCTGATATGATTATTCAGAGCCTCAGCGATTTGTAATAACTATTCCTCATGTATCCCAAATGGTTTTATATTTCCCAAAGGTGAAAATTTAATCCCGGCCCTCAGGAGGCAGAGGCATGTAAATGTTTGAGTTCAAGTCAGACTGGTCTACAGAATAAATGCCAGGGACAGGCACTGCTATACAGAGAAACTGGGTCTTGCAAAAACAGCATATCTTTCATGGGGCTATAATTCAAACAGTGGTATGTGTTTAGTCATTGTATCCTTGTCTTTTTCCACAGGAATTCCTTGAAAACACAGAATAGCTATGTGACATTGTGGTACTTGTTTGTGAGAAATTAAGAAAAATCAATAAAGTTTAAGCTGTGCTTATGTACACTGTTGTTTTTATGTAAAAGTTGCATGAAAAATTAAAATTGTTTCAGAGGTTAATTTGTATAAATTAATGTATTTACCATTCACTTTTTCTAGAACGTTGACAATGTTCTTTAATAGTAAATTCTTCCCAAAAGTAGCCTGAAATATAAGACCAGAATATATATCATATATTAATTGAAATAGTACAGAATGTAAGTTAATATATTAAAAAATTCTAAGAACTATGCCTTATTCAACTAATTTTGTCTTTACTCAATTGAAATTAGACAATAGTATCAATAAGCAAGGATACCTGTCCCCTTATTTTCAAGCAAGAAGGAAAATGCAATCTTATCTTTAGCAGTGAGAAAGTGGGCAGCATCACATACTTGTAGACCATTTTCTGGGGCGTATTCAGCAAAGCCCACTCTTCCTGAGTTAAATTGATGTGCACATCATCATAGGTCACTGCATCCTAAAATAACCCATACATGTGTAAAAGAGTAAGTGTGATACTCACATTAGAAATGTCTTCTTCTTTTCCAATATAGTTATAAAATCCTGGTACTTCTCCCACTTACATCATGACATGGTCTTCATGCTGTATTCACCTAGTCATTTTAGTGGGAAATGAATGGGAGTTAAACATGCACCATTTCTTGGCTCTTCAAATTGCTTATAGCCCTGAGAAAGAAATCACAATGAAGAGTCATAAAGGGAGAGGAAAGCTTGCAGAACAACACTACTGAGAACTCATCTGAGAAACTATATCATAGGCCCAGCCTATCACAGCAATACCCCAGACCCTGGTAGTAACTTCTGTCTTTGTGAGGTTTGTATTGTTGTGAAGAGACAACAAGGGCCCTGACAACTTTTAAAACAAAACAAGAACAAACAATAAAATCATTTCATTGAGGAGTCTCAGTTAAAATATCAGAGGTTCAATTAATCATCATTATGGCAGCATACAGGCAGCTAAGGTTCTGGAAGTTATAGTCCTAAAAGCTTAAGCAGTGGCAACAGGAAGTTGACTAATAACACTGTGCAACACCCTGAAGATAAGAAACCTCAATTGTGTGACCCATAGAGTCATACTTCATCTAACAGTGAAAAGCCAACTCTAAAGAAAAAAAAAAAAAAGGTAACACTTCCTCCTACTGTCACTCGTATGATCACAGACTGTGGACTGAGAGCTGTGAAAACTTCATGGCACCAAACTAGACTCCCTGAATGTGGGTGACATTTATGTGACTGATATGCTGAGGGGCCCCTGTCAGTGAAATCAGGATCCATCGCAAGTCCATGAACTGGCTTTTTTCGAGGCCACTACCTGTGGTGGGATAATTTGATCATTCTTGATTCATGATGGAGTGCCTTACTGCTTTCTCAGCTTGGTTTGTCAGAGTTAGTAGACTATTGAAAATAGGTCTTTTCCCTTTGAGGAGTAGATGGGGGA
Source organism: Phodopus roborovskii (assembly GCF_943737965.1). Lineage (NCBI taxonomy): Eukaryota > Metazoa > Chordata > Mammalia > Rodentia > Cricetidae > Phodopus > Phodopus roborovskii. The sequence goes on from NW_026126999.1 coordinate 19,922, forward strand.
CCGAAAAAGAAAAGATACTTTTCTAGATTAGGCCTTGCCTAGTATCTAACATCCAACCCTCCCTTCATCCACCCCAGTTTTGAGATCACAGTGTCTAATGTCATGCATGGGCTTCTCAAATTTTTAGGAAGTTTTGAATGAAAAACCTAACTATACGGAAAAATTTTAAAAATTAACTCTTTAAAGAAACAACAAAATTGTTTTGAACATCACAAAATTTAAGCCTAAACATATATCATTTTTTACTTTTACAAAAAAAGCCCCATACATTTAGGTAGCTATGTGTAGTGCAAGCTTATAATTGTAGCACTTGGAAGTATGTACCGATGACTGCTATTACCTCCAAGCTAGCCTTGGCTACAAAGCAAGACCCTGCCTCAAAACAAATAAATATAGATAAAGAAACTTAAATGTAACCATCTCATATTTAATTAGTGAAAATTACAAACCAGTGGGATGGTACACGCCTTGCTCAGCATTCATAAACTTGAGACAGGGGTCACAAGTTCAAGGCCAGAAAGGACTGCATTGCTAAGAGCCTATCTTGGAAAAAGAACAAATAAGATGAAAATAAACAAAACATATATTTACTTCACCACAGTTAAAAAGAAGAAAATCATATCTTACCATTCTGGCTGCTTCTGTTGCTGTGCTAAAACACTGACCAAACACAAAGCAGGCCAGAAAGGGGCTTACTTAGCTTACACTCCAGGTCACTGTCCCTAATGAGAATTACAGCAGTGACTCAAGCAGGACAGTGGGAAGAAACTGTGGAGGAATGCAGTTGTCAGCTCATCTCTGGTTCTCTCACTTGCTCACAGTACCTTCTTTATGCAGCACAGTTCAACCTGGTTCACCCTATGTTGATCAACATAATCTCACACAGATGTAACCAAAGCACAATGGATGAAAACTCAGCCATTAAATTGACAGCTAATGTGAATTACAGCATATTGTAAATTTTCAGATGTCCAAAAAGACCCCAATACTAATTTGCAGCCTACAATGACATACTTCTGTGGTAATTGTCTATAACATTCTGCCTTTAAGTAACTGTAATATTTTTAAATATGTATTTACCACTCTGGAGCTCTAGCGAGGAAACCTGTTATGCTCCTTCATGCTGATAGTTTTTTCTACACATTTCAGGACACAGGACAACCTCATGTCATACTTGAGCAAGTGGGCCAGTGGACAGAGGTATTTAAACTAACAAAATATTTATGCCATACAGTCCTTCCTGTAAGCTGTTTATAAAGGTTAATCCTCTATTATCAAAGGGAGTTTTCTGTACCTCTTTGTCCTTTACAGGTGTAAGTCTAACCGACTAAGTTAAAACCAGTTACAGTCAGGCTGCAGGGCTCTGAGTAAAGCATCCCTCCACAGACTCTCACCTTTTATCCACTTTTCCAGACACATTAATTAATTACAGGGATAAACCATCACTCAGTCACCTATGTGTTTAAGGCAAGTAACTAAACACAAATTTTGTATACTAAGGTATGCTGAACAGTAAGACAGCCCTCAAATGCTTAGAGATCTAGAGAATAAGGCATTTAAAATGTTTAATTAAAAAGCTCTCATAACAGAAAGACAGGCCAGCTGCTGGCAACACACATTTCCTCCAAGACACTGATGAAGCTCCACCCACAAAAGTTGCAACACTAGCTACAGAGCAATACTGCCTTTCATCTCAACTGCTGCCAAGGGTTCTAAGGGCCATGGACAAGCTGGCAGCTGACTTCTCTCCACGTTGCTTGGGCCAATGGTAGGTAAGTCTTCCAAGCTTCCTAATCCACATGTCTCATGCCATCAGCAGAAGGCAGACATCCTTAAAACCTCTGACTTCAACAACCGTGGAGGACCTAGGGGTAGCTGTCTATGCCACCAATAAAACTCACTGAATTTTTTTGAGCTTCCCTCTTTCTCTGGAAGGGATGGGCAGAAGGGAAAACACTGTCCTTGTTGCTTCTTTTAACTCAAGAGGTTGAGAGGAAAAGATGCTTATGGAGCTGGGCAATAACTGCTCGCTCACCTTGCCTTGGTGGAAGGCCAAATAACACTGCTGTTTCTCACCATAGAAACAGCACTGGTGCAGGTCTCCAGTGAGACCACATTTTTCTGTGAAAGGGTAGCCTAGCTCAGTCCCATTTGGGTAAGTGAAGGCCCCCAGTTCTTTGCTTTGGTTTAAAAAGAACCCAAACTGGAGGAAAGGCTGTGTCACACAAACAAGTTCTCAGGTACGACTCTCACCAAGTCCAGTACATAAAGCAAGATCAGCATTAAGAGGCGAAACTAGCAAGTGTCCTGAACAATCTCAGCTCTAGAAGGTGAACCCAAGTCTGGTCGTCCAAAATTATCTTTCATTATATAAACTTTAGGGTCAGACTGGACTTCAATAGTCCATCTCTTGGAAACAAGTAAAACAAATATCAGAGGCAGCAAGGAAGGTTTCCCAGGGACACAGGCAATCACTTCACCAGAAAGTAAAAGAACAGGTGATGTGGCCCTTTGTTGTTGAAGCAAAAGCTTTGCTCCCCAATGCCTCACCACTAGCAGGATGCCAGGAATTGTCAGCATTCACCTTTCTGCCTTCAATTCAAAGGACACTCCACAGCCTCATAGTGGCTCCCCTCAAGACCTGTACCAGCTCTTCATCATCCATTTGAATATCTCATCCTGCAGGTATCTCCACCTGCCCCCATGTCTATTGGAGATGCTGCTAGTGTCTTTTCCTCGGTGGGAACCTAAAATACAATTTTATCCTTATTCTGAGATTTAATGGATGAAATTTTTATATTTCTATGCAACAGACTCATTAGATTTTGCAAGGTTTACCATTATCTCCATACACACAGAGAGGATCCTGCAGGACACTCTAGAATAGCAGTTCTCAACATCTTTGTATGGACCATTTTGGGTGTTCAAATGACACTCTCAATGGGGTTGCCTATGACCATTAAAAAACACTGACATTTGTGTAGCATTCACAACTTGAATATTTACGATTGTGAAGTAGTAACAAATTATGTTATGGTTTGGGATCGGCATGCCAGGAAGAAGGAAGCATTATGAAGTTTGACAAACTCTGTTGTAGAATTACATTGGAAGAGCCTCAAGAGGGCTCTGTGGATGAATTCATTCTGCCCAGCAGAGATTCCAAGGGTTGCTTCAAGTGAGGAAAAGAATTCTCAAGGCAGGGTGGGCATTATTTCCCTGGGTTTGAGTGAGCATTTACACCTTCTAACATTTTAAAAAACACATTTATTTTATTATGTGCATTGATATATTGTCTCTGATTTGACTTATGAAATAAAGAAAGGTAGAAAAAGAAAGACTGACTTTGGAATCAGAATCCGAATTTCTTCACATACTAATCCAAGTTCAAACAAGCACCACAACTTGTTTGTTCTGTGTAAGCATACACTACTAGACTAGTTCAGCTGTCCAGCAATTCAGGAAGTTTCATCTGAACCCCAGGCCAAGCTCCCTTTGATCTTCTTCATTTATTTTTGATTTTTACTTTTATGAAGGCCAGGTTAATTATTTATCTCTAGTTATTTTTGATTGTGTAGTGAGGTTGGAGGATCTGGATTTCCAGGAGTGAGCAGACAAAAACACAAAGGGGTTAAGTAATTAAAAATTAAATGGCTAGATAGAAAGACTTGAAAGGCAAAATTACTGGGCAGTGCACATGAAACAGCACTGAAGAAGCTGTGTGAGTTTGAGTTCAATGGAGCCTCAGGTCAGTAAACCTGCATAGAGAAGCCTCATCATGAAAGAGCAAAAGAAATTAAGGAGAAGAAGAAGTAAAAGAAGAAGATGATGAGAAAGATAAAGAACAAAAAAGAAGTCAAAGTGGGAGAAGAAGGAGGAAAGGAAGAAGTTGATGTGGTAGAAGAAAGAAAGCAAGGAAGAAACGAAGAAAGAAGAAAACCCAGTATGGAGCAGGAAATGTCCCCACATGCCTGGAATGTAACCACTCTGGTGGCAAGAGGACCTATGAGTTCATGGCCAGCATGGTCTACAGACTGAGTGCTGGGACAGTCAGAGCTACACAGTAAAATCATAGCTTGAAAAATTGAAATCTATCTTTTTGCACTAAATCTAACTCTAAATCTGAACATTTTCATGCTCAAACTGAGTAGGCCCATTGGCAGGGAGGTAGATGAGATGCACACACACACACACACACACACACACACACACACACAAACACTCACACACACACTAAATGATATATCAAAAACAAATAAATGACAATAGTTCAGTGAAAATCTAGAGAGTGACAAGAGGACTAAAAGGATTTCAATGATTTTAAAATTCACAATGTATCCATGATTACAAGTACAAGAGAATTAGGGCCAAGCTTTGTTAAGCCCTGCAGCAAGAAAGGTCCCCTTTGCTCTTTGACAGGGCTGGACTTTCATGCATAGCTTGCCCTGCCTCTGCTGTATAGTGAGAGCAACAACATTAGTAGAGGTAAACTAATTTGAAGTAGCTCAATGCTTTCATATCTGTTCTCAGAAGGAAGACCTGCACCATATAGTGGAGCACAGATAAAGGGACACGACCTGTCTTAAAAAAAACAAGTGAAAATATAAAGTAAACAAAATAAAATTTAATTTTCCTCAAAAACCTGAAAAGAACTGAATTCCTATCAGCAATGCAGGCTTTCCCTCGTCAACAAATGTTTAACTGGAAAGTGTGGCACATGCATACCTGAGTATGCCAGTGGAGATTGGTGCATAGTGTTTCTGAGGCAGAGGCAGAGAGTCTGGTTGATTTCCAACTTTCATTTCTGCCTGGCCTACAAAATGAGATTCAAGACAGCTCTAAAGGTACAAAGACAAAAAACCAGTTTCAAAAAGTAATGAAAGGAAGAAGGAAGGAAGGGAGAGACAGTGGAGGAAATGTAAATATGGAGACAAATAATACAAAAACAAACAAAAAACAAAACCAAAAACAAACAAACATCAAGACAAAAAAGGTCACACAGTCCCTAAAGCAGAACACCAACTGATTCCTGAGTATTTTTCTGCTGCTATTGTTCTCAGGTCTCATATATTCAAAAAAAAAGTAACAAAATTCCAACTTTTAGTGACAGATGATCAATCAAGCCTCTGTTCTCAAAAATCTGAAAGTGGAGATTTGTCAGCTCACCAGGACATCAGTCTGAGTTCTAGAAAAGAAATGGCAATAAAGAGAAATGCTGAAAGTAAAAAAAAAAAAAAAAAGGACAGATAGTCTCTCCACTACTAAGCCATCTCCCAGGCCTTTTCTTGTTTTTTTTTGTTTTTATTATTTTTTTCTTTATTTTAAGTTTCATATATTTTACTTCTGCTGGAATTGAAGCCTCGTCCTTAAATTTTCACTCTATCTTTCTCTACTTTCCTCTATTAATATCACTATGAGTACAACAGAATGATTGGCTAGGTTATTTGAAAGTTGGCTTGATTCTGTGTAATGCTTTGGTTATGTAGCACCAATTGTAAAGGCTATAACCCCAGTGAAAAGAGCTTGCCCTTTCTTGACATACTCTGCTTATAAGTTGAAATCCTTGTAAAAGTTCTTCTGCACTGGCAGGTGGTACTGAGATTTCACTGATTTTAATCATGTGCATGGCTAAACCACATGCATAATCTAAAAACTGATAATTCCAAGATCCATGGAGAAAATAATTACAGCTGATGCTTTAACACAGCAGTGTGTGAAAGAGAGAGAACAAGAAGCCTAATGCTAACACCATGTGGATTTGGCTGAGGGGATGGAGTTGTGGGAAGAAGGGAAACTGTGGTCAGAACACGTTGTATGAAATCAAACCTGAAGGATGTAAAGAAAGAAGTGATAAAGCATTCCCACCATACTCCCTTCCCCCAAAACCAAAATAAAATAAAAACTGTGGGGTTGTGTCACACATCATAAATCCCAGGCCTTGGGAGGCAGAGCCAAACTGTTTTCTGTGTGGTTGAAGCCATTCTGGTCTCAAGAGTGAGTTCCAGGACAGTCTGCAAAGATGCATAGAATCCATTTGGCCAAACAATCAAAATAAACAATAAAATGAAATAAAATAAAAAGAAAAGACAAGGGAGCAGAACTCTCTGACTGTAAGTGATTCGTTTTCTTTATATCCAACCGCACTCAGCTAGCAATGGCACTGTGATGACCCAGGTGAGGATATATAGGGTATTGATTTTATGCAAAGTGGGCTCCAGCTGTATGCTTATGAAAAGCCATCATCAATACTTGGTTGACTTTCCAGTGAATACAGCAACTCTCAGTCCTCCCTGAATGGTCCAGGTTCAGCAAAGAGGAATATAATCCCACACTTCCAAAGAAAACCATGTCCTAGTTAGACTATCCATTGATTTAACCTCATGAGAGGAGAAGAGAGGCAATTAATTTGTAAAAGGAAGGCAGCAGGAGCCACAAGTATGATGAGGATGTTGATGAATAACAACTCTGGTTCCCTAAAAACAAGTACAATATATACTTAAATGGTTCATTCACATTCCTCAGAGATAATACCTTGCCCACTGAGATGATGTTACTTGGATATCTATCATTCAAGAATGTTTGTCTTCCTGACAGAGAACATTCTTTCTGGAAGATAAACTCTCACAGATGTCTTCTGGCACGTGTTGGAAGGAGGTAAAGGAGCCATGGAGAGTAAGAGGGAACACGGGAGTATAATGCTAAAAATCACAAGGCCAGCACAGTTGTTTGAGAAATTCTAGCAGTGATGGGCCACTTGCCGGCTACCCTGCCTACTTTGGTTTTCATTTCTACAACTTTGCGTGAGTTAACTCAACGAGATACCGAGATGGACGCAATCATATTTTGTACTTTTCAAGGTCCTTTTTGTTCTTTGTGTTTCCTAGTGAGAACGAAAAACCAATTTTCACGTGAAAAATTGTGAGGAGGCACTCATATTGAGAAAGCACATCTTACATGTAAAGGAAAACACCACCCAGGTTTAGATTCCTATTGTGTGTGAGGGGAAAGAAAAAGAAAATAGGAGAGAAGAAATGGGAGTTTACAGAAAAAGGAAAAGGGACAAAAGGAGAACACACTATGGTAGGGAGGCAAACAAAAATTGATCTGTTTGGATTGCAAGCCTGCTTTATTACAGAGAGTGTTCTAGGACAGTTTCCAAAGGAAAGAGGTAATGTTGTCTCAAAAATAATAATAGTAAAGATAATGATGATAATAGTAATAATGATTTAAAAGTTAAATGCTCCTATATTGATTTTATGCATGAGTATTCTGTCTGCAGGTATGCCCTTTTACCTAAAGAGGGCACTACATGCTACCAAGAATTTATAGTCTATGATCCTGGGCCCTATTCTTTAATATTTGTGTGTGTGTGTGTGTGTGTGTTGTGTGTGTGTGCGTGTGTGGGTGTGTGTGTGTGAGTGTGTGTGTAAATTGGTAGAAGACTATGCACTTGTATGATACAGCAGAAGACAATGGAATGGGGTGTGTATGCACAATGCTTCCAAACCCTGTGTGCCTGGGGGACCGGCAATATAAGCTCCATGCCAACCGGTTCTCTGATTTTACTTATGAAATAAATAAAGGTGGACAAAGAAAGATTCACTTTGGAATCAGAATCTGTGTTTCTTCACATACTAACCCAAGTTCAAACAAGCACCACAACTTGTTTGTTCTGTGTAAGCATACACTACTAGACTAGTTCAGCTGTCCAGCAATTCAGGAAGTTTCATCTGAACGCCAGGCCAAGCTCCCTTTGATCTTCTTCATTTATTTTTGATTTTTACCTGTATGAAGGCCAGGTTAATTATTTATCACTAGTTATTTTTGATTGTTTAGGGAGGTCTGAGGATCTGGATTTACATGAGTGCACAGACAAAAAGACAAAGTGGTACGTAATTAAAAAATTAAATGTCTAGATAGAAAGAATTGAAAGGCAAAATTACTGGTCAGTGGCCATGAAACAGCACTGAAGAAGCTGTGTGAGTTTGAGTTCAACGCAGACTCAGGTCAGTAAACCTGCATAGAGAAGCATCATCATGAAAGAGCAAAAGAAACTAAGGATAAGAGGAAGTAAAAGAAGAAGGTGATGAGAAAGACAAAACAAAAAGAAGTCAAAGTGGGAGAAGAAGGAGGAAAGGAAGAAGTTGATGTGGTAGAAGAAAGAAAGCAAGGAAGAAAGGAAGAAAGAAGAAAACGCAGTATGGAGCAGGAAATGTCCCCACATGTCTAGAATGTAACCACTCTATTGGCAGGAGGACCTATGAGTTCATGGCCAGCCTGGTCTACAGACTGAGTGCTGGGACAGTCAGAGCTACACAGTAAAATCATAGCTTGAAAAATTGAAAGCTATCTTTTTGCACTAAATCTAACTATAAATCTGAACATTTTCATGCTCAAACTGAGTAGGCACGTTGGCAAGGAGGCAGATGAGATGCACACACACACAGACACACACACACACACACACACACACACACACACACACACTAAATGATAAATCAAAAACAAACAAATGACAAGAGTTCAGTGAAAATCTAGAGAGTGACAAGGGGACTATCAGGATTTCAATGATTTTAAAATTCACAATGTATCCATGATTACAAGTACAAGAGAATTAGGGCCAAGCTTTGTTAAGCCCTGCAGCAAGAAAGGTCCCCTTTACTCTTTGACAGAGCTGGACTTTTATGCATGGCTTGCCCTGTCTCTGCTGTATAGTGAGAGCAACAACATTAGTAGAGGTAAACTAATTTGAAGTAGCTCAATGCTTTCATATCTGTTCTCAGAAAAAAGACCTGCTCCATGTAGTGGAGGACAGATGAAGGGACAGAACATGTCTTAAAAAAACAAAAATAACACACTTCCAAAGCTAACCATATCCAAGTTAGACTATCCATTTGATTTATCCTCAGGAAAGCAGAGGCATTAATTTGTAAAATGAAGGCAGCAGGAGCCACATGTATGATGATGATGTTGATGAGCAACATCAACTCTGTTCCCCAAAAACAAGTACAATATATACTAAAATGGTTCTTTCCCATTCCCCAGAGATAATATCTTACCAACTGAGATGATGTTACTTGGATATCTATCATTCAAGAATGTTTGCCTTCCTAACAGACATCACACTCCCTAGAAGATAAAGACCTACAGATATCTTGTGGCACGTGTTGGAAGAAGGTATAGGAGCCATGGATCTTAAGGGTGGACAAGGGATTTTAATGCTAATATTCACAAGGCCAGCATAGTTGTTTGACAAATTCCAGCAATGATGGAACACATGTCGTCTTTTCTACCTACTTTGGTTTTCATTTCCAGGTCTTTCGGTTAGTTAACTCAACAAGATACTAAGATGCACCCAATCGTGATATACTTTTCAATACCCTTTTTGTTTTTTTTTGTTTTGTTTTGTTTTTTGTTGTTGTTTCCTAGTGAGAACTTAAACCATTTTTCACATTAAGAATTGTGAGGAGGTTCTCATATTGAGAAAGCACAGTCTTACATGAAAATGAATTTACCACCCAGGTTTAGATTCCTATTGAGAGTGAGGAGAAAGAAAAAGAAAATAAGAGAGAAGAAATGTGAGTTTATATTCCAAGGAAAAGGGAAAATGTAGTATAGACTAGGCAATGGTGATATTGTCCTTCAATCCCATCAGCACTAGGGAGGCAAACAAAACTTGATCTGTTTGTATTCCAAGCCTGTTTTATTACAGAGAGTGCTTTAGGACAATCTCCAAAGGAAAGAGGAAATGTTTGTCTCAAAAATAATCAGAGTAATGATAATAATATTAATGGGCCAGCAAAAAAGTAGGCAGGATAATGGGGAAAAATATTCTACATCCAACTGAGGCAAACCAATTTTGCAGATGCTAGCTACAAAGAACAGCACTACCCCAGCAATGCCCCTGTCTCCATCTTCCCTACTCAGGCAAGCTGATCCTTCTTTGCCTATATCTGCCAATGGTAACAGCTTGTTTAACATCTGACCCTGTGCTGCTGAAAATTCACATGAGCTTCCCAGGTCGGTTATCTTAGTGCTGGAGGCTCAGGACCAGATAAACTGGAAGTCTCCTTTAGCTTCAAGGATTGATAGTAACTTCACTGGGAATGCAAGCCTGGGCCTCAGGAATGTTTAAGATTTCAGCAGCCCTGCTGGTCTTTGGTGATACATCCCTTTAATCCTAGCACTAGGGAGACAGAGGCAGGCAGATCTCTTCGAGTTCAAGGCAAGCCTGGTATACTTCACAAGTGCTGGGACAGGCTCCAAAGCTACAGAGAACCCCTATCTCGAAAAGCAAAAAAAAAAAAAAAAAAAAAAAAAAAAAAAAGATTTCCAGCAACCTTGACCCACAGCCCTCATTTAAGTACTCTTGGCACTTTATTTGACATAGACCTACCCAACAGCCCAGTACACCAGGGACATGGGGAGCCTACGGAAGCGGATGGGGGTGGGGGGTGGAGGTGAATACAGGGTTCATTTGTTCCAGCACCCCAGCTGTAACTATGTGAGTTCTGGGCAAATGGGTGCTAATACCCAACAAAGATTTCCTACTTAGAAGCTTGCCCTGCTAGATCACTCACAGGCTCCATTGGAATTTCAGGCAATCCCCACTTCAAATTCAAAAGCAGGCTCTGTATGTCTTCCTTCGAAGATGGAAAACTTCAGGAGTAGCTCAGGTTTTGCCTGTGGGCTAGAACAGTTCAGGAAAGAAAAAAGCTGAGCAAATCTTCCCTACCCAAGCCTACCACCAGGTGCTTATACTCAGCAATCCTAGCTCAAAAGCCCAGCATGGGGCAATTAAGCAATCTACAGGAGGAGGGGGCAGGGGAGGGCCACCCCTACCACTCTTCCTTCTCCAAAAGATTCTTGGTTCCTTGCAGTCTAAGTCTCTTGCTTTTGGAGTTGTGACTTACCCCTCTACCCTAATTATCACATGGATAGCCAAATGAGATCAATCACTTTGCACAGACAGACAGAAGCCCTTCTTTCCTTATTCTTGGTGGAGGTGGAAGCTGTCTGGGCTTCTCACCAAGATTACCCTGGTTGGAGATGGTTCCTTCACTTGAGGAGAGAGTGCTGCCACAGTCTGGACATGTCCACGTCCTCCTCCACAATTTTGAATCTCGTATATGACACTATGTAGAGGTCTTCTCGAATTACAGATGGGAGACTCCAAGAAATGTAACAGGTGTAGGTAAAGTGAAAGCAATAGCTTTATCCCTTTGGAATGGGGGTGGGCCTAAGGCTGTGAGCCTTTACTCCCTTTTCCCTCATTGGTACTGTTTAGATGCCCCCATCACATGCAAGCACACTCCGCACCACCACCACCTTCCTACTATTTCTCCTCACAACACCTTCTAGGAACAGGAAATAGTCATTTCAGAGCCTGCTTTGCAGAGGGGAATCCTGCTCTTTAAACACTGGGGTTTTACTTTCAGGTTGATGTTGAAGGAGGCTGAGGCCTGTGAGTATTAGTCTTAGAGACACCTGGGAGCAGGAGCCATAGACATGTTCCCCACAGCTGTTTGGAATTGTGCTCTAACACACAAAGGTCATAAGATAGTCTAATTTTAACTCAAAGTACCAAGTAGCAACTACAGCAGGTCTGGTATGGCTCACAGCAACTTGTCTTTGTGACAGCCTGCTTGCTCTAACCAACGTGGGAGTGTGGGCACCTCTGCCTAGCAACCTTTCCTTCAATTACTCAAACTTCAAGGATGTAATCCAAGCAAAAGAGCTTTGCAATCTTTTTGTCATGAAAACAACAATACAACAACCTAATATATTGAACCTCATTAGGTACCATATTTTATACACACACACACAAAAAAAAAGGAAGGAAAGGAAGTAAAACACAGCTTCAACAACCCTGTGGTTAAGAACTCAGAGGAGGAACAGAAAGCTTTTTTGACTTCAAGTTAGGAAAGGCAAACTTTTTTTTTTTTTAAGACAGCACAAAAGCACTGTCCGTGAAAGCAAAAGCAAAACCCAATCTTCCTTCTTCGCTGGGTTGTGGGCCAGCTCTTTGGGGGTGACATCCACTAGTCCTATAATTCATACAGATTCCAGGAAGGTGAAGGTTTGAGATGTGAAGCACTCAGCTACTCAGACACTGCTGTCCATGCAAACTGCACTCACCTCTGCACTACATCTGGAACAGGTGGTGGATGGGCCACACATTGCTCAGGCCCATGGCATAGGATATGCAGGTAAGCAAGAACTGCTGGGGTTGTCCCACTTTGGTTGCCCCTTCTCCACAACCTTAGGCTGGGCATACTTGGTTGGGCCAAGTCTTCCTGTGTGCTGGTCAGGGCATTCAGGGCTGCCCTTGGGCTGCAGCTCCTCATCTTCTGGCAGGGAGACCACATGCGCCAAGGGTGATTCCATCTTCTGAGACAACACTCAGGGTAGAATGGGCCCACTCCTGTGCTCTCTTCTGGATTCCAGTCCCTTGGGTTTCCTGTTGTTCAGCTTTCTGCACTGTCAGGCCCTGGTGTGAGTCTTCCCTGGTGGGTCGGTGCCTCCCTCGGCTTTAACCTCAGTGGTGGCCAGTTCACAGCCTCCCACTGACCTTTGGCCACATTCTTTTTTCTGTGTCATGACTCTCAAACTCCAGGATTTCTGGGCTCCTCATACTATTAAGGATTACTGAAAAATAGCTCATGAAGATACGATTGCGTCTGCTGGAGGCTGATGGTGAACTGGAAACTGCAGAAAGTCTCTGATCTATGTGCTTTTCAATTTCTATGTCATAAACGCTTCCATGATGGCACATCCTGAGCTACCAATAAGTGCAAAGGGACACTATTATTTTGGGTTCCCTCCCACCTTGCACTTACAGTCACATAGGTAGCCTCAGGAGAACAACTGACAAGGAATCATAAATCATGAGTTTTGAGCATTGTGTCTGATTTAAAATTTACACTTCACTCAGACCTTGGTCATAACTGTATTTAAAAATTATCTCAACAAAGGGGATGAATCTCAGTTCTCTGGGGTGTCCAGATTCCCAGTGCAGGTGACTCAGTCAGGCTTAGCCCCACCTGAGAGTTCTCAGAATGCAATTCTGGCTAATGGATGACTGCCGGTGGGTAGGAACTTCACTGTGCCTATCAGAAACACAATACAGAACATGATAAAGCCGATTCGCCAGAACTCCTGAGGAAGGAGAGAAAGCAGGAATAGCTCTACGCAGGGTTCTATAGTCTTACCCTGCAAACTAAGGTTATACAATTTTGAATCATTTGCTCATCCTGGTGAGTCCACTGTTAATGAATCATAAGAGTTTCTAGTTTCCCTGTATGAGAGAGTCCAAACTCCTTAGCACTGTTGGCAAGACCTTGAGAGTTTTTGTTTGTTTGTTTGTTTTGGGTTGTGTTGCAATTCTTGTCCTTTAAAAAAGAAAGATTTTATTTTATTTCATATTCTACATATACATATGCATATGTACATACATACATACAAAATGTATATACATAATACATAGTTGGGACTGGGGTTGTGGATGGCTGTGAACCACCATCTGGGTGCTGGAGACTGGACCCATGGTCTCTACAAGAACAGCCAGAGCTTTTAGCTGTTGAGCCATTGCTGCAGCCTCCCTTTTGAGATGGGGTTTAGCTAGGTTGATTGTTTAGGTTGGGTCTTTAGTCTCCCTGCTTCAGCCTCTCAAGTTGGTAGGTTACAGGTGCATCCCACCCTCCTGATTCATGTTGACATCTAATTACCACTACATTATTTGAGATTTGATTTGAGGGAATTTCAGTGTGCTGATAAGAATGTAAATTCTACAGCTGTTATATGAGTAAGCTTTTAAACATTATAATTGATCTTTTATCATTCTACAGTGATCTTTCTTTCTCTTTTTACAGTAACAAAACAAAGCAAAGGTACGTCCCCATGGAGAAACTGGCATTTGACTGTATGTGGAGAGCTCCTTGGCTGACCAGTTCAGCTTAGTGTCTTCTGACTCTACAATGTGTGAAAGGGAAATGAAATCTGTAGAAGCTATAATTTGAGACCCAACATTTTGTGGGCAAGCAATCTGAAGAGGGTATTCTGTGGAGATGTTGGGAACCCCAGTGATCACATGGCCTCTGGGATGATCATTTGACAGCTCTGAGTGTGATGGATAGGAAGGTAGGTGTAACAAATGCATTTTTAATTTAGGGGGCTCTTCGATCTAAAGTGGGTTTAGCGGGATGTAACCACAATGTGGATGGAAGAGTATCCTAACACAATCCAAGAATGTAGTCCTGTGAGAATTCTGAGTGCTGGGGCTGGAGATAAGGCTCGGTGGTTAAGAGTACTGGCTGCTCTTCCAGAGGACATGGGTTCAATTCCCAGCACCCACAAGGCAGCTCACAACCGTCTGTAATCCAGCTCCAGGGGAATTGACACCCATGACAAAACAACAACGCACATAAAATTAAAAGAAAAAAATGGAAAAGAGAAGAAACATTCTAAAGAAAGAAAAACAATTCTGAGTACCTGTGAGAAAACTTCCAAGAAAATAAAAGTCTCGTGACCTCAGTTTCTCCAAAACACCGAATTGTTCTTGGAGGATTATTCTTCTACACCCCTCCCAGGTGTATCATATAGGAGTGAGTTTTCTTCAGATTATTCATTCCAACTGGCTATTAGTACTTATTTATACACCTCTATAGAAATTCATGGGGTTTTTTTCCATGTGCAGCCTGTTATTGTGATTATATTCAGTTTGAACTCATGAGAGCTTTACTCACATGATCTTTCTTAACGCTCAAAGTGGATATTGCCTGATGTTCTTAATAAAGTTGGCTGTTGTGTGAGACTTTATTCCCCCTTTTTAGGCTCCATTCTCCCAGGTTCCACTACCTTTAGATCGGTAAACTGAGGCACATCTGTATTTCATGATAGCATTACTTCACCTGTCTGATTTCCATAAGCACAACTGTTCTGTTGAGGTGACTCCCACTCATACCTAGAGATGTTCAACAGTGCATTTATATTTGTACCAGTTGTTCTGGATGTAAGTATGTCTAAACACACTGCATACTTTCCCCTCTCCTTCAATAGGCTCTGCCCAGGCTCTCAGATTTGATTGCACATGGTATTCACCCAAGAGCACCAGACTCACCCCCAAGATTTTCTGACAAAGGCTCCTTGAATCCAGTAGCATGGACACTGCAAATTTTCAATGCTCTGATGTGTCTAGAATGGCAGAGGTGATGGGCGCAATGAAAAAGAATAGAATAATGATAACATGACAATGTTCCTCTTTTCACCTTTGAGGGTACATGATTTTTGAGACCCTGTCAGTGACTGACCCTAGGAAGGCATGACAAGTGCAGAAAGGCAGTCACTATGCCTAGGTTGAGAGTAGGGGACAAACACTTAAGTGTTCAGGAATAGACTCTGATGTATTATCACAGGGTGTACCCACTGTTCGAGCCTAAAATCCATCTGATGAGAAAACCAGGAGTAAACACTTAGGTAAATAAATGCTGCTTCTCATATATTTAAGGACAGTGATCATTTTAAAATGAAAATAAGAAGGCAGCTATGATAGTGAACAATTTGTCCTGTGAGTTATTGTCCTCTGTTAAAGACTCAACTGTTGGAAAGACATCATCACTATCTACCTTTTTGATATGTATATTATTTTAACTTATGTGTATGTGTTTTGTGTACATGTTCATGCTGGTGAAAACAAGGATAGAAAAGGATACAACAAGGATGTTTTATCATCTGGAACTTGGATTTTCAGACACTGTAGGCTTTCCAACGTGGATTCTGGGAACCTTATTTTGTTTCTCTGCAAATGTAGCAAGTGTTTAGCCAGAGAATTTTCTCTTTACTACCACCACCTGCCACATCAAAGACCTTTCCAGTGCCTACTTTTGTCATTGGGAAAAAGAGAGAAATAAAAGATCTCTCTGGTCGATGTTCCAAGTGATGTCTAAGTGTCTTCAGAGGTGTCTGCACAGATGGATCCAAAGAAGTCCTTCAATTCCATGAGCTCGGCTTGTTAGTACAGGAGGGAACTCTCAGTCTGGATAACCTTGATCCACTTTATTATGATAAAAAAGAAAAGAAAACAGACAAATTGACATAATGGATGAATAACAGCCATTAATATGGAGTGTTTTCAGTTATACACTGCTCTGTGTGACTTATGTACATTTTAGAAAGCATTACTATACAGAGGTGAATGAAGGTGGCTGTGAGTGATGTTTGTAGAAAAGTTACAGTTCCTTGTACCCTTGTGGATCATCTGACCCTGAAACCCCAGGGATGGGAATGTCTGTTCAGATTCCTTGTACAGTTTAGCGTTGCCACAGCCCACTGTGAGGAACCTTTGCATTCCCAACATAACTCTCCCTTCGTGGACACTAAATCCCGGTAGTATTTACAGTGTAGTACAGTGTAGTAATACAAAAATTACACACTCACTGTGGCTTCAATGAGAAGAATTGTAATGTGTTGCCCTAGGTGCTTCAAAAACCTCTGACACTGGATGAAAAGCAATTAGTATCTTGTTTTCTTTTGAGAAAAAAAAAAACAAAACCAAAAATAACAACAAAAAACAAACAAACATAAACCGAAGTGCTTGTTTGGCTCCTCAGGGTTATGGTCAAGTTTCTAATGACAGCTTACCTTGAATTCTAGGACTTCCTAGAGTCTAGGTGACAATGATCTTCAGTACTGGCCTTAACCGCTGACGACAAGAAGGCTACAAGTTGTAGTCTTCAGATGGCAAATAATGGAGGGAGTCTTCTAAGGGATGTGGTCCCCTCCCCAAGGTAGTCTTCTTTTTCTAAGCTCCCTAATCCTCTTTACAGATTCAGGAGGTCCCAGACCAGCACTCCAGCCAAGGTGTCCCCACCAGCAGGCAGCAACTGTGAAACAGATAGTGGCTGACTTCCGTCCCTGGGAGGTCCATTCTTAGACCACTGGGGATGAACCTCCCCTCTTGAGGCAATTCCAGATGAAAATCCCCAGGGCCAGCAGGGTGATGCACATGGTAGATGAAGCCACCAGCAAACCGATGACAGCTGGTGCATGTGGGGGTAATCCTTGGTCACCAGCTGCCCCTGGGAGAAGAGATTGAGCATCAGGGGAAGGTCCCTCCTATCAAGTCCAAGAGAACTGTTCACCCAAGCCTGGTGTACAGTGTGGCACACCAAAGGATACTGGTACTTCTAGGGAAAGGCCCACTGTGATGCTTTGGGCATCTCTTGCTCTCTCCATGCATCATGGTTAAAAACTCCCAGCCCACTTCTGCTGTGCTAAATTGAGCATCTGTGAAATACTCACATGGAGCCTTCTCACAGCACAGCAATAGTCCCCTGTGTTCTGAGTGACTGTGTGGTCTCTGCCTTATTCCCCAGCCCTGCAGGAACATTGGGTACCTGAGTGCCATCCCAGGCTTGGTACTGCAGTGTCCCTGAGAGGATATAGTCACTCAGGTAGAAGACATAGAGGCTGATGATGAGTATTGGACTCACAAACGCCCACATGGCCTTCCAGTACCAGTTGAGGGAGCGGCAAGTCATGGCCTGAAGGTCACTTTCAAATCTGTTGGGAGCACAGAGAGAGACAGATTTATTCATGCTCTGGAGGGAGGGACTCTAGTTTGCATACCTTCTGCCCTTGGGAAGATGCTGTTCTGGTTTGATGTTTGAATGTGACCCCAACCCATCTGATCCTCTCTGGGGGAGCTATTGAGGTAAAGGGAAAAGGGCTGAGGCTGCCTGAGGATGACCAATGAAGAACTGGTCATGAGACATCATCTCCCCCGGTGTTGGCCTTCAGAGGTCCCAGGTGTGGACCAGAGGTTAGTTCCCAGAGAAGGTGGGGGGAGGGGGTGCCAGCCCTCTCAGTCCACAGGGCTACGGTGAGATTCCCTCTGCCCTCCCACTCTGTCCATCAGTGATGGTTCCGAGTATACTCTACTGCCTCCTAGAGATGGTCACTATGTGCTTGGAAGGGCCTGGCCTTGGCATGGGAGAGCAGGCAGAGTTAGAGCAGGAACAAAGCTGCTAGGCTTAAACTCAAGACCACCCTCTGCCTTCTCATCGTGGATATATTCTATCATAATGGCTGAAAGTCTGGGAATGCTAAAGATAGCCCCTGAGACTGTGAGAAATGGACTTAAATGTGGTGTGGGGCCCTAGATAAGGATTGGTTTGGGAAGAAACTACAATTTACATAGATGCTCTCACATGCCAGGCTCTGGTCATGTACCAGAGCAGATTAAGCCTCTAAGGTAGTAGTCAGAGATCCCTTATATACGGGGGTACCAGGGCTTAGTGTTGTCAGATAACTGCACAACATGGCAGAGTCAATATTTGACTCTTTCCAGGTTTTCTTCTGACTTCCTAAGGCTTTCCATGGTGCCTCTGAATTCATAGTAGCCCTTCCCACTGCCATACCATACAATATCAGCCACTGGGAGGCTCCCTCAGGAGAGGATTAAGTGCTGGATTGGGAGCTACATGCATTTGTACTGTGGACCACAGAGACCCAATTTCAGGAAAAAAAAAAAAAACCAAGTGCTATCAGGCTTCGAGGAGCGGGGAAGAGGACACTTCCCACATGATAGCTAGGACATGTGATCAGATGTGACATTATCTATCCTGGACATAGAGCCATCAGAGGCAGAGGAGGGTTCTCATGATCCTGGCTGGGTGGCAAGATGTTGAAATTAAAAATGGGTCTCTGTGGTGCACATTACATGTGCATAAAGCACCTAGAACAACTTACCCAAGTGGAACCGAGTATTACCCTAGCAGGAGCACAGCTACACCCCTGCAGCCTTTCTGGAGTTGTCTTAGAAGCACATGGTCCCTAATTAGACCCTTCCACTGATTGTCTTGCCTTTCGCCACTCTCCCATGCCCTGCCTCCACTGCCTGGTGTCCTGATCTGAAATGGCCTCCTTGGGCAGGTAGCTGGAGATGACCTTGCTGTCCGTCAGAGGGGTGAGGATGGCCGCTGTGTTTCCAAGCATGCTCCCAAAACCCATCAGCAGCAGCATGAAGATGTAGAGAACTGACCAGAGCTGGGACACTTCCATGTTTTTAATGGCCTCAGTGTAGACGATGAAGGCCAGGCCCGTGCCCTGAACAGCCTGCTGATGATTAAAAGACACCAGATATACATGTGAGTCAGAGGGGACAAGAATGAAACACCATAGTTCGGATGTGGAATGTCTACCCTCCCTGTCTTGCTGCACTCTTCGAGGTGTGTAACTGTAACACCAAAAATAAAAACCCAGAGACAGATATTGGTGTTCAAGCTTCAAGCTGAGGTCAGAGAAGCAAAGCAGCTGAGCCACTAGGTCTTACATCTACCTCAGTCCAAAAGGGGTGATCCTGTCTCCACAAGGACTCCAGCAAACCTCAGACTGCTGCCTATCCTCGGGGTGGCTAGAGATTAAATCTCACAATGCTGCCTGAGACACTGGATTCCTGTCTTTCATATGCCTCTCTAGAGCAGGGATTAAAGGCATGAGCTCTGTTAAATCTTTCAGACTGATTCACTCTAGTGTATCCCTGGGAGGTCTCTAACTCACAGAAATCCACCCAAAGGCATGTGGATACTGCCTGGCTAGCTAGTATGGTTTCTGTGATTAAAGGTATGTATCACCATTGCCTGACCTCTATAGCTTGTGGCTGGCTTTGCTTTCTGAATCCTCAGGCAAGCTTTGATAAGTCATAAGTAATATATCACCACATATAACTTTCAGAGCTGGGCTCTCACTGGAGAAAGTAGATCATTGGGTAAGTGTCTTGAGATTGTATAGCCCGCTGTCATTTCCTGTCTGTTCTTTGCTTCCTTGTCCATCAATAGTTAAAATCTTAGGCTCATGAGTCTATTGTCATGAATTGTACAATCCTTCTCCACCATGTTAGATTGTGCCTTTCAATCCAGAAATAAAATAAGTGCCTCACTCATGACCATGTTAGGTATTTGGTTATAGCAACACAATTTTGTATTGACTAATACAAAAATGAAATAAGCTAAATGGTATAAGCAAAGGGGGAATAGTAGGCTTCAGGAGCAGATGAGGATAACATGACACTGAACATTTTAAGTGAATATTAGATATCACACAATTATTTCACTATTATTAGCAGGAGCCATCAATTCTAAACAATGTCAGTGTTAAAATACACCCTACTGGGGTACTCTGAACTCACTTTCCTGCCCATGACTACCACCGAAAGCACCACATTGTAGACAATTGGAATCAATGACTTAAAAAAATAGTGTTTTCAATGATTAACATAATTATTGGTTTAAAATGTCACTGTAATGTTAATATTGAATTAGACATGGTTGAAGAGAGAATTAGTGGGCAGGGAGTTATTTCTCAGTGTAATTCTGTTCAATAGAATGTAGTTTGACCTAAAGATGTCTTTGTACACTGTGAACCTTAAGCTAATCACATCAGCCAGCCTCTAAGAGCCAGGTAGCCAACTGCTTAAAACCAGGTTCAAAGAAAGCAAATATAAGTTTTACCCAATGAGCACTCTGTATACTTCTTTTCTATTTTCTTTTTAAAATTTTATTTTATATGAATTGGTGTTTTGCTCGCATGCATGTGGTGTTTGTGTGTGTGTGTGAGAGAGAGAGAGAGCGAGAGAGAGAGAGAGAGAGAGAGAGAGAGAGAGAAAGAAAGAGAGAGATTCTTTAGAGCTTGAGTTACAGGGTGCTGAGAATTGAACCCATGTCCTCTGGAAAAGCGGATAGTTTCCTGAACCACTGAGCCATCTCTCCAGCCCCCTCATTTCCACTTTCTATATTTAATTTTCTTTTCTTTTGATATCCTGCACATGTGAGGGTAGAACATTCTGAATTTCATTTTGCCCAGTATGTTTTCTAACTAAAGAATCAAGCCAATTAAAATCTATGAAAGTGATTCTGTCTTACTTTTCTGTTGTGACAAAATGCCATGACCAAGGCCACAGAAAATAAAGTGTTTAATTTGGGGTGCATGTTTACAGAGGGTTAGAGTCCATGGCCATCATGGTGAGGACATGGCAGCTGGCAGGCAGGCATGGTGTTGGCCCATGAGCGCTTATATCCCTTTCTGCAAACAGGAACCAGAGGGAGCTATTTGGGAATGGCCTGGGCTTCTGAAACCTCAGGCCCACTGCCAGCATCAGAACTCCTCCAATGAGGCCACACTTCTTAATCCTTCCCAAAGAACTGTACCAAATGGGGGGCAAGTATTCAAACATATGCACATATGGGGGGCATTCTCATTCAAACCACCACACCCCACACCTTGTCTGCCATAGGCTTGTGGCCATATCATAATGCAAAATGACTTTCGTCTAACTCTAACAGTCCCCACAGTCTTTCATGGTGTGAACACTATTTTAAGTTTCTTCTGAGACCCAAGGCAACTTTTCATTATAACTCCTTGTAAAATCAAAAAGTAAATTATAAACTTCAATGTAAAACAGCATAGAATATACATTACCATTTCAAAAGGGAGGAATGGTAATATAGTTAGAAAATACTGGAGCAAGGCATGACAGAAATCCAGCGGGGCAATCTTCAAATCCTGTATCTCTAATCTATTTCTAATAGGCAAATGGAAATTCAGGAGGGCAAACTCCAAATCCTATAGCTCTAATCTGCTGCCAATGGGCTTAGATGGCTCTTCCCTTCAAGTTCCGCTGGCTACAACATGTGTCTTTCTCTCTTGATTTGGTCCCAAGCTTCTTGGTAAGTCTATGATTTTGACATTTCCAAGATCTTGAGGTCTCCAATGCAATCCAGGCTTCATTTTCATAAATTCACATATAGCTTCTCTGGTTTCCTTGAAGGGATTCCCATGCCAAACACCTCGCTTCAGAGGATTTTCTTAACTGCGGAGGAAGATTCCACAACTCCTTTACTCCAGTATCATTCAGGGATCTAAAGCCAGAATGACCTGGCCAATGAAGCCAAGTTCAGCCATTTTGGTTGGAGCCTGTTCCCCTTCTTGAATTATATTTGCATAACATTTTCCCCCATTGCAGCTTTATAGAAATACAAAAGGCATTTCCTTTATGCAAGTTTTCGGGTTAGCTGGGTGGGGTCTTCACCCAAAGACAACACTCCCTTTATTCCATTTCACACTAGGCCTCTCCTTATCTCTTTCAGTACAGACATCAAATTTCTTGGTGCTTTTTCCCCTCCTCAAACTATACATTTTGTGTTTCTTTTTGCCCTGCTTATTATTTTTTATGGTAGCTCTGCATGAATGTGATTACTAATAACCATGCAACAGAGTTAATATTAGGCTGTTTTGAAATATCCTCTGCCTATAAAATTAGTCCAACTATTTCAATTTGCCCTCAGGCAGAAAGCATCCTCATTTTTTCCCCAAGCACCACAAGAATGGTTTCTAACACTGTCACTAATTTTGTTGCCCTCTGAAGTTTCTTGAGCTAAGCATCCATAACCCTCAATGATCTTAGCACTGTTGTCTCCAAGCTCTTACTAGGATGTCCATTCAGCCCTGCTTATAGCAGTCAACAGCTTTCCTAATCCAATTTCCCCAGGTTTTCCATATTCCTTCCAAAAGCAGCATGGCTAGCTTCCTGTCACAGCAATGCCCACCCCTTAGTACCAACATTTGTCTTCCTCTTATTAAAAAGAAAGTGTTTAATTTGGGGCTGCAGAAGGTTAGAATCCATGATCATCATGAGGAAAGCATAGCAGCAGGCAGCAGGCAGGCAGGCAGGTAGGCATGCAGGCAGCAGGTAGGCAGGCAGGCAGCAGTCAGGCAGGAAGGCAGGCAGAAAGACACACCTCTTCCAACAAGGCCACACCTCTTAATCCTTCCTAAACCGTTCTACCAGCTAGGGAACAAGTATTTAAACATGTGAGTTTATGGGGACATTCTCATTAAACTACCTCAGATTCCCTTTTAACAACATAGAAGATAACCCAAAGAAATGATGACATGGATAGTGTAATATGCAATCAAAAAGTTATAAGACCTGTGGAATAGGAGGGAAAAGATTAACATAAATCTAAATGAAGATTTTCAAGGAGAAAAGAGCATTCATTGTCTGCTCTGCCAAATGACCTGGGTTCAATTCCCAGTACCCACAGTGGCTTACAGAGTGGCTAACTCTGATTCCAGAGATCTGACAGCATTTTCCGACTTCTATGGGCACTGGGAATGCACATGGTTCATGTAGACAAAATACACATAAAACAATGTTTAAAAAGACTGTTATACATTGACAGGCAGTGATAGAATACGCCTTTAATACCAGCAATCAGGAAGCAGAGGCAGGCAGATCTCTGTTTGAGGCCAGCCTGGTCTACAGAGGAAGTTCCAGGAGAGTCTAGGCTACACAGAAAAAGCCTGCCTCAAAAAGAAGCAAGCAAGTAAACAAGCAGACAAATAAAAAATAAGAAATACAGAATGAAAGAAAGAAAACAAATGGGGCCAAAAACATATGTTTATATGGAAGCAAAATCTAACAAAATTTACAATCCTTAGAACTTGCCCTTTCCAGGCATGATGGCTCACACCTTTAATCCCAGAACTCAGGAGGCAGAGACTGTCAGATCTATGTGAGTTCAAGGCTAGCCTGGTCTACAAAACAAGTTTTAGGACAGCCAGAGGTGTTACACAGAGAAACTCTGTCTTGAGCAGACATCCTTCTCCACCCCCCAGATAAACAAACTTGCCTTATAGAACAATATTTTAAAAGAAGATTTATTTAGTTATATGTATATGTACATGTATATGTATATGTACATGTTTTTGTACCATGTCTGTGCAGGTGCCCACAAGGCCAGAAGGAAACATCAGATTCTCTGGAGTTGACTTTGAAGTACTTGATGTGAGTGTTGGGAACTAAACTCCGGTCTTCTGGAAGAACACCAAGATTTTCTAACTGCTGAACCATCTCTTTAGCCCCACAGGAAGGTATTTTAAAGCTAGTTCCTCTCTCCCAAAGATAGCTGGAATGCAAGAAAGAGTATTTACAAATAAAATTGTGTGTGTGTGTATGTGTGTGTGTGTGTGTGTGTGTGTGTGTGTGTCCATCCCTGGAGCCAGAGACTGATCTCAGTGCCTTGTGCATCCTAAGTTTGCGGTATTTAGAAAGTTATAGGCTCAAAGGGCCTGAACTGCATGACGATAATGTTTAAAATGGAAGAGGGGAACCAGGTCTGGCACACACCTGGAAGGAGATATGAAAGTCCAAATTTCAAACAGTAGAGAATATATACTAGAAAGGAAAGGAAATAAGAGAGAGAGAGAGAGAGAGAGAGAGAGAGAGAGAGAAAGAGAGAGAGAATGGCAGGAGCAGGGGAAAGAAATAATTCTAAAACTATAAAATAAAATAAAATCAGTAATTATAACATCTTAGACATAAAGCCAATCTCAAAAACAAAAGCGAGGAAAAACTAAGTGTCAGAACCAAAAGAAGGGAACTGAATGGATGCCAAAGTTTAGAACAGGAGCCATAGATGCACAAGTGGGATCTAGATCTCGAATCCTGGGTGTCAGCGTCTGCGTGTCTGTGTTGTGCAGGAATGGAGGGTCAGGCTATAGATCCTATAGGCAGGGCTCAGAGCTTTACAATGGTGCTGGTTAGTTTTATGTCAACTTAACACAAACTAGAGTTATCTGAAAGGAGGGGACCACAACTGAGAAGATGCTTCCATAAGTTGCAGGGCATTTTCTTAATTAGTGATGGGGAGGGGAGCAGCCCATTGTGGCTGTTGCCATCCTTGGCCTGGTGGTACTGAGTTCTTAAAGAACGTAAGCTGATCATGCCATGAGCAAGCCAGTAAGCAGCAACCCTCTGTGGCCTCTACATCAGTTCTTATCTACAGGAATCTACCTTGAGTTCCTGATGGAGGTGTAAGCCAAATAAACCCTTTCCTCCCCAACTTGCTTTGGGTCATGGCCTTTCCTCATAGCAATTATTACTCTAACTAGAACAACAAGCAAAAGGAGGAAAGTGTTGTATCTCTCCGTGGACAATGGTAAACCCCAGAAAACAAAACAAAACAAAACAAACAAACAAACAAACAAAAAAACCAACCAACTACTCCCTAACCTAACCAATAAGCAAAGGCCATGGAAACTTTATCCTGGCCTTGAAAGTATTCTCTAAAAGCAGTCTGACAAAGCCTTTATAGTAAATCAAAGAACTAGTCAGAGTGTTCACCTAACACTTGGAATTTCACTGTGTTCAAAGTACAGGAAAACAATTGTGCCTGAGACTCCAATAAAATCAGTAATAATAGTGAAACCACAATAAAAAAGGGTTGAAATACAGACACTTAAAAGAAATGTGCTAAATCATATCCGCAGGTTATAGGATAGTTTATAGAGTAAACAGAAGCAATCTGTAGTTGTGAGAATTCATTAGGAAATGCATCAAGATTTCAAGGTACAAGACTAACATAAAAAAATGTTTGTTTCTTCTGCCACCAACATAAACAACCGTAGAAATAAGGAGAAAGACACTATTTACAATAGCAATGTAACAGAAGATATGCAAAGACATTCACAAAGGAAATTATCTGACAGAGTTAGGTGAATGAGAGAAAGCATGTTCCTAAATCAAAACCCAATCCCCTGGAACAAAGACGGAGGGAGAGATAACACTCTTCCATATCCCTACAGAGTTTAACTAAAAGGTGAGCCACAAGAGAAGGCCACAGTCAACAACAGAGAGTAAGAAAACATAAAAACCAAAAATACTTAATGTTAGATTTACAAGGCCATCCAGGGCTACATGAGAAGTGAATCAGTCTAAAAGAGAAACAGAGCTCACAGCTTTAAACCCCAGCACTAATATATAAGATAGGAGCAGGGCATTAAGGATTTAGTCTTGGCAATTTGTCTCTAGCTTGCTATGGATAATATCTCTCCAGCCCTGGTACAGGACCGAGCTCTCTGGTAGCCTAGATGCTTTGCTTCTCTGATCTTCATTGCTTTATTAGTTCATAAACAATGTATCAACCACAATCATCTTACTTGAGCAGCTTTTTATGACTATTCTTTTTGCACTTTTATAGTAATTCCTCTATTCTTACACCTCAAACATGTATTTTCCCTCTAAATTATACCAGAAAGAAGGGGTAAAGAGGGAGGATAGAGAGAGGGTGAATAAGAATAAGGAACAATGATACTTATGTATTAAAATGCCATAATTAAATTTGGTTTTTATGTATTTACTATTTTAAAATTGTCATTACTTTGTAAAACTGCTAACAAAACAATATTATTTATTTAAGTCTCCCCCTTACTCTGTGAATGTGTGTGTGAGTTCCTAAATATTTTCTTCATGATATTGACTATTTCTTTTATTGCACAGAAAGTTCTTTCTTTGATGTAATCCTACTGGTTTTTACTTTGTTGCAAGTTTTCGGGTCTTATTCCAAAACATAGGTACACAAAAATCTAAGTCTTCAAGTGTTTCGCCTTAGACTTTTCATACTTTGGACTTTTGTACAGCATGTGAGATGTGGCTCTAGCATCAGCAATTGATTTGATGGCTTTCCAATGTATTCTCGTGGTGTCTTTGACAGAAATATGTGGTTTTCCAGGTACTCTACTATGTTCTACTTGTCTCCTTGTCTTTTCTCAAGCCAATACCAGACACATTGTAGACAGACTTAAAATCAGGTATTAATATGACTTCAGTTTCGTTCTTTTATTCAATAGTGTCATGTAGATTTTAAATTTTTTTTCTGATTCTATGAATATTACTATTGGTAAGGATTGAACTGGATCTGTAAACTGTCTTGGGTAGTATGTACACTTTAATAATAATAATAATAATAATAATAATAATAATACCAACTCTGTGATGGTTTGAATGAGAATGGCCCCCACAGGCTCATATATTTGAGCCCTTGGTTCACAGTGGGTAGAACTATTTTAGAAGGTTAGGAGAAGTGGCCTTGTTGAAGGGAGTGTGTATGCCACTGAGGGAGCCCAGGTTGAACCCAATCTCTCTCTTTCTTCTCCCATCTCCTACCTCCTCCTCCTTCTCCATTCACCCTTCCCCTCCCTCTGCCTCTTGCCTGTGGATTAGATATAAGCAGGCATTCTTCCTGCCTGCCTGCTGCCACACTTCCTGCCACAATCATAGACTCAAAGAAACTGTAAGCAAAGTCTCAATTAAATTCTTCTTTTTGATAAGCATAGTACAGAGTACATAGTACATAGTACAGAGTACAGAGTACATAAAACATAGTGTCTCTTCACAGGAACAGAAAATTAACTAGGACATCTTCTGCTCCATAGAGTATCTTTCCTTTCCTGGAGTCATCTTGACATCTTTCATTAATATTTTCACAGTTTTATTGCCAATACCTCTCATTCCCTTAATTCTTTTTATTCAGAGCTCAAACAACTGGAGAGCAAAGAGTCCACCTTAAAAAATGGGCAAAGAAATGGGCTACATAGACATTTATTTAAAAAGACATGAGGGGACTTTAGGGTTGGCTCAGTGGTTAAGAGCGCCTGCTGTTCCTGCCGAGGACCTGGGTTCAGTTTCCAGCACCCACCTGGCAACTCATAACCACTGTCATAGCCCTCTTCTTATCCCTGCGAGTGTCAGACATACATGTGGCATACACATACACATGCAAGCAAAATACTCATATGTGTCAAATAAAATAAATACATCTAAAAAGTTAAGACACAAATAGCCAGCAAATATATGAACAAAAATTCAGCATCATTAATCTTCAAGGGAATACAAATAAAAACCACAATTAGATATTATTGCAAAGGGATCTTAAAAGCCATGTGTCAAGGATATAGCAGCACTCTCATTTTTACTGTGATATTCCTTTAAAAAAAATCTAGGATATAAGACCATCCATGGAAAGTGAACATATAGAAATCACATGGTATGTATCCACAAAGGAATACTACTTAGCCATAAAAAGAATGAAATCTTGTCACATGTAAAGGTATAGACAAGTTCAGGCATCATGGTAAATAAAACAAATCATAGACAAATAATGCATTTTTTGCACTCATTTGTAGAAAGTGGTAAATGAACCTCCAAGAAGATGGGAAAGGCAGCGAGGGAAGACAGAGGTTAGACAAGAGTCACCAAAATACAGGAATTAGAAGCAGAAATCATTGCTTCTTTGCCCAGCACTATAGGTAACTCTAATCTACAAGAATCCATGATACATAAAAATAACTAGAAGAGTAAAAAAATGTATATATAATTCATGTATGAGGAGAAGGAAATGTTAGTGGCATTGGTCTAGCTGCTATGTGTTTCATACTTGTATCAAAGCATCAGGCCCTTCATAAGCAAGCACGGATATTATGTTAATAAATAAAATTTAAAAACAATGTATCATGGGCATAAAACTGTAAGGGATTTTGCCTAGATTCATAGACAAAAACAAAACGAAACAAAACTTTTCACAAGGTTGGTTTTGTTTTATCAATCTTCTTTTAGGTTGGATCCACCTCTGAGAAACCCAGCTAGTAACCCATATCTTGATATGCTTGAATTAATCTCAGACTTCCATTTCTTCCTTGGCATGGCACCATACTTCATGAACTTCTAAGACTGTCAGAAGGACACTGAGAAAGTGGGATATATGTTTACCATGGCTGCTTACACATTTAGGGGGTTAGTGAATTTACCCAAATATCTAATATGTCAAACCAGGTGAGATGCAAATGGATAAGAGTCTTTTTGCCAGTGATGTGAAAGAAATTCAGGGGCATGGAGGAGGTCTGATCCCGGTCCATTACACTGGGCACTTAGAAGATATTTGGGGAAAACTCTGGACTTCCCCCCCTACCCCGCCAGTGGTCCGTGTTTCTTATGGGCTTTCTAGAGTCCTCACAAAGTGGCTTCCTTCTTTTTCTTGTGGGAAGGATGGCTGGACATGTGATCTAGCTTTAGCTTAACCTATCAGGAGAAATAACACTGACCAGTAAGTAAAACTTCAGAGGAGAATAATGTCCAGACTCTACTTATTTTCACAACTATAAGAGGCCTGGAGAGGAAAGGACTGCTTTAATATTCAAGGGTACAGACATCGCCCTTAGATCTTTTGGATCATGCTTGGTCTAGGTTGGGACAGAGAAGATGCTGCAAGGTCTGAGCTCAGCTGAGAAAGAACACCCTGATTCTTATGCTCAGCTGTGAGGCAAAGTGCTGTGGGGCTAAGATGACTATGTGGGGCTGGCCACTATGGGGACTTAGAAAACAATGTGAAATGTCACGCCAGGCACAACATTGGTGTTGTCATGCAATATCTCAATGACATAGGTTGTTCTAAGCTTGATGCCTCATGAAAGAACAAAAGCAAACAAACATGTCAGTACTGGAGAAGGCAGGCAGGTGATCAGAAGAGTGAGATCTAGGGGTCTCATGGGATTCTCAGAAGAAGACAAATTGTAAATGACTAAGTCACAAAAGATGTGAAGAGAACATTCATGCTGCATTTCACCAATAGGATGGGAAGAGCTTGGAGTAAATCTGGTCTATGTCCTGAGTGTGCAGTCCCTGGCTGTGATTTTGTGAAGAATACTTTGCCTATCTAAGCCTTTTGGGAGTGACCTCATGTATCTACTCTGAGGGGCTGTTACAAGAATAAGACACCGTGATCAACTATGGATTTGCTTTGCTGAATAGCTGAGTATGGAACATTCACACCAGCTTGAAACAGGTATGGGTGATGGAAATACAGCAGATACTCCAGCCCTAGGATGAATGGAAACCTGGGCATTTCAACAGAAAGAACGAGCTTAGGCAAATAAAAGGCCTTTGCTGGGTATTTTGGCATATCTGTGGCCTAAAATCCCAACACTCAGAAGGCTGAGTCAGGAGGATCACTGAGTTTGAGGCCAACTTGGGCCGTTCAGCCAGTTTCATGCCAGCCTGAAGTACATAAGGAGACACTTTAAAAATAAAAGCCAAAACAAGAACTAAAACCCCATACCACACAACAGAACAAAACAAAACAAAACAAAACAAAACAAAACAAAAAACAAGGGAGAACCCAACAGTTCTGGGTAGTATTGATTTCCTGAAAGCACTTTGAAATGGGACCCCAAATCCAACTACACAATAAAGTCCCCAGAGGCTGGCTAGTCTGATGTTGAGGTTCCCTCCACAGAATAATAGCTCTGGCATTTGAGGTGCAAGGACTGAATAGCAGGGTGTTTGAATATCTCCATGAAATGACCTGGTACAGGTGAGTGTGAGAACTGGCTGGGGCCTGTCATTTCAGATTCAGTGCTACAACTTTAATCACTTCTGACACCCTCCACTGTCAGCTAGTACAGGGACATGCCAATAACACCATCCATGCCTTCTGACCCACTGAGCCTCTACTCTGGACAGCAAGAGACAGCTCTAGCATGGACCAGATTCAGTCCCATCACACTCCCTAGCACACCTTGCTGGTTGACTCAGTGCCCCTCAGGATGCACAGATACACCATCAGCCAGGCCAGGATGAGGCACAGTACTGGCTCCCACTGCACTCCTCCATTCTCCTGGATGGATGGTGAGATGTTGAGTGTTTTCCTGCACCAGAAGTACTGCATTGACGAAGCCTTTTCATACTCCTCATCGTAGCCTGTGCGGTTACCATTCAGTGGGCAGACAGACCACAGCAGGGGATCCTTTGGAATGAAGTGAGAATCAACAGAGAGTCAAGGGAAAGGCCAAGGGCTTGGTGGGATGGTAGGAAGCATCTTTGACAGGAGGCTTCACACCTTGTCCTGAAAATATGGGCTAGCCTGGCTTGCGCGAAACAACAGAGTACAGTGGATCAGAGGCTTCCTGGCCTAGTCTTTCCAGATCCTTGTAGCTACCCTGTTCAAAACCAGTTGTAGGGCTGGAGAGATGGCTCACTAGTTAAGGGTACTGGCTGTTTTTCCCCAGGTTAGAGTCCCAGTAACTATAGGATGGCTCCCCTTCTGTAACTCTAGTCCCAGGGAATTTGACACGCTCTCCTGGCCTCTGCAGGCACCAGGCATGCATGTTGTACATAGACATTCGGGTGAAACACCCATATACATAAAATAAATAAGATACACTTTAAAAATAATTTAAAAACAAAGCTGTGAACGTACTTGAGTTAGAATCTTGAACAGTGAGCCCATTTGGATGGACATGCCACAGGAGGGAGACACTGTGGTATCTGATGGAACCAGCAGCAGGTCCCAGCTAAGAAACAGAAGCCCTCTAAGCTCAGTTGCCTAGCCAACCTTCTCTGGGCCCTCTGCTGAGGCCACTCTAACTCACACTGTTTCACATATTTGGCTGCAAATCTGAGGATACCTCTGGGGTCCTTTGCTTGAGATGAGCTTGACTTCAGGTTTTTTTTTGTTTGTTTGTTTGTTTTTGTTTTTATTTTTTGTTTTATAATATTCCTGCCAATGAACATGCTACATGAAGAAGCTCTAGGGCATGGAACAACTGAGAGATTTTCAGTTTTCTTCTCCCTTCATCTGCATCAGAAGGTAAAGATAGGGTCCTTACATTTGCTTGGCTAAAGGTACCCGCTAAGAAGGACGACACCCTCCCATAAAGTAGAGTCCTGTAGAGTCACTTGTAACTCATGGGATTGAACAAAAGCTCTTATGTCGTGTATATGGCCATGCCAGTGTAGATTTATATGTTCCGGGGACCTGCATGGCCCATAGACGTCCAAGTGAAGGTCTGCTGTGTCATTATCCTATGACCTTGGGAGAGGATTTACTGCAGAGGTAAGGGGGGGGGATTTTTGTGAAGTATGGAATGCATGGATATTAGAGTGGTAATTCCTGAGTCCTTCTCTTCTTTTTCCATCTGGAAAGAGGCTGATATGGAGGCAGTGGGATTAGAGTCTCTGAGAATAAAAAGGATGAAGATGGGGGTGGGGTGGGATAGAATATGACTGGTGAAGAGGAACATTCCAGCGCTCAGTGTGGAATTGTGGCATTTATTTATTTTCCCCAAAGCCTAGACCCTTCCAGAATATCAGTAACAAGAATTTAGATAATGCACTGTTTAAAATGCTTGTCATTGAAAATATTCCTGTAGATATTCCAATGAGTGCTGTGGACCTGCTCCTCAGAAATGAGTGTGCACATGTGTGTACGCACATGCAAACACACACGCATGTGCACGCACACACACACAGTGCATAGTTTGGCTTACATTGTGACAAGTAGTGGATCCAGATTCTGTCATCCCTGCTTGGCTTGTGGCTCCCATCACGCTCCCCCATCACTGAGAGGGTTCCCACAGGCTGGCGTTCTCATCCTCTACCAGCTCCCCACTTGGTGAGTGGCCCTGCATTTTCTACCCTTTTTGCTTTTGCTCTGGCCAGAGGTTGGCTTACCTGGAAGGAATGGAAGAGATACCAGAAGCCCCAGGCATTGATGACGTTGTAGTACATTGAGAGGAAGGAGGAGACCACCACACTAGCAACACCTGTGAGCAAAGCAGAGGGCCATGCTGAAGATCAGATGTGTGTAATTTAACCAGTGGGACTTGAATGACACAACTATGGTGACATCCCCAAACAAGAACACTCTTCCTTTAGGCTTTCATTAGACCTGATACTACACCTATGACATCTTCTTGAGAATTACTACCCCTCAACTCTGATCATCTGAGATGGTAGATCAGTATTGGTTTTTTGACATCTAAGTGTCAGGTCCTGGGCTCAGTATTTTGTGTGCAGTTAGTTCACACAAAAGCATTATCCTCCTTCCAAAGAGCAAACTAAAGCTCAGAGCTTTCCCCAAAACTACCCAGCAGAGCTATGGAGAAGGGCCAACTACATGCCTGATGTGAACTTGCTCCTTTTGGAGGTGGAGTTCCTGGAGCCAGCCCCATCCATGTGGCAGGAGTGTGACAGACAGACAACACTTACCCCCAGCCTGGTCTGATCTATGAGGTCCCACAGAGGGTATCACTGTGAGAAGTGAGAGTTTGCCATTAGGTTGCTCTAAAGTGAGTTTACTTGGGAGTGTTGTCAACCTTTGTCATCCCACACATAACCAGAAGAGTTGTAAGTTGTTGACTTTGCATGTGGCAGACTATACAGGTATCAATAGCATTACAGAGCAACTCCTCCCACTCCACTGGGAACTCAGGCCAGTAAGTGCATGTCAGTGCCCAAGGGGCCAGGCAGCCTCCCCTGTTTTCCAATATACAGCATACATTGCTGCCTCAGCACACTCTGATGGCCTTCATAGCTCTTCACCATGAGGAGGCAGTTTGAAGATGATGAGTTCTAATACCCCGGACATATTTCTTCCAAAGATGCAGGAGGTCACATCAGGTGGACCCTTCCTCATTCCTAAACAATGGCTCAGGCTTCCTGCCTGCTTCCCTTTCTTGGACATGAAAAGTACACAGAACATGTATGAACTCTGATGGCTCTAGATCCTGGTCTTTTACAAACTAGGAGAATCACATCATGGAGGTGCCAGGGGACAGTGACTGAAGGTCACTCTGGAAGGGTGCAGTAGGCCACACCTGGTATGTTCACATAGATGCTTGGCTTGTGCATCCAGGTATCACTATGATGCCCCAACGCCCCTAAGTGGTGTGGTGAAGATGAAATGACCTCACACTCGTGCATGCCATGTTCAGCACCAGGCACACATTAAGCAGGGGTGGCATTTGTGTACATCCCCAGAGGATAGGTAGCTGGGACGAAATGAATGCTATGTCCAGCCAGTCAGAGAATATCAAGCTGAGGTCCAGAGTGGAGATGCCCTAAGGTGGAAGTTTCATTGGGGGTGGGATGGGGTACCATGTGAGGGCCAGAATCCAGGGCCCTCTCTGCCCGAGCTCCATGGTAGCCCTCTTTGGGAGTTGGTTCATCCAGTCACAGGTCCAGCCCATGCATACCAGTGATGCTCAGAAACCCACAAAATCTCTGTCATAGGATCTGAGAAGGGTCCCACATACCGACACCACTGAGGTAGGGGCACCTCCAGGCACCGATGCTGCCTTGCCGCATGCGCTGCCCCACAGCCAGCTCCAGGTACAAGAGCAGCATCCCCTCTACAATGAGCATGACCAGGGGACCAGGAAACTCCCTGTGGGAGGCCAGACCTCAGCATCAGGTCAGTGAGGAGATATGAGATTCATGTCTCTGCAACTGTGCTTCTGTCACCCTCCTTTCCCCAACCAGCCTCTTCTGGCCACCCTTCTACCCCCTCCTTCCTCCTTTCACACACCCATCCTTCTACAATTCCTCTCACCATATATCAGCCCACCTATCTCTCTGACCACTTTTTGATTCATTTATTCATCCATCTATCCATCCTTCTTTTCTCCCTTCTGTCCCTCTGTCTGTCTATTGGAATACTAGACCAAGCATCAGAGGTTATAAAATAATCTCTTTCTCTATGTCTCTGTCTCTGTCACTGTCTCTGTCTCTCTGTCTTTGTCTCTGTATCTCTCTTTTCTCTTTTACACAAAATGTCAAACAGTAACCAAAGTAGGCCTAGGGAGTCCCATGGTCAGCTTGTCTCTGTGACAGGGCCTACTTACTTGACTACTGTTTGAGGTCAGGTGGAAACTCAAGGCCTGGTCTCAAGGGGGAATGGGAACATTTTTAGCACTGCCCAGCGAACACTTGCATATCACTGTCCCAACGCACAGTTACACAGTTCAGGAGGATAAAGTACAGCACAGTCATAATGATAAATTAAGCTCACAGAAAAAAGGATCAAGGGGTGGACATCATAAGAACAGAGAGAAGGCATGGCCATAGAGCTTAAGCCTTTACTCTATCAGAACTGAGGGGCATAGAACACCACAGACACAACAGTTGACGTGTGTGCAATAATGAAATTTGTAAGACAATTTCTGATAGTGTGAGATTACGGAACATCACATATATTTCTGCGATACTTGAAGTGCCCAGGGTACCTAAGAATTAATAAAATCAGTCAAAAACATTCTCCATCATAGAATTAAATATCTGAAAACAATAGAAAAAAAATCTACAGATTTTGAGCAAATGAAATGACTGCCCATTGAGAGGAAAGACAGTCTCAGATATCGAGTCTTTTATTTTCTGTTCTTCAACTACTTGTTGATGAGCTGCAGCATGGGATCAGAAGAAAGAACACAAGTACGAAATTGTGTTATAAAATAAGTATCAATAGTAAATCAATAAGCAAAACAATGAAGGGCAAAAATAATGCTGTTGCTTTCACTGGACAAATAATGTAAAAGAGAAAAGGAACTCATGACAAGGGAAACATGATACCAATGGTAAAATAATCACATATGGAGTCCCAGATTATATCTTAAAGATGTGCTATGTAGAATAGGGTAAGGAAAGGAGCAAGAAGGAAAAGCATGCTGTGATTTGTAGGTATTCCTCAAGTTTCATGTGTTGGAATATGAATTAAGGTGGGACATGTGAAAGATGATGGGGTCATGATGGCTCTGGATCAATGAATTCATGGAACATATAGATGGAGTGGCTTTGGATTAAAATGTTTTCTAGACAGAGCTCCTATGTTTCCATTGTTGTGTTACAACACAGATAAAGCAGAGCAGATACTGGGACTCTGATGTGCAAGCTTCATTGTTAAGGTGAGAAGATTCAGAATCACCATAGGGACATACCTCTGGATCTGTCAGTGACGATGTTTCCAAGAATATTTAAATGAAAAGGGAGGACTTACCTTAAATATGGTAACATTCAAAGGACTAGGGTTCTGGACTGAACTAACAGAGCAACGAAGGGTTGGGAGACTTTCAGTTTGTAAAAGGCTTGCCCTATACATGTAAAGACCTGATTTTTGATTCCCAACACCCACAGAAAAAAACTGATTATGCTTTCCATTCCAGCACTAAGGAGTCAGAGACAGTAAGTCCTTGGGGCTTGCTGGCCAGTCAGTCTGGCAGAATTGGTGAGTTCAGTCTCAAAAGGGCTAGAGATAAGACTCAGTGGTTAAAGAGTACTTAAAGGTCTTGCAAACAATATGGGTTCAACTCCCAGCACCTAAATGACAGCTAACAACTATCAGTAACTCCTGATCCAGGAGATCCAACACCCTCTATGGCCTTCATGGGCACCAGGCTTGTACATACAGATATACATGTGGACAAAACTCTCCTTGACATAAAATAAAATTAAATGTTTTTTATTTTTTTTATAATAAGGTAGAGCGCAATCGAGTAAGACACAATGTTGACTTCTTGGCCTCAACATACATGTGTATAAATAAATTGTGAACATGCAACTGTGTGTGTGTGTGGGTGTGTGCAAACAGATATGAGAGTTTTGGTGGTAGTAGGGAAAACAGCAGCATTGTGCCATTACTTCTTTGCCAGGAAGCATTGTACCCTAAAGCTGTGAGCCAAAATCTTCTTTCCTTAAGTTGCCCTTGTCAAGTATTAGTCGTAGCAATGGGAAAAGTAGCCTATACAGGCATCATACTCTCAGACTGTTCAGCCTTCAGATTGATGAGCTGAACACATGCCTGTGCTTTATATATTACTCACTGGGTGCTATTCAGTTATAACAATATAAAATGGAATGCTAATGTGTTAAAAGTTTGAACTCCACAGGGTGATATCAAAGATAACGTTTCATTCATGATGCTGATGAAGGAAATGAACAATTTTTCAAAAATTTAATTATTAGCAGAGTAAAATGGGAACTTAAAACCTGTAATTATTTGAGAGAGAAGCAATTATATTTTGTATTATAAGAGATCAGAATGCAACAATCAAACAGCAAGAACATAAAATGACCAATAGCCAATAGGTGGTGGTACCCACCTTTACTTCCAGCACTCAGGAGGCAGAGGCAGGCAGATCTTAGTTTGAGGCCAGCCTGGTCTATAGAGTGAGTTTTAGGACAGCCAAGGCTACACAGAGAAACCCTGCCTCAATAATAATAATAATAATAATGATAATAATAATAATAATAAATCAGCAAACATAGTGTGATAATGATTATAAATGGATCCAACTCTTCCACTAGAAGTTTATAATAATTTAATAATAAAGTGTCAAACTTTAAAGAAATTAGGTTCCACAACTGGAAAATGCTTAAATGTGTTGTTACCTCTATAAATGGAATGCTATTGAACCTTTAAGTTTATATTTTTAAATAATAGGATATGACTTTGAAAATTATTACAAAAGTTTTCCCCCCACTCTATTGTCTCTTCCTTTCTTTCCTCCTTCATTTCTTTTACTCTCTCTCTCTCTTTCTCATTTTATCTTATTTTTTTGAGACAGGATCTCAGTCTGTACCATAGACTGGTCTTGAAATTAAAATCTCTTTGCCTCAGCTAAGTGAGTGCTATTACTCATCATGCCTAACCAGGTGTTTTCTCACGTATGCCAAGTCATATGTACAGAGTCAAATATCAGAGGACAGTGCTCAGGAGTTGGTTCTCTCTTTCTATCATGTGGTTCTGGGAACTGAACTCGTTATTAGGTTTAGCAGCAAGAGCCTTTACTCACTGAGCCATTTTGCTGGCCAAACTAGGCTAGGTTAATTTTAAGAGCAAAAAAAATGAAATGTAAAATGTAGCTCTCACTTTTAAAATAAAAAAAATAGGAGCTATTATTACCACTGGGTAGCAGAATTTCAGGGTTTTTTGTTGTTGACTTTGTGTGTGTGTGTGTGTGTGTGTGTGTGTGTGTGTGTGTGTGCAGGATTCAACCTAGGGCCTCATTCATGCTAAGTCAATGTCTTACTACTAAACCTCACCATTAGACCCTGAGTTTGTATTTTATTCTTCATGAATTTCTCTATTTTCCAGAATTCCTACTCATAAAATAGGATATTTGGAGCGTTGCAATGACTTATCTTTATAACCGCCACAGCAGTACCCTCTTTGCAGAACACAAGGGGCTCACTGGAAGATAGACTCATTTCTATGTGACATTTATCACTATGGCCAAGGCCTTGCACTGAGTTCTATCCCTTTGGGAAGAGAAGAGAGAGAGAGAGAGAGAGAGAGAGAGAGAGAGAGAGAGAGAGAGAGGGAACCCAATTTTAGTGGCTTACAGGAAGTCGACTCATGGTTTCTGACTATTGGACTCCCCTCCACTTACATACCTTAGTTGTCTACAAAACCCACAGCAGGTGTCCATTAGCCTGATTTCCTTCTTGAGGCCTACACTTTCTTGATTTAAGACACACATCCTGGGTTACCCTGCCGCTTGCTGTGATGGGGACCACTTGAAGAGCCACTAGCAAGTAAACGCTGGATGCAGGGCTCCATCCATCCTACTCCTTAGTTCTATTCACTTACCTCCTCCCACTTCAATTTACTCTACAGGTTCCCTTTGGGGTTGGCTCAGATTCATGATTTAGCAACAGAGCAAAAGCACAGGCGAGGAAAATTGAAGCCTTTCTTACTGTCCCAGGTCTCCTGGATCTAAAGCTTCAAGACTTTCTCTTCTAGCCCTTTCTCTATCCCCGCCATCACCCACTATCCCCTTACTCTCTGGCCACCATCCTCCTGTGTGCCTCAGTGATGACAATACCACTCTCATGGGTAACCCTGGCCTTGCCCTCAAGAGTAAAAAGCAAAGCACTTCTTCTTCTCCCTCCTCCTCCTCCTCCTCTTCTTTTTCTCCTATTCTCCTCCCTCCTCTTCCTCCTCTTCTTCTTCGTCTGCCTGTGAATAAGGAACCCTTAAGGACCTACTTCTCTCACCACTCCTACCACTACCTTGGTCTCTGCTTCATGTATGCATGCTCTCTATGCTTTTTCCACAGTTCCCTCTGCTTGGAGTATTCTGCCCTTAGCTCTATCTGATGTGCTCATTTAAATGATGCCATTGCCACAGGCTTTCTGGGCTCCTTCATACATATGTCCTTCTTCAATCATTTCAGTAAACAGCCTTCTGTGAAAGCTCCATCTGCATAGGATGTTTATACATTTGCTCCTTCTTGCCCCAATATAGTCTCCATCTCTGCTAGCTCACCCATAATATAGTCTTGCCTTGTGACTGATTTTTGTTTTATGCCCCTTCTTCTAAGAACAAAATATAAGACAGTGATTACTGACTGTGAACACACCTATAGGAAAGTTTTAAAACTCTCTAGGTTTAGGACTTCTGGGGGGTGGGACATGGGGAATGCTCACACACCCACACCCACACACCCCACCCCCACATACACTTACAGCTACTGATAATTCTATCATGTATGAGAATGGAGGCTTCGCTACCAACCAATGGACACTGAGTCTTGTCACTTATCCTTTCTACCACACACATTACCACACCCATCACCACAGAGGAGAGATGGCTTAGCCTATGTACCTAGAAAGGCTACATGTGATACTTCTGATTTGGGGAGAATGAGGTTTCCAGGAGATTGTGAGGGGACCAAGTTCGTAGATAGAGGGAGGACATCACATATTCCGATGTGCACTCAGAGAAGGACAGAACTAGAGAAGAGTTTGAAACAAAAGGTACATGGGACCTTTAAAACAGAGCACAGAGGACACATAAGCTCTTGGCCAGGCCCGCTCCAATATTCACCCAATGCCCTGACTGAGAGAGCCTCAAGAGTAGCTCCAACCTTTATCATGTTAAATACAGAAGCAGAGTTTCACAGAGTCCCAATGTGGAGACAGGGATGGTTTAAACCTCCTTACTCCTCCTGAAGTCACTTTTGGTTCCTGGGCATGTTTTTCCTCTGTAACAGACAAGGTCAATCCTGGGAGTGCTTAAAGACTCCTTTGAACATCTGTAGAACATATTCTACAGCATGAAGCCCAGTGGAGTAGATTGTTACCAGGACTGATGCTGAAAATGCCAGGGAAGAGCAGCAGAGGGGACTTCTATGGCCTAGACCACAACTTTATGGCCTCGTAACTGGAAGCTCAATTTGGGAATTATACATGCTAGCTAGAGGCTTAATGCCTGCTCACAAA
The DNA here is from genome assembly GCF_943737965.1 of Phodopus roborovskii. Classification (NCBI taxonomy): domain Eukaryota; kingdom Metazoa; phylum Chordata; class Mammalia; order Rodentia; family Cricetidae; genus Phodopus; species Phodopus roborovskii. Next base: position 59,805 of record NW_026126999.1, read on the forward strand.
TGCTCGGGTTTTGTTCTACCCAGAACTGCAGAAACAGGATAAGACACAGCCTGAATGTGTGTGCACACACTCTTAAGTAAACACTGTAGGGTGAGTCCCCATCCATTCCTGGACATTTTGGTGTGTGCCACGCCCAGGCTGAATGTTCATTTGAGCCATGGTCACCATAGAGCTTCACTCCAGTGGTGTATACAAGCCTTTCTGGTGTAGCTCACACACCTAGCCATCCTCACCTCTTTCTAGGCTTTCACCCTGCAATTGTGTGGCATTCTGGAGCCAGCCACAGTGGGACTGTTTATACTAGGATGGAAAGCTAATGCTATGATTTAGGACCCAGGGTGGCAGACTAAGCCCCCCAGAATCTGACAGAATGGGGACATTTGAATAACCCTGAATCTTCTTCCAAGGTATGGTCTGTGAACTGGAAGTATCAGTCTTAACAGGCCCCGTTTAAAAAGTCAGATCCTGGTTGGGTGGTGGTAGCTCATGCCTTTACTCCCAGCCCTTGCTGAGTTTGATGGCAGCCTGATCTACAGAGTCAGTTCCAGGACAGCCAGAACTATTACACAGAGAAACCCTGTCTCAAAAAAAAAAAAGTAACATTTTGAGAATTGGCAGAATTAAAAGGACTAAAAGCACAGGAAAGAAAAGGGAATGGAATGAAAGGGAAGGAATGGAAAAGGAAGGAAAAGAAAGGAAATGAATTAAAGGGGAGGGGAAGGAATGGGAGGGGAAGGAAGGGAAGCATTAAAGAGAAATGGAACATTAACTCTGAGAATGATGACACTCTATAGAGTCAAATGCCCTCTAATTTTCCCCTTGTTCAAATATCATCTAGGGAATAATTAAGAGGGGGAATGCATAATCTATAATCTTTCTTCAGTCACATGACTGCTGCCTTTCTCCCACACATTTTACATGCATTTAAGACTCACTGTTCGTGCATGTGCATGTATGTTTTCACACATTGGTATTCAGCACATTTGCAGCCGGAAGTAATTAAGACCATGGACTTTGGTCTGCTGACTTTTTTTGAAAGTGTGATTTGGTAAAATTCCTTCAGCTTCCTTGTTGGTTTTGTTTTTCATCTTTGTTGTAGGGGTTGGAGCAACAGAGTTGTGAAGAGAGGAGGGACACCTGGAACATAACCCTTAGAATTAACATTCTTTGTTCAGGACTGGCTGAAGGGAGCAGTTACAGTCTGCTGGATTCCAGGTTTTTGGCGGTTTATAAACAAACTCCTTGTTAACTGGCATGATTGCATCTGTGTCCGGAGACATCTTACATCCTTCCTTTATACTCAAGAACATTGGTTCTCAAACTTCTTACAATGCTATAGTAACCCCCAACCATAAAATTATTTTCATTGCTACCTAATTGTAATTTTGATATTGGAGACAGAGGTTTGACAAAGGAGTTGTGACCTAGAGGCTGAGAATCACTGCTCTAGCGTCGACAGTTTTGCTTTTGTAGCTGGTCCATCCTTACCATGGGTTTGGGTGATACTAATAACTTGCTGGAAGTTGACTACTATGGATCCAGAGTGGTGTGGGAGTGCCTCCAGCATCTCCCATTATTGACTTTAGGTGTGTGTGTGTATGTGTGTGTGTGTGTGTGTGTGTATGCACGTGCACACGTTTAATAAGTCTGAAGTTGATGGTGGGTGTCTTCCTTCATCAGTCTCCACTTTGTTTACTGAGCTAAGGTCTCTTATTTGAGCTCAGAGTTCTCTGATGGGCTGGTGAAGCCACACAGCTTGCTGTAAAGATCTTGTCTCTGCTTCCTGAGTGCAGACTCTTACAACTGCCAGATGTTTGCCTGGGTTCTGGGTATCCAAACTTTCCCTCACCATTGCACTTCAAGTGCTTTAATCCACTTTAATCCACTACCTTCTTAGTCCGAATGTATGGCTTTCATTGCAGCTCTGGCTGCATTCATTTAGTTAGTATTTAATGGGATTCTTCCTCTGGCTTCCCTGCACTGGAGGACTGGATGAGCAGAGTGAGAGAGAAACTCTAAAGCTCCCAGTGTCCATGACCAAGTGCTCATCTGATTTTACAGGTAAGGAGAGTCAGAAAGACAAACACAAGATGGAAATAAGAAAGTTCCCCAAGTAAACTGACAGACAAAAATGTAAAGTTAAAGAAACCCCTCACTTGAAATGAAGGACTAACCTGTAAACCAATATCTGTTCCTTGGAGTTTGCTAACTTCCCCTCACAATGGAGATAACAAGATTCCAAGAATTCACACTGCCCCTCCTTTCTTGTGAGTCAGCAGGTGGTGAGTAGCGTCCTTAGGAAACAAAGAGATAGCTGCAACTGCAGTTTGCCCAGACAAAATTAATTAGCTCATCCTGAGGCCCTAAGGTCTGTTGACCCTAATAGGGAGACCATCTGGCCTGAAAGAGTCACATACTCAATAGACAGAGGGCCCCACCCCCATCCTAAGCTTGTGGGTTTGCCTATAAAAACACCTGTGGGGGGGAGAGGGAGGGGTAGGCGGCTCATCTCTAGCTTGCCTGCTGGAGGAGCCCATTTGCTCAAATGTTTCCTGTTCATTAAAGCCTCTTGCGTGTTGCAGCAGATGTACTAGACATTGAGTTCTTGGGGGTACCGACCGAAATTAGGAGACTAATCCTGAGGGTCTTACAAACAAAACAAAACAAAACAAAACACAGCCAAGGTAGGGAGAAGAAGCTACCTAATGGGTAGTTGGATTCCTAACTCGTGGGTAGTTGGGGACGGGAGGAGCTTGGTGACTGGAATGAACATGAATTGCATAGGATAGTGAAAGGCCCCCACTATGCTTATTGCCTCTTAAAATTACTCGTACTAATTTGCCAATGTCAAGTTATGAGAAAAGTACAGGAGGGAACCAGGTGCTGCTCTCATCCAACACCAACCAGATATCTGTGGTCTGCAGCTTGGACCAAAGCAAGGTCAGCAGGACAGTATCCAGGATGCTGAGATAGTCATAACTGAATTCTTTGTATTCTTTGTGCCCAACCCGAATAACCAACTGTCCTTGGTTAACTACAACTGCTACATTTAGATGAAACAATGAAATCCCTGTAACCATGCTTCTGCTTCTGTAAGCCTGCTTCTTGCCATACCAACCTTATATAAACTGCATATGCTTTAACTAGGCTCGCTCTCTCAGTCTCACGAATGACTGAAGCATCCATAGGTACCTGTGTGTAAACAATAAATAACCTCTTGCACTTGCATCCAGTGGTATGCAAGTCTTGTCTCTTGGGGGCAAGGGCCTTCCCCCCTGACAGGCTCCAAACTCTTGGTGTCTCATGGGGGCCTTTCAAAATTATAATAAAGGAGACAGATAATTAAGAATGACCTTTTAAAAAAAATCTATATCTTAACCCTTTGTTGACTTGATTTTGGTCTGGATAGAGTAACAGGATGAGGGAGGGGTGGGATTTTTCTTAAATAGGTGAAATTTTGTAATATACCAGTTTAGCATCTTGCACAGTTCTGAGGGTGAGAAGGAAGGGCTGATTAATTCCCCCAGGTGCCACACACACATGCTATTAGGTAAACAAGAGCCACCCAGGGAACTACTGTAAACACTTTAGAATACTTTTTTTAGTTATCCTTTCCATGCATGCTTTTAAGTACAACTGCTTTAAAATGTTACCAGTTTTGAATCTGACTTCCTCTCCTTCCACTTAATATATGATAAAATCTTATTAAAACTTTACCTCCAAGGCTGTCAAGGGCACCATTATGTGAATGTTCCACAATTTATTAAACCAACCCCCTTTTCTGAAGGGCTTAGAATGTTGTTAACATTTTGATCTTATTAAAAGACAGTGATTACGTTATTTTGTGCCTCAGAATGCTGACTTGTCCTTTAGACGAGGCTTTAGAGAAATGGAGTTGGAGAGGAAATTTTTTTTAAATACATGCTGAGACTCCATGCCATACAGGCTTCAGAAAGGTACTTGACCTTAGGAAGGTCCGGGTCTGAGTCCCAGGAGTTCCCTGCTTGTTGTTCCACTAACAGGAATGCATGGTGAGTTTGCAGCTGTCTGTTGTACCCCTTCAACTCACTGTCAGAGAAAACATTGTAAAAACAAAACAACAGCAGGACCAAGAAACAAAGTATCCCTGTGTGGGATTATTTGTTTTCCCTCACATTCTGTAATTCCAAACACAAAATAAGTCCCCACATCCACAAACCAATCTTTTTCTTTATTAATAAAAAGTAAAGAAGCAACTCACAACCCTTTTGATTTGTGTTTCAACTTGTGGTTGGGGACTTAAATTTCCGATCTGCAGGTTGCTCACTTTTACACCTCAGTAGAGGGTGAGGCGCCTGCCTGTCTTGACACAAGGGGACAGCAGGTTCCCTGCCACTGCCAGGTACCTGCTGGAGCTCCAGCTCAGGCTCTGGATAGCCTGTGCAAGCTACAGAGTCTCATTCCCTAGGCTAGGACCTAGGCTAGGCCGAAACCTAAGATTTTCATGCTTTTGCTCAACCTGACTCCACCAGTGACTTTGTGTCCTTGTCTCCCCTCCACCACTGGTTAAGCTCTCTGACTTGGGGCAAGTCATTTAACACCTCTGACAATTTCATCTGCAATAGAAAAGAAAAACAAATCCCTGCTACTCCACCCCCACCCCAACAAGCTTAAACTACCTATCCCAGAACTTTTCACCTTCAAACAGTAAAGAAAGCAGGCACAATACAGCAGAAGGCACTCAGGCTACTTAAGCTTCAGATTATGTTTCCCCACCCCCCCCCCCCCCCCCCCAACCTCTGTCTGCTTACCCCCATGCCTAGTTCCAATCTATCACTGATGGATATTTGTGTTGTTCCAGTTTGCGGTTACTATGAACAGAACTAGTGTGTACATTCCAGCATGTTTCTCTCTCTCTCTCTCTCTCTCTCTCTCTCTCTCTCTCTCTCTCTCTCTCTCTCTCTCTCTCTGTGTGTGTGTGTGTGTGTGTTTTAAACAAGCATTTATAGGGAGCAGGTGCCATAGCATGAGTTGAAGTCAGAGACAATTTGTGGGAGCCAGGCAAGTGACCTTACCATTTCACTGACCCTGCCGTTCCAGTTTTAAATTTTTGTGTACACTCATGACTGTGCACTGATGTTTCCATTTGCCTGTTGATTTCCCTGACAAATGACAAGTTTCCAACCTTTCCACTTGCTCACTGGGCCATCAAAAGAGCCCGGGGGTTTCAGAAATGTCTGCCTGAGCCCTTGATTGGTTTTTCCTGGGGTGTCTTTTTCTACTGATTTGCATTTGTTTCCCTACTTTGGCTATCGGCCCTATGTCTGCTTTATATACCAACTGTTTCATTTCTTACTGTGTTGCCTTGCTGGCCCATTTTAAGTGTATTCTATTGGAGAGAATTCTTAACTTCAAGAAAGGTCAATTTGTGCTGGAGATGTATGTAGCTCAGTGTTCAGCGTGCTTGCCTAACATGCATGAGACCCTGGGCTCTATTCCTAGCTCTCCATAAAGTGGGTATGTATGGTGGTGCATAGTTATAATCCCAGAACTTGGGAGGTAGAAGCAAGAAGATCCGAGGTTCAAAGTCATCCTCAGATACACAGCTACATAGCAGGTTCAAGGCTAGCCTGTTATTGGCAACCCTAACTCAAAAAGTAAACAAGTAAGCAGAAGGATTAGAGTTTAGTTTCCAGCATCCATATGGCAAGCTTACTACCAACTGTAACTCCAGGTGTAGTAGGGGATCTGATGGCTTTTTTTTTTATGGTACCTATATGCATGTGCTTGTATATACACACAGACATATACACACAAAAAAAAAATAAAAATAAATATTAAAAACAAACAAATCTATCAATCGTTATAAAAAAAGTTGTCTTCATGACCATTTTTTCCCCTCATGTCTTATTTATACAATCTTTTCCTACCAGGAGAGTAGTAGATGCCTTTAATTCTAGCAATTGGGAGACAGGAAAATCTGTGAGTTCAAGACCAGCCTGGTTTAACATAGTGATTACACAGAGATCCTGTCTCAAAAAACAAAAACAAAAAAGCAAACAAAAACAAAATAAAAGAAAAAAACCCAAACAACAACAAAAAGCAAAACTTCTTCCCTATCAAGTCCAAGGTCATGAATATATTCCTGAGGAGTCAACCCCTTAGCAAAACTAATCTCAGCAGTGAATGAGTTACTGCCTAGAAACTGCCCTTCACCAAACCTGGTTCTCAAGGATTCTGCTAGGCTGGCTGGTTCATGCACCACAGGGATCCTCCTGTCTTCATATTTTCCCTCTCCTCAGTATTGGGAGAAATAGTCATGTGCCACTGTCCCTGACCTTTTACTCAATGAGCCATCTCCAGTCCCAGCCGTCCTGGTAGAGGGTCTACCTAAATGGCATGATGGTGAATAGTTTGTATAAAAGAGCTGTTGCTGACTCTAGCTATATACTTATGTTTTGGGTATCACAAATCAGTTCTCCTATAGGGTTCTTAGCCACATAGCGACATTTAGGAACTGGACACCTCAGAAAGATACCCAGGACAGTTACCATGGGATTTGTTGGTACAATGGTGGCAGTGCCCTTCTTTTAGTCCTTACCCCAGGGACCAGGCCAGCATCTAGTCTTAGCTGCCTTGGGAAGCCATCCCAATATGTGAGGCCCAGTAAGTGAAAATCCTCTGCCTTTGTGTCTCTGTGGTATGTGTGTGTTTGTGTATCTGTGGTGTGTGTGTGTGTGTGTGTGTGTGTGTGTGTAATATAAAGAATCACCCAGTCCAAGTAAATGCAAATAAAGTAGTTACATCACCATAGAACACTAAACATGCACTTGGTAACTTTTATCTGAAATGATTCATCGAGTGATGGACTACTACAATTACAAAGAGTGTGGTCGTGGGGGACCTCTACTCAGAGAGAGTGATGCACTGTGTGAACATTAATGGTAGACTGACAGATGTATATTACCATTTTGCAGAAAAATCTCTCCAATGCTTATAAATTTCTGTGCAAATACCTCAACTTTAGGCTATTTTGAGCTTCCAACATAGCGGGCGGCTTTGTGGAAAGGACATTTAGTGGCAAACCATCATGTTGAGTTCTCACCATGCAGGTACAGTGTCATGGGTGGCTACAAGAGCTTAGCTTGTAAAGAGTAGCAAATAACTGGAAATGATTTTTAACTTTTACTTCTGCTTTAGATAATTTATACAACAACTTAGTCCTCAGCAACGACTGTATTTAATAAAACAAATTCTGAAAATCCCTCCACATGCCCTAAGTAGTTACTCAGAGCTCTGTAGAGGATTGGGCAGTAGAGAGCACTCAGCACTTTTAGGTGTTTGCTTCTCTTTTGGGTGCTTGGTGTCCCAGGAGCAGAGTTTTCAGACAAGCTTTAGTGCTCAGAGGAGCCTACTCTGGCTTGTGGGAGAACACTTTCCTCAGACTTTACTTTTACAGCATCTATGACAATGGCAACACTGAAGTTTATGTTATGCACTTTCCTAAAAAGGAGAAGAAGGGGCCATGACTGCATGGGTGTGGGCCACTAAGTGCATCCCGGGATTCTATATTCTTTCCTTATGAAGGCCATGCAGCTTTCAATCATTTGCTCATCTTGGTGATTTCCATTGTTACCTAACTACTATCTAGAGCTTCCAGTTCCCCACAAGACAAAGTCCAAACTCACTCCTTAGCATTGTTTTGAAAGCTTTGAAAATTTTTTTTTTAAATTGAGCCCTGAGGAATTTGACCCTTGCATACCTGGGTTCTAGAAAACAGAGTTGTAACTCTTAAGTCTAAAAATACACAGCATTTTGCTGCAGGTGAGAAACCTACCTCTAAGGATGAATAGGACATATCAGCCACAGTCTCAAAGAAACACATACAATTCACTTTTCAGAACAAATGCAGCTCTGCAGGGCTTGGGGCACTTAGATGACCCCAGGTTCAATTCCTAGCACGCACATGGTGGTTCACAACTATCTGTAATTCATTTAACAGGGAATCTGATACCCTCTTCTGGGTTCTGAAGGCTCCTGTCACTCAGGAACAATGCATGCACATTTAATAAATAAATAAACATTTTTGAAAATAAAACTGAAACTTTGATACTACTATGTATAAGAAGCTATTGTTTTTCTTATGTATTTTTAGATAGATATTAAGAATTTTAAAATGGCTCTTCTCCTGTATTTCCTGGGTCATATGTCTCACACTAGTTACTCTGATCTTTTCAGAAGCTGCCCACATTTTTTACAGTGTCCAGGATTTTGATATTACGTCCAGGGTAGCCTCACTACAGTAACTAGTGTACATCGCATTTTGATGTGGAATTTCAGTTGCCAAGTGTTCCTCAGCACCACAAACTTGCAGCTCAGCGTATTTTTTTGTCAAGAAAGAGCCTGGGATTTACTGTTAATTATGACAATCATTTAGGCACTTGTAGCTGGTGGCTTCTGTGTGTGGACTGGAAAGACACAGAATATCATTGTACAATTTCCACTAGGCAGTCCTGGCCTGGAAGTTCATTGATAACACCTGCCATGCAGCATTCCTCTCTATGCTTAGACTGCAGGCAGCTGTGTGGGATGGAGTCCTATGTTGCATGCTGCACTGCTTCCTCAGAAAAGGATGTGATTTTCTCCTCCTCTCTGCTCCCTCTTTGGGTGCTGACCAAGGACATGCATGTCAGGGTTCTCCAGAGCTACAGCTCCTCATCCTCTGCCAAGAAGGTCACATGTATCAAATGTGACTCCATCCCTTGAAGCAACAATCACCACAGGATGGGAAAGTCATGTGCCTTTATCAGACCTGGGCTCCTGTTTCACCTTTATTTCTCATGAGCTCCATCCAGGTTCTGCTGTCTCACCAAACTCTGCTTTTGGCCCTCCCTGTTTTTCCAAAGTTTCCCTCTCTATCTAGACCTCACAGTTTACATATCTTGCTCCTACCCACATTTCCCCCATTCCTTCTGCAGCACAAACCCCAAGAGCTCTGGATCCTTGGGCAAGCCCAGGTGCAAGATGTCAGCAGGGCCCTGCTCCTTTATTAATCATCTCTGATTGTTGACCTGTGGCTCTGGGTCATATTATCTCTGTGTGCCTCAAATGTTTCTCCCCACACCTCTTATCCCACTGCTTGATTAGCAAAGTTCCCAAATAATTACATAGATGGCTAAGGGAAAACTCTCTCCTATCTGCAGTTTACTTTACTTTCCTTTTATCTTCGGCATGGGCTCTCACTTTTCTCTTGAGCTTCAGGAACTCACCTTCCTCTTCATGGAATTACTTATAGATCTCCTTCTCCTCCATGTTCCCTCCCTTCCTCTGTTTACACATACCCTCAAGGTCTACTAACAACTTTTAAAACCTCTTAGGTCTACAGGCCACCAACTCTTTATATAAATTTGTAGCCTACATTTGTAGTAGCCTCTGTTCATCACTCCGTTTATGCCTTTATTTATTTTATGTTTTTTTTTTTTTTTTTAGAAAGGAATATGGTGGTAATGATATCTAGGTCAAAATTATAATGAATCTACTCTCAAATATACTCAGAAACAAAGTAAACCCTTCTTTTTTTCCCTGTTCTGTGGGAAGGGTGGAGGAGTACCCTTCTTCCCGGCTAAGCTTCCTCTCATGCCAGGACCACAAGGTAATCTCAGATTCTCTACACATACCTATACTGTTACCACTAGGTGTACAATAATTTCTAAATAAAGGAAAGGTGACTTAACCTAAGGATGGTTTTATTTGTCTCGGAAGGGGCTACCAGCACCCCTTCCTGTCTTCTACTTTAAGCGTTATCTCTACAGATCCTTCCTTAATTTTCTGTAAATCCACTAAACACAAACTCCTGAAAACGTCTTAATTTTTTCTACGTTCAAACTTCACATTATTTTTTTTTTTTTTTTTTTTTTTTTTTTTGTTTTGGTAACTGACTTTGCCTCACATTGACATTGGTGTTAGAGCTATAGTTTTAGAGTTTTTCTTTCTTCCTTTCTTCCTTTCTTCCTTCCTTTCTTTCTTTATTTCTTTCTTCCTTCCTTTCTTTCTTTATTTCTTTCTTCCTTCCTTTCTTTCTTTCCTTCTTTATTTTTGCCAGTATTTATACAATTATAAATTACTTAAATGCTTTGCTATTGACATATATTTGGATTGATTACAGTTTCATGCTATTATGAAAAATGTTGCTTTTTTTTGTTTGTTTGTTTGTTTTGTCTTTCCAGACAAGGTTTCTCTGTGGCTTTGGAGCCTATCTTAGAAATAATTCTGTAGATCAGGCTGGCCTCAAACTCACAGAGATCTGCCTGGCTCTACCTCCCGAGTTCTGGGATTTAAGGCATGAGCCACAGATGCCTGGCAAGTTGCTCATATTCTTACATAGTCTGGTGAAGGAAACATTGTTAAAAATTCATCACCAATACAAAGAATAAAAGAAAGGTTGAGTGTGATGGAATGCCTATAATCCCAGCACTCAGCAAGCAAAGGAACAAGGATCATTCCAAATTTGAGGTGAGTGTAGGGTGTAATTGTTTCATTTTGAGATAATATTCTTAATTTAATCTTCATATGACATATGTATATGCACACAGTGACAGGATGGAATTCACTTATATAATAGTTGTATTTGTTATTGACAGAATTTAGGGGAAAATGCATACTTTTTGAAAAGTATACAACCTTTATCAGTCTACATTTTGCATTTTAAAAACTGGGGGCAGTCAGTCCTGACTCTTCTCTGAACACTTCCAAGAAATTTAGATTATGTAAAAAAAAAAATTAATAAGAGGCAGACAGTTCCCCAGGGCAGCAAGAAATTGTTAGCCAGAACTGAAGGCAAGGTGGAAACCACAGAGCTGGGTCTGTGGTGACAGCTACAGGCTCTGGCTTTTTCCTGCTGTTTCTGCTGTGAGACTGACAAAGTTGAGGAAAGAAAAATCAAACAAGTATAAGGTTTGAAAGCAAAGAGGTCTTAATCTAAAAACAATGTGGGGGAAATGCTACAATAAATATCTATTTCTTTAACATACAGAGATAAAAATGCATGGCTCCCTAAGACTTCAACTAAGATAACATCAGTATAGTTTGTTCCTTTATGTGTATACTCACCTCCAAAGGACAAATGGGAAAAGAGTATAAGTAGCCTGGATCATTTTCTGTGAATGGACGTTGTGTAATCTGAAATAATTAGGTGGTATACACAACACAAAGTGGACATTGTTTGCTCAGAAAGGCCCAAATGGAACAAATATATTTTCTAGGTCAGTTCAAGCAGAAGAAGGAGTAAGCTTATTTAGAAAACACTCTGGCTTCTCACCATGACCACTAAGCTGATCGAGATGGGTTTGGCAAGACCCAGCCACGTGTTATGGAAACAGGGGCCTGAGAGAACTGTGGTGAGGCCTTCAGAGATTTTGTTGGTCTTGGCTAAATTTACTCCTTCACCTCAACTATTTTTGATGGGAACAAGAATCAAGACTAACTTGAAGGCATGGTCTGCTGGGGAAAACAGTTGGAACACTGTGGAAATATTTTCCAGGGTCAAAATGTGGTTGGGGCCATGCTGGCTCAACTAGTGAGCCCCAAGGAGTCTCACTGAGTCCTGCTGGGCTGGTGTGTTTGCTCTTTCATCTCACAACAGCAAAAGCTATGAGTCCCACGTTGCCAGGAAGCACATATGCTTTGTATCACATGCTCAGGGTTCAAAGTATATTGGATCCCTTTCACCTCTGAATCCTGAAAATGTGGTCTGTCATAAAATGTGGGCATCATGGTGTGTGTGTGTGTGTGTGTGTGTGTGTGTGTGTGTGTGTGTGTGTATAGGGGGGAGGTTTGTACAGACTCTCAGGTTCAATTTAAAGAATACCAGGAGTTTTACATCCATGTTGAGATCTTAAACACATACTGGCCTAAAAAAAATATTTTAGTTTTTGAAATTACAATATATTTTAAACATTTTCTCCTTCCCTTCCCTCCTCCAAGTTCTCCCATATACCCCGTCCTTTAGCTTTAGAATTCATGGCCTTTTATTTTGTATCAATGTTTACTACATGCACACACATACACACAATTAAATATGCACACACATATGCATTCTTAAATATAGCATGCTTAGTTTGTATAGTATTACATTTATTATGTTTTCAGTGTTGACCACTAAGTATTGGAAAACCGATTGCCCTTCACTGGAGAAGACTATTTCTCAGTATTCCTTGGTTGTCTGGAGTTGTACAGAGTTGAACCCTTGCGAGATACCTCCAGTCCACTGTAGCAGCATGCTTAGGCAATTATGTTGGAGAGAATTTATAGGTGTAGCTTCTGACATTACTAAGAGGCACATTCTCACAGCATACTCTCAAAACCTGACTGTTAACAATCTCTCCACCCCTCCTTCTGCAAAGTCCCCCAAAGCCTTACTTTCAGGAATTGTTTTGTACATGTACTCCTTGGATTGTTTACCCACAATTCGGCATTTTACTTAGCTGTGGTTTTTCTGTATTGGTTTCTCTTCACTGCAAAAAAAGATGTTCCTTGGATGAGGTGAGGACTACACTTATATATGTGAGTATATGAACAAATATTTATAATGTAGTTAGGAATTATGTTGTTTTAATACAGTGCTGGTTGTAATTTATCTTCTAAGACCCACAACTGAACTAACCTTGAGTAATTGGCTAGGTTTCTAGTACCAGGCAAGCTTTCTATATTGTTGAGCAGGTAAGTTCAATTAGAGAGCTTTTGGTTACTATCAAGGTACGTGTGCTACTTTTATACTCTTAGTGATTATAGGCTGGCCTTTCTCTCTCTCGGTTCATAGGCATCCCAACTGGGCATATTATATTTTATACTTGACTGCACATCAGAATCATTTGTGAGACTTTGAAAAAATAAGAGCAACCTCGGAGAGATGGCGCATACCTGCTATTCCAGCACTCACTCCAGAAGTCAAAGTAGGAGAATCAAGAGATCACATACTTGTAAATGGAGCTCTTAATTGTTCTAAGTAATAAAAACCAGGAGTCAGATATAGAGGAAAATGTTGAACAATCAGAGAGAAGGAGCAAGCCACCGTCACACCTTATCTCCTTAGTGCCTCAGCAGACAAGAGAGCAATTTCAGGTTTTCCCAGATTTATGTCCTGTTTCTGCCCAGCTACTTTACTTCCTGTCTGTCTGTACAGACCTCCAGATCTCTATGGTTAGCTAGTGGCAAACTCCATTCTCTGACCTTCAGGCAGCCCTTATTTGTACAATCAAGATAACATCACAATCACATCCAAAGGGGATTAACAGCAGTCTTGTCTAAAAAATAAAACAATAACCTCAACATCCCAAATCTACAGATGCTTGTCTCAAGGGGGGAAAATGAGGTTGATAGGTTGTCCCTAAGTATCTGGCATCTTAAGGGTGTCATGGCAACTGGAATATACTGCCCTTTTCAGGAAGCAAGAGTCCTACCACTACTTCCCTATCACACATCTTATTTTAATTATTTTTGTTTTTTTAGAGACAGGGTTTCTCTGTATAAGCCTTGGCTGTCCTGGAACTCACTCTGTAGACCAGGCTGGCCTCCACACAGAGAGATCTGCCTGCCTCCCTGTGCTGGGATTAAAGGTGTACACCACCACCTGCATCAATCATTTTATTAACCTTTATGTATATCATTGAACTTTTCCCTTCTGAAACCCTCCTCCATTTTCCAATCTCCCAATACCATCACTGCCACCATTCTGATTTTTCTACTTTTAAAATTTCTTCTGCAAAATAAATTCAGATCAAGTAAGTGGGGATGGAGGGGAAGGGAAGGAGGGAGAGAGAGAGATAAAGAGAGAGGGACAGCGAGAGAGAGAGAGAGAGAGAGAGAGAGAGAGAGAGAGAGAGAGATTTCATATCCTGCCTCTCCTGGGTGTGCTAGGATTATAAGTGTGCACCATCACTCTGAATTATATTGAATATAGTTTTGTTATACATGCCACACAGATTTCTTCTCATGAATTCATGGAGCCCAAAACTTTCCCCTGCTTGCTGAGATACCACATTGCCTGGAAATAGCTCAAGAACTACCTAGGAGCAGTTTTGTTATACCTATTTCCTGCAGTATTACAAGGAACGATACTCTTCCACAGTTTCTCTTCTGATTTTTGTTTCCATTTCTTAATATATAACATACACAGTTTCTTAATTTTTATTGGTGTCTATTGTTTGTTTTCATTTATGTAGTACTTTTCCTTGTGGCATGTCACAACCTCTGAATAGTCATATTAAGTTGAATGACTTAACAAAGCAAGTGTTTACATAATTACTACACAGGCAACAAAATTCAAAGTTTTCAGAGTTCAAAGATACACCCTATCCACTTCAACTTTACACAGTGCCCCCTCCCCAGAGATTATATAATCTAACTGTTTAAAACACAGATTTTACAATTTTATTACCTTTTTTTCAGGATTTTTATTCTGCTGTGGTTTGAATGTAAACTGCCCCCATAGACTTGTGTGATGGGCAGGTTGCTCCTCAGTAGTCTGTTCTGGAACATTGTTGAACCCCTAGGAGGTGGAGTCTTGCTGGAGGAAGAGGACCACTAGGGTCAGGCTTTGAAGTTTTATGCTCTGGCCTCACTTGCTTCCTGACTACAGAGGCAATGGAAAGGATTCACACTCCTGCTACCAGGCATTTTCTACCAAGACATACTATATATCCAAAATATGCCCTCTTTCCCTTAAGTGTTTTTCTGTTGTTGCTTTCGTTTTCCTCTGTCAGGTATTTGGTCACAGGAACAAGGCAAGACACTACTATACCTTCCCACATACCATTGATTTATGTAGATCTGAATTTTATAACATCTTTTTCATGTTTTACTTTCTCTACTTGTCAGACATGCTATATGTAGCTATAACCTGTACATTTTCACTACTCTGGACATAGCATTTGGGGATTTTATAAAACTAGACTGTTTTAGAACCAGCCATTAGGCTTTGATTTCCATGATAGCACACCAATGCTGTGCTTTAGAAGGTGGGATACCGAGCAAAGAGGGTGTGCATGCTACATTTACTGGGTCCAATGTGTTGCTCCACTCACTGAATCTTTTGTGAGTTTGATCTATCAGTCACAGAGAAAACTTACATCCTCTGTGATGATTGTGGGCTTCCGTCAGTGTGTCAACTTTTGCTGTAAAGGCCACTCAAATCAAAGTGTAGTTTTCCTACAGATGGAAACTTCCACCAAGTGGTATGGTAGGCTCTAGCAGTGCCAGGCTCTCCTTTTATAAACCTGCAGTGCTGTCTTGAACATGCACAATCCTGTCATCTCCAAGCCATACCATCCATGAACGCTGGCTGGCCATTTTGTTTTCTAGACTTCTGTTCTGGTTTAGACCTCCAGTACAATGCTGATATGACTTAGGGGCTACAGGAGAACGCACTGTGCTCTGGAGATTAAAATAGAAGCATGTGACATATCACTACTCATCATGATGTTGAAGCTTATCGAATTAAGACAAAATATGTCACCCTTTGGCCCTAAACTTCTGAGTAGCTTCCCCGTTTCGGCACAATGGACAAAAGCACTTGCAGTGACCTCTGAGAGGTTATGTGACCTGGCCCTTCGTTGCTTCCCTGGCCAACTTTCCCACTATTTTCCCTGCTCACAGTTCCAGGCACAGCATGCTACCTGCTGTTCCATCGATACTTCATGTCTACACTGCTGTGACCTCTTCTGCAGACATCCCATGGCGAGCTCCCTTACTGTGTTCACGTCCTTGCTTGGAGCACATTCTCATGTGTACCTAGTGGCAGCCCTATTTCTCTTTTACTTCCTCTAGTTACTCAGGCCAATTCTCACTTTTGGAAAAAACGATACCAAAGCTATGTCCTGTGCACATGCCTAACTGACAGGGTACCTTGTCAGTCTTCCTCTGGACCTTTGTGGCCTGGACAAACCTCTCCTTCCAGATGTGCTTCATGACACTTGAGGTTTCCCTGTGGCCTTACAGGCTTCTGCTGTTTTGTCTTTGCTGCTTCTCCCTTTTCCCAGATTTCATGGTGAGAGAGCATCCTGTGTTCTTATCTCTACTCACTCCCTTGTTGGGACTGCCTCTGCCATGTCTTAAAAATCGCTCTGTGGATGCCCCTATTTCTTTGTTTCTAATCCAGACCAAGCTGTTGAGGTTGAGATTGAACATTTACCCCTTTGTTGATACCTCATTTGGCAGCTCAGGATTATATAGAACAAAATTCCCACCTTTCTCTTTTTTTCAACTACACCCCAAGTCCCTATCTGATAATGAGCCTTACCTAGCAGAGGCTCAGCGGCAAACATTTGGATTTAACCCTAGTTCTCTTCAGTGAGACACAGCGGATAGGCTGTTTTACCTCCAAAACATATTCCAAAACAGAACCAAGCTCCAAGTTGGCAACTTGGAGAGACTCTGAACAATATCCACTACTGCTAAATATACACAGGACACCACACTTTATTTATATACTTCTTTGTTCTACCCCAAACTGGAAAACTCCAAATGTGCATCAGTAGTAAAGCAGATGATTAAATGATAGGCTGTTCACATAAGACAATGTTATACAACAATGAGAACAAGCAAATGATTATTCTGTGTAATAACAGAAATGAATCCTCAGAAATCTCACTCCAGGGGTGGATGGAGCAAGACTCAGTGGAGTATATAGGGTGAATGATCCCATTATAGTTACAAACTATGATAAAAACTGACAGCCCAGATGAACCACAATGCTATTAGTCAGGAGAGTGCTTTTGGAGAAAGTATGTGGGAAAGAGACAGGGGCTCTGTGGGCACAAACAATGAGTGTTTCTTCAACTGGGCTCTGGAGGAATCCTGAGGCAGGATCTCTGAACCCTATGTACTCTGTGTACTCTGTGTACTCTATGAACCCTGTGTACTCTGCAGTCTGCTGAGTCTCAGACATTCTTCCCACCTGAACACTTCTAGTGTAACCTGCTACTTCTTACTTGTATCACCTTGCTCTCAAAAGACATTTAATGTTATTGTCAAGTTTTCATTATTCGAAGGATATCCACTTGGCAAAAACTTTCCATGTCCTTAAGTCTATGTCCTGACCTCATGGCTCAGCAGTTAAGGGCAATTACTGCTCTTGCAGAGGACCTTGGTTCAGTACCCAGCACCTACATGGCAGTTCACAATATCTGTAACCCCAGTTCCAGAGGATTCAACACCCTCTTCTGCTCCCCCCAACACACCAGGCATACATGGGCACACAAAAACATGCAGGCAAAACACTCATACATGAGGCTGGAGAGATGGATAAGAGTTTAAGAGCACTGACTGCTCTTCCAGAGGCCCTGAGTTCAATTCTCAACAACCACATGGTGGCTCACAACAATCTACGATGAGATTTGGTGCCTACTTTTAGCATGAAAGAATACATGCCAGAACACTTTATATATAATAAATAAAATCTTTAAATAAAAAACACTCATACATATAAAATAAATCCCAGCTCTTGGGAGACAGAGGCAAATGGATATCTGTGAGTTTAGGTCCACCTGGTCAAAATAGCAGGTTCCCAGACAGCCAAGGCTACCCAGTGAGACCCTGTCCCTAATCAATTCTCCTTGAGTACTTACAGCTGTCCCACAGGCATTCCCTTCCCTGCCCTTTCCCGAGTGGGGGCCACTCCTGAGCAGTGCCTGCGACCTGGGGTTCTCTTGATTTCAGACAGCATTGCCCAGTGCTATTGTCCCGCTTCGTTCATCACTGGCTTGTTCAGACCACTTTACTAAAGTTACATCTACATTCCTCCAGCACTCCACCTCAAATTATTCTTCTGCTCTGTTACCACTGTTTAACACTTGGCAGGAATTTCTGTAGTAACCCCTAAAACATGTCCACCTAGAACCTAAAGGGTTTTTTTATTTTTCAGATGTAACTGAGAGCCTCAAGATGAGACCATCCTGGATTAGTAAGGACACTAAATCCAATAACAAGTGCCCTTAGAAAAGAAAACACAGAAAAGAAGGTGATGTGAGAGTAGAACAAAGCTCCAAGCGATATGGTTTTTAAGTCACCGAACAGATGGGTCCCCAGAAACCACCAGGAGAGGCCCATGGGACACATCTCGCAACACACAGCATGACCCAACTTACCAAATCTTGACCTAGGGATTCTGGCTTCTGTAAGTAAGAACTAATTTCTGTTACCTTAAGCCATCGACTGTGCAATTTGTTAGAGGAGCCATAGGAACTAATGCATGAAAGCACTCATTACTTTGTTCATGCTGGCTCTCAAATGACACCCTACAGGCACTCAAGCAAATTAAAAAAAAATTGTTTTTAATTGTGAAGTTTACTAAATATTGTTGGAAATAGTCTAGATTTGGTTGGATAAACAAGTTATGATAGACTGTACACTGGATATTTCCCAACAACAAACGAGATATACTAATGGCATCCACTCAGATGCAGGCAGATCTTAAATATTAAATATACTTTGTTGATTGAAAGAAGCCACGTTTAACAACTAACTTATGATATTATTGTATGAATTCTAAAAAAATGGCACACTAAGCTATCAAAATAAAAAGCAGAACAGTGGTTGCTAAGGACTCAGGATCCAGGAGAGTTATAGCAGAGGCAGAGAGAAATAGATATGCTATTTCCCAATTGTGGTAGTAGTTATGTGGGGATGTACATTTGCCAGAAATCATCATATATTTCCTCATAATGGATACACATTACCTAAAAGCTCTGATAATAAAAAGCAATTAAAAACTTAGAATAATATATAATCATCTAAAGCAAACACTATGCTCCTTAGAATAAGCCTAAAATGTTATTTTGAAGTCCAAAAATATGGGTAAGGCTATCCAGCACAAGAAAGATGAAAATATAAAACCAAAACAGCAACAGACAGTTGCTTATTAAAAGGAACTTTACAAGACAACACAGATAACTGAATTCACACTGTAGACCTCTAGGACATTCCTCTTTTGCTATACAGAGACCCAGCACAAACAGCAGAAAGCCCAGTCATGCAAACTCTTCTGGGTTGTAAATCGTGGTAAATAAGGATCTGGGAAACAACAAGTTGATGGATGTTTATTCGGAGAGAAATCACTTACACAAGAAACAGATGATCTCCACAGGTTCCAGTTTCAAGGATGCTTCCGGATGCTCTGTCTCCAACCAGGAAGTAAGAACACTAGCTGGGGTCCGGTACCCCAGCCCCAGCCCTCCCACTCCGTGAAGGTCATGTCCACATCTGTCCCCACCCCCAAGGGGCAACAGGTGCAGGCAGGGTGGATATCTCACAATTCCCCATTTAGTCTAAAGAAGAGATTTAGGCTTGACTACATTGATGGGAGCTGTTCTGAGAGAGACAGATAGTTTGCTCACTATTCACAAACCCCACTCTCACCCTTTTCTCTATATTGTCCTTTTCTTAAAATGGATTACTTCAGATCACTGTTTGCAATTATAAACACTGGTTGAAGTATTCAAGGGTTTTGCTGAATATGATCAGAGATCAATCTTTTTTTTTTCAAGTTAATTTATGGGCTCAGAACCATTGCTGGCAGCTTTCAAGTAACAGATGTTTACCAAGGAAGGAAAATTCCAGACCGTTTCATTGTGAATATTGTAAAACTGCTCAATACTGTGTCAGCTGACAAGGCCTAGCAAAATATATATATGGAGAAAGTGTCACAACTGAAATCATAACCCAGGGAGAGGCAGGCTGAAACAAGGATATGGTGTCATTACTTATGTGGTAGCCCCGAGGGAGAAGGGAATCAGCAGGAACCTCAGGTGCAACAGAATGTTTATAGACCCTAGGAAGACAAGATACACTGAGCCTGAGAGCAACATATTTTTTTTTTTTTTTTTTTGTATTTCAGTCTGCCTTCCTTACCTCCTGAAGGGCACACAAACTTGGGTGAGGCTGCACAGCTCTCAAAGTGCAGGTGGCAGAAGGCTGGCTGTGAGTTGCTTTGACAGAAGTTACAGGATATATATATATATATATTGAGCTCTTTTTAGATTCAGGCACTTTATTACTTACATCAGTAACAACAGAGATGAAGCCAAAGGAGCCAGCTTCTCGGGTCTTCTCCCCGAATACCAAAAAGGACAACGGCTCATCAAAACAGGAAGGGTACCAGCAACAAGAGCTGTGAGATACTCTACTATTGGGAAGTCAAGCCTAGACCCCCTCCCCTAGCAAGAAGTTTTGTATTTTGCAAGTCCAAAGGGAGAAGGGTGTCAGTGGGAGATAGCTTTAGATGGTTTCACAACTCCTGTGTTCTGAGAGAATCAGAAGGCAGCCTGACAAGTCTGAGATTAGCAACATTAACACTTGTCTGTAAGAGCCACTCCCCTACCCACCCACCCACTGCCATTGCTAAGAGAAGTACTATTAACAAACTCTAAAACAAACAAATAGAAAAAAAAAAAACATAAAGAAAAGCACCCAGGAAATGAAGGCACTAAGATCAAGATTTCAAGGCCAGTCTACCAATTATAGCAAGACCCTGTCTTTAAAAAATAAATAAAACCTAAATACAGTCAGTGGTGGTGCACACCTTTAGTCCCAGCACTCAGGAGGCAGAGGCAAGAGGATCTCTGTGAGTTTGAGGCCAGCTGAGACTACAAAGTGAGGTACCGGGCAGTCAGTGACACTCAGAAAAACCCTGCAATTAACAACAACAACAACAAAAAAGCCATGTGCAATAAATGGGCTTGACATTGAATTGCAAAGACCTAGTCCAGGAATGTTTGTTTTTGTTTGGCCCAGGTTCAATTAATGCCTAGGTTTAGCAATCCAGGCACAATCCTCATCCCCATAAAGAGGGTACATTCCCAGTATCCTCACTCCCCAGTGGGACCGAGCAAGGTGTTCCCCAGTGCTAACATTCTTCTTTCCCACCCCTCATTCTATGCTTTTGTCCTGCTGGGATCACCTCCCAAGTACTTAAACCAAATCTCCAGGATTTGTGACAAGTCCAAATAGCAAACCTGACCCAGAAACATCCCTAGTAAAGAACTCTGGGCACCAGCACTCACAATTTAAAAATTGGGATAAATTAAGGCAGTGGTGGTACATGCCTCTAATGTCCTCAGCACTCAGGAGGCAGAGTTTAAGGCCAGCCTGGCCTATAGAGCAAGCACGCTATATAGAAAAACCCGTGAATCACCCCCACAAAATAAAACCCAAAACACACACCACACACACACACACACACACACAAATGGGATGAAGATAAGGCAGATTCTGTTTAGCCACTGTTATCTCAGATGTCCCAGAAACATTTAGATGCATCGAGTGCACAGGCAGCAAAATGTGCTCAAAATCATGTCCAGGGACTATAAAGGTTATAAAGGAGGCCAAATTCTCAAATGCCATGCCTAGAAGTCCTTGTCTGAACTGGTGCTCTAGGTGGGAAGGAACGAAAACCATCTGGGTAGACCTTGGTTTTCCAAATCCCCTGAACTCTGGAGTCACATTCCCTTCCTACAGGAGAGTCTCCTCCCATTACCTGGAACAGGACCTCTTTCCAGAACAGCCTAGCAAGGCTTGTTGGTCATTCTGGGTATCTGAGACTACTCTTCTCTCAATCAGTGTGGAGAGCAGTGTTTCTGGTTCCTAGTGACCCCACGTAATGCAATGGCTGCTGCTCTCTTGCTTCGGACTCTTCAAGCCACTAAGAAAGCAGTCCAGGAGAGGAGAGGCTACACGGGAAGAAGGTGACAGCTCAAGAATCATTAAGACCTGGGACTAGTGCAATGTAAGGGGAAAGAAGTATTCATGGGAATGCTTGCTGATGTTTAGGGGCAAGGGCTGACCAACAGAAGGGCTCATCGAAGGGAAAATCTGTAATAAATAGAAAAGGATGGAGATTTAAAAAAAAAATTCCCAGTGGCTTCAGTAAAGTTTCCAAAAGTAAAAAATATAGGCTGTCCTGCTAACCTTCTAGTTGCTGGCATTTTTCTTTACTTTATTGTTAAAAAAAAAAAAAACGACTATCAGTCACTGTGCTCAGACAAAAAAGTGTAATACACAAGACGATGGAGGCTGAATGGGGTGTACTGTGGAAGATGCTTACTGGTTGCTTTAACATATCACCCCTTTTATACCCGGATGTTGAGACAGAAATCACACATCAAACCAACCCCTGTGAAATGTCTGATACAGTGGATTTTAGTATATATACTACACTGTAAAACCTCTGCTACTAATTCCCAAACACCTAAACTAAAACTAAAAATTTAACCATTTAGAATCTCTTCATCTCCCCTTGTGGCTCCCTGACTAACTGCATGCAACCTGACTAGAGGGAAAACCTGACCCTCATTTACAGGAGCATGAACACAGTATCTCGGATTTGTCACACTTCAGTAGAAGTGTTAAGAATTGTCTCTGCAAGTGTCTAAGAGTTCCAGTAGGACAGAGTTTTGGCTGCTTTTCTGGTAACTTAACCTACCTGAATACTTGCCTCCTGTAGGAATCCCTATATAAGCCACCTGCACTCAGACCCTGAACCAGCTAAAGCTTTCTTCAGTGATGTTTTCATGGCACTAGAAATCACATGCATTAATCCCCTCAGCCCCCCATCCCCCACTTACCAAGAGACAGCCTTGGTGATTTGGAAGAAACTTTACCCTTTACTCATGGAATAGCTATTGTGGTTTCTTTGCTGCACCCATTTTATTCATCTGGTGCCAAAATCCCTTCCTTACCTCTCTACCTCTCTCCCTCCCCTCCTTCCTTCCTTCCTTCCTATCTATTTGTTTATCTCTCTTTTTTTCCCATTCATCTGCCATGTCTGATGACCTGAGTTAGATCCTTGGAATCATGTGGAGAAAAACAACTACCACAAGTTGTCCTCTGATTTCCACATAAACACCATAGTATGCACACACCACACACATTCACAGAGAATAAATACATATTAAAAAAAATTCCCATGCCTTTAATCTCAGCATTTGTGAGGCAGAGGCAGGCAGAGGATCTCTGAGTTTAAGGCCAGTCTGGGATACAGAGTGAGTTCTAGGATAGGCGGGGCTACACGGAAAGACCTTGTTTCTAAAACATAAACCAGACCAAACCAAACCAAACGCCCCACAAATTTAATATATGCCTCAATTTCTTAACCCCACTTTAAATATTTATTTACTTTATTGTATACATGTGTACTGTGTACAAGCAGGTGCTTGTGTAGGCCAGGAGAGAACATCAAATCTCCTGGAATTAGAGTTATAGCTCGTTGTAAGCCACCTCATGGGTGCTGGTACCTGAACCTTTGTCTCCTGCAAAAATAATTGCTTTGAATAGCTGAGTTATCTCTCTAGTCTCCAAAGATAGCATTGTTACTTATATGCATGCATGTGTGTCTGCTTGTGGAGGTACCTGCCAAGGTCGGAATAGGTGACTAGATGGCATAGAGCTGGAGCTATAGGCAACTGTGGGTGTCCCAGTGTGGGTGCTGGGCATATTTGGGTCCTCTGAAAAAGCTGCAAGCACTTTTAACTGCTGAGTCATCTCTCCCAGTCCCTTTATCTCTTTACCCTTATTTCCTTCTTTCAGTATTGGAGGGTGAACCCAGGGCCTTGTACATGTAGGCAAATTGCTCTACCACTTTTTATTTGGAGGAAGAGTCTTGCTAAATTGCTCAGACTGGACTTGAACTCACTCTGTAGCCCTTGAGGGCCTTGAACTTGTGCTCATCCTTCTTCAACATCTCAAGTTGAAAGGTTACCAGGCCTATGTTACCAGGCATAATTTCTTGCTAGCAAAATCCACACTGGCTCCAAGTGATCATATTTGTTTTTCAGTGCTCATAATCTTCTATTTAACAAATTGATAGTTGGCTTCATAATGAGTTTATTGCTACATTTGAAAATTACAAAGGATGAGGATGGAGAGGTAGCTCAGCTGATAAAGTGCTTACTGTGCAAGTATGAAAACCTGTGTCCCAGTCTGCAGCACCCTTTACACTGGCAGAGTAGCAAGGCCTATAATCCCAGTGCTGGCAGGGAGAAACGGAAGAACCCGGGGGGCCTGATAGTCAGGTGATAGAGCCTGTCTCAAAAGACAGAGAAAGATAGTGGAAGGTCCATACACACTCAAACAGACACACACACACACACACACACACACACACACACACACACACACACATACACACATGCATACACATGCTCACAAGGGCATGTATACCCACAGATGTGAATAAACATGTATGTCTTAGCACCACACAAGTGTCTGTTGCTTGTGAAAGTCAGAAGAAGTTGTCAGATCCCATGGGCCTAGAGTTACAGATGGTTGTCAGCCATCAAGTAAGTGCTGGGAATTGAACCTGGGTTTTCTGCAAGATCAAAAAGTGTTTTTAACTGATGAGTCAGCTCTCCAGCTCTGACTGTTTCTTTATTTACTTTTTAAAATAGGCAATTCTGTGGCAAGACATGCCTTCACTGGTTGACAGGATGACAGTATGAAAGATCACAGGGCCATTCCAATACCTTTCTTAACTATTTCCCTTCAGGAAATACTGAACAGATATTGTTTCTTTGTCTGGTTTGATTTTTGATGGCAGTTTAGCTTGCTAAGATTGAAAGACTTGCTTTCATCCTCAAACACTTGCTTGCAGAGGTAAATCATGTTTTACATTTCTAATGCAAAGCTTAGAACACAGGCACTTATGTGTAAGCAGAGGACAAAAAATAGCAAACTTTTACAAACAAATGTATTAAAAATGCAAGCATTTAAAATGTAAGGATCTATAGGAATCTCATTTAGTTTGGTTTATCAAAATGGAAACCACAAATAGTAATGGTTTTATCAAATATTATTACATATTTCAGAGAGGAAAACATTCCATATAGTTAGATTTACAACACATAAATGAATAAATATTCATTTCACACATATACAAATGTAAGAACAAATAAACATTTAGCTGTCAAATTGAAGATGATAATAACAAACCCTTTACATTTTATTTTTAATAGCAAAATGTCTATGTCATAATTCTGAAGGCTTGAATTTTAAAGTTAGGTCAAAGCTGCATATATTAGTTTTTGCTTTTGTTTTATAATGTGGGGAACAATCCCAGTGCCTCACATATAGAAGGTTAAATGCTCTCGCTGGGCAGGAGCTTCTTTAAGATGGCTTACCAGCCCTGACTTTTCAGTTACCAGTACACTAACCACTAAATCGAGGCTGGGCTAGGTTCCCAAAGGGCCAAAACGTATAGAGTGAACAGGCTTTGTTGAGTTAAATGAGATAAAACTTAAAACTGGGACGCCATGGGAAATAAACTTAAAACTGCACTCTGCTGAGTGGCCTGTGTTTAAATGCAAAGCAGGACAGTGACAAAACCAGAAACAGCCCATGGCGTGAGTGAGGGAAGCATCACACTGATTCTCAAAGCCTGTTTGTTTGTCTCACTGCTTAAGAGATTTTAAGGGCTCATAAACAATTCTGAATTATTATTCAACAAGTAAACACACTACACAGAATATTTCAAAGCCACTACCAACAAAAATAAATGAGCAAACAAATCAACTTCTACCCAGTAATGTATTACTGGCTTCTTAACAAATCTTTTCGTTCTGGCATTAAACTGAGAAAGGGGGTAGGGAGGATACAACTAAATGGTTTCTAGAAAAAAAAAACATTTTCCATTTAGTGAAAAGTTCTGGATTCTGACTTCTACAGAACATGCTGGTCCACAAATGATGGAACAGAGGTAATTATGTTGAGCTAAAGAAATACAGGGTGAAAACAGAGTCCTCAAAGAAAGCCCTACAAGAAACTCATGAGTGATCTAACTACAAAGAGATGGAAGAGAAGAATATGTGTGGGAAATGTTGGCTTGTTACTATAGTTTTTTTTTTCTTCCTTTTCAGAGTCATTCATCTTCTAAGATTGCCTCCTTTGCCTTTTTAGGGACAAATTACCTCACTGCTATTTGTTCCTTTACAATTTTAACAAAGTTTAAGTGAAAATAACAGAGAGCAGTGCAGTCTTTTCTGGGAATAAGTTCCTTATTTGTGGAGGTTCATACACATGTGACATGTTTGCTTTGAGAAATGGGAAAACGTCTTCCATGTTAACATGTGGAGAGTAAATGCTTTCTTTCTGAGTTTTAACTGTCTCGTGGTCTTCATTCATTCATAACTGCACTACACACTGCAGGTATGTGTACTGTTTCTAATACTTTCTTTATGACTGGCCAAGGAAAAGCACACCAAGAGAAATATTAACGCCTCTTGTAAGCACCATTTCTCTACACATATACAAACCATAACCCAAAGTCCAACCTGGAACCCAGTCACCCACTTTCTGTTGAGTCAAATTTTGAAAGAGTTCTAATTCACATTCAGGCTAAAAGGATATTCTCGAAATAAGTCTAAAGACTGCATATACTCTCAGTCCATCTGCTATCTAAACTGTGAAAGCATAGAATATATATGTCTTTCTCCCACTCATAACATGTGACAAGTCAGGATGCAAAAAAAAAAAAAAAAATGACTGCATCTCCTTTGACAAACAGCACTCATGATAGAGAGATGCAAAGTTAACTCAGTCTTCAACTGAAAGCCTTAGAACACAGAGATCCGAACTCACCCCATAGCAATAGATTGAAGGAAATAATCAACTTGAGGGCTGAAATCAATAAAATAGAAACCAAGAAAACAATATGAAAAAAAATCAATGCAACGAAGAGTTGGTTGTTTGAGAAAATCAACAAGATAGACAAACCTTTATCCAAACTAACAAAAAAGCAGAGAGAGAACATGCAAATTAACAAAATCAGAAACAAAAAGGGGAACATAACAACGGACACAGAGGAAACCCAGACAATTTCAAGGTCATACTTTGAAAATCTGTATTCCACAAAAATTGTAAATTCAAAGGAAATGGACGAATTTCTGAATAACTATCACTTACCAAAATTAAATCAAGGACAAACAACTTAAATAGACCTATAAACCCCAATGAAATAGAAGCAGACATCAAAAGCCTTCAAACCAAACAAAGTCCAGGGTCAGATGGATTCAGTGTAGAATTCTACCAGACATTCAAGGAAGAAATAATACTACTACTCCTCAAAGTGTTCCACAAAATAGAAACAGATGGTTCATTGCCAAACTCTTTTTATGAAGCCACAATAACCTTGGTACCCAAGCCTCAGAAAGACACAACTAAGAAAGAAAACTACAGACCAATATCCCTGATTGATGCAAAAATACTCAATAAAATACTGGCAAACCAAATTCAAGTATACATCACAGAAATCATCCACCATGACCAAGTAGGCTTCATTCCTGGAATGCAGGGATGATTTTCATACGAAAATCTATCAACGTGATCCATCATATAAACAAACAGAAAAAGGAAAACCATATGATTATCTCCCTAGATGCGGAAAAAGCCTTCGACAAAATTCAACACCCTTTCATGATAAAGGTCTTGGAGAGGTCAGGAATAACAGGAACATACCTAAACATAATAAGAGCAATATACAGCAAACCAACTACCAACATCAGAGTGAATGGAGAGAAACTTAAAGCAATTCCTCTAAAATCATGAACAAGACAAGGCTTCCTTCTCTCTCCATATCTCTTCAATATCATACTAGAAGTTCTGGCTAATGCTATAAGACAACAAAAGGAGATCAAAGGGATGCAAATTGCAAAGGAAGAAGTCAAACTGTCTCTGTTTGCAGATGATATGATAGTTTACATAAGCGACCCAATAAAATCTACCAGGGAACTCCTACAGCGATAAACACCTTCAGCAAACTAGCAGGATACAAGATAAATTAAAAAATATCAGTAGTCCTACTTTTTTCAGACGACAAAGAGACAGAGAAAGAAATCAGAGAAACATCACCCTTTACAATAGCCACAAACAACATAAAGAATATTGGTGTAACACTCACCATACAAGTAAAAGTCCTATATAATAAGAACTTTGTGGCTGTAAAGAAAGAAATTAAAGATGATACCAGAAAATGGAAAGATCTCCCATGCTCTTGGATAGGTAGGATAAACATAGTAAAAGTGGCAATCTTGCCAAAAGCAATCTACAGATTCAATACAATCCCCATTAAATCCCACCACAAATTTTCACTGACCTTGAAAGGATAATAATCAACTTTACATGGAAAAACAAAAGACCCAGGATAGCCAAAACAACCCTATTCAATAAAAAGAACTTCAGGAGGCATCACCATTCCTGACTTTAATCTCTACTACAGAGCTGTAGTTCTGAAAACAGCCTGGTAGTGGCATAAAAGTAGACAGGTAGACCAATGGAATCAAATTGAAAATCATAATATTAACCCACACACCTATGAACACCTGATTTTTGACAAAACAGCTAAAATTATACAATCGGGCAAAGACAGCATCTTCAACAAATGGTGCTGGCACAATTGGATGAGGGTGTGTAGAATACTGAAGATAGACCCATGTCTGTCACCATGCACAAAACTCAAGTCCAAATGGGTCAAAGACCTCAACATCAATCCAGCCACATTGAACCTCTTAAAAGAGAAAGTAGGAGATACCCTTGAACAAATTGGTATAGTTGACCACTTCCTGAACATAACTCCAGGGGCACAGACACTGAGAGAAATAATTAATAAATGGGACCTCTTCAAACTTAGAAGCTTCTGTAAGGCAAAGGGCACAGTGAACAAGACCAAATTGCAGCCCACATACTGGGAAAAGATTTTCAGCAATCCTATATCCGATAAAGGGCTGATCTCCAAAATATACAAAGAACTCAAGAAACTAGTCAACAAAACACCGAATAAACCTATTAAAAATGGGGTACAGAACTGAAGGAAGAATTCTCTATAGAGGAAATAAAAAAGGCCGAAAGATACTTACGAAAGTGCTCCACATCCTTAGCTATCAGGGAATGCAAATCAAAGCAACTTTGAGATCCCATCTTACTCCTGCCAGAATGGCTAAAATTAGAAACACCAATGATGACTCATGTTGGAGAGGATGTGGAGAAAGGGGAACACTCCTCCACTGCTGGTGGGAATGCAAACTCACACAGCCATTTTGGAGATCAGTATGGCAGTTCCTCAGGAAAATGGGAACTAATTTACCACAGGACCCTGCAATCCCCCTCTTAGGCATATACCCAAATGATGCACATCAATGCAACAAAGACATCTGTTCAACTATGTTCATAGCAGCACTATTTGTAATAGCAAGAACCTGGAAGCAACCTAGATGCCCCACAATTGAAGCATGGATAATGAAGACGTGGCACATCTACACAATGGAATACTACTCTGCGGAAAAAAATAATGGTATCTTGAAATTCGCAGGCAAGTGGATGGCACTAGAAGAAACCATCCTGAATGAGGTAACCCAGTCACAAAAAGAGGAACATAGTATGTACTCACTCATATATGGAATTTAGAGTTAGAGCAAAGGATCACCAGCCTATAATACACAACACCAGAGGAACTAGGATACAAGGTGTATTCTAAGAGATTCATATTCAGTCCCTCACAGAACCAGGAAGGGACAAGTCCCCCAGAGCACAGGGGAAGAATGGAGAGAGAAGTAGTTGAAAACAAGGGGGAGGAAATGAAAACATGTGCGACCAGGACGATTGAGCCCAGTTAGGAATAGAAGACAGGAGAGAGAGAGAGAGGGGAGAGAAAGAGAGAGAGAACATAAAAGAGGGAGCCAATATTGGTTTGAAGATAAAATTGAACACAAAGAAAGGTCTAGAGAACTACAAGACTGCTGCCAACTAACAAATTGAGCTTCCTTGGAAAGGCTACCATAAATGCCCTTCACTGATAGGGAGATCAACAACTAACTTTCCATGGAGCCCTCAACCAATGCCTGTTGGAAACAGGAGCAAACACCCATACACAAATACTGAGTTGAAGTAGAATCCAGATGCAGATGGGAAGAGAAGACCAGGCAGCAGAAACACAGAGATAGCTTACCTGAATAAGGACGAGCTAACGGGCCACCAGTCTGATAGCTGGGAAGCCAGCAAGGGACTGTCTCAGGCCCCCCCTGAATAGGGGTCTTGGGCAGAAGGACTGAGCAGTCTAAGGGACCTGAGACAGTAGAGCCAGGATGAATCCCTTGTGCACAAAAGGACCTTGCGAACACATATCCCATGGAGGGATAACTGCCTTAACCTAGAGACAGGAGAGAAGCCATAGTCCCTACTTCACATGACCTGTCAGACCTACATGACACGAAATAGATTACATTCCCCTACATATGGAATTCGTGTGGGGGGGGATGGGAAGGGAGGGTGATTAGGGTGCATATGAGAGGGTAGAGAGAGTAAAAAGGAGGGAGGGAGAGGGAGAGGGGATGGGGATTGACATGTAAAATAATAAATTAAATAAAAAAATGCTTTGACTCCAAAATTTAAGTTCAAGGACAAGTTACTGGGGGAAAAGGATTTCTATTTTTGTTTCCACAGAAAATGAAAAGCTGTGGATTCCTTCCAGACTAATGTGGTTTGATCAAGCCAGACTGCCTGAAACAGAGTACCAGGTGATCCTACATTCAAAACAGCTGGACAATGCAGACTTACAGACTACAGCCAGGATTTCTGCATCTTCTTAGAATCCCCCAAGACAGTGCCCCTTACCAACAGGAAGTAGTTTGGAAAGAACGATGCCCAAATTCCCAAATATTGTCTATAAATGTTTGTTTTCATTTAAATGGACTTGGTTATAAAAATAAATAAATAAATTGATAAAAATTTAAAAATATATTATTATGCTCTATAAAACAGAAATATTGTAAGAGTGAATACAGTAAATTCCTTCCACATTTCTCATATGTATCCCTCCTCCAACTAGAATGCTTCCATTTGCATTGCTAAACTCACAACATATTCCTCTGGCTTAGATAACCACCAGCTCCCAATCACTCTGAACTGACACACCTGAAATTTGGCTTCCCTTGTAACTCACTACAAAGGGTACTCAATTCTTCCTGAAAGATGGATATAGTTGTTCATTTGCTACAGCAGTTAGCAATGAAACACAAACAAGAAACTCAATGAGGCCACCTGGAGTTCATTGTTGGAGGGAAAAGAAGGGTGGTGAAAAAAGTTAGCCAACACAGAGCGAGAGGGAGAGAAGAGGTATCCACGATGTGGCCATGTTGGGCATGCATGTCCTGCCCATAGTTTGGGGGGCAAGGTCAGCACAATGCCAAGATTGCAACATATATGCTTTTGATAAGCTGTCTCAAGAGGCTTCCCTCCTCTTCGGTAATAACCCTATCCAGAAATTCCTGTGATAAAGAAAATGGTTGGTAAAGTTCTGGAGCCAATCGGAATAAGGCAAAACTCAACACAACAAAACTAACTAGGATGTTAAAACTCACATAAACTCAAATTTTGCAGAAAGATCTCTAAATAATCAAAATCAGGAAGAGCCTGTGCTGTCCCAGTAAGAATGACTAAATATTATTCTTACGATTTATCATTATGTTTGCTCATGATGTGCATTTGAGGAATGCAGATGCCATAAGATATATCTTCTATGGATGTGTTCTGGTGATTGAGCTCATGTCTTCAGGCATATATCATGGAGGTGCAGATGCCTATACCTACTAAGTTTCCCATACAAGCCCCTAAATATCTGTATGCCTGCTGTCTCAAATAAGGCAGCAACACCCGTACCTCTTGTTCTCACTGCAGAAAGATCAGTGCCATTCAATTTACACTGATATGATTATTCAGAGCCTCAGCGATTTGTAATAACTATTCCTCATGTATCCCAAATGGTTTTATATTTCCCAAAGGTGAAACTTTAATCCCAGCCCTCAGGAGGCAGAGGCATGTAAATGTTTGAGTTCAAGGGCAGCCTGGTCTACAGAATAAATGCCAGGGACAGGCACTACTATACAGAGAAACTGGGTCTTGCAAAAACAGCCTAACTTTCATGGGGCTATAATTCAAACAGTGGTATGTGTTTAGTCATTGTATCCTTGTCTTTTTTTCCACAGGAATTCCTTGAAAACACAGAATAGCTATGTGACATTGAGGTACTTGTTTGTGAGAAATTAAGAAAAATCAATAAAGTTTAAGCTGTGCTTATGTACACTGTTGTTTTTATGTAAAAGTTGCATGAAAAATTAAAATTGTTTCAGAGGTTAATTTGTATAAATTAATGTATTTACCATTCACTTTTTCTAGAAGGTTGACAATGTTCTTCAATAGCAAATTCTTCCCAAATGTAGCCTGAAATATAAGACCAGAATATATATCATATATTAATCGAAATAGTACAGAATATAAGTTAATATATTAAAAATTCTAAGAACTATGCCTTATTCAACTAATTTTGTCTTTACTCAATTGAAATTAGACAAAAGTATCAATAAGCAAGGATACCTGTCCCCTTAATTTCAAGCAAGAATGTAAATGAAATCTTATCTTTAGCAGTGAGATTTCTCTAAGTGTGCAGCATCACATACTCATAGACCATTTTCTGGGGATTATTCAGCAAAGCCCACTCTTCCTGAGTTAAATTGATGTGCACATCATCATAGGTCACTGCATCCTAAAATAACCCATACATGTGAGGAAGAGTAAGTGTGATACTCACATTAGAAATGTCTTCTTCTTTTCCAATATAGTTATAAAATCCTGGGGCTTCTCACACTTACATCATGACATGGTCTTCATGCTGTATTCACCTAGAGGGAAATGAATGGGAGTTAAACATGCACCATTTCTTGGCTCTTCAAATTGCTTATAGCCCTGAAAAAAATCACAATGAAGAGTCATAAAGGGAGAGGAAAGCTTGCAGAACAACACTACTGAGAACTCATCTAGGAAACTATATCATAGGCCCAGCCTATCATAGCAATACCCCAGGCCCTGGTAGTAACTTCTGTCTTTGTGAGATTTGTATTGTTGTGAAGAGACAACACAGGCATTTAAAATGTTTAATTAAAAGTTCTCATAACAGAAAGACAGGCCAGCTGCTGGCAACACACATTTCCTCCAAGACACTGATGAAGCTCCACCCACAAAAGTTGCAACACTAGCTACTGAGCAATACTGCCTTTCATCTCAACTGCTGCCAAGGGTTCTAAGGTCCGTGGACAATCTGGTAGTCGACTTTCTCCATGTTGCTTGGGCCAATGGTAGGTAAGTCTTCCAAACTTCCTAATCCACATGTCTCATGCCATCAGCAGAAGACAGACATCCTTAAAACCTCTGAGTTCAACAACTGTGGAGGACCAAGGGGTAGCTGTCTATGCCACCAATAAAACTCACTGAATTTTTTGAGCATCCCTCTTTCTCTGGAAGGGATGGGCAGAAGGGAAAACACTGTCCTTGTTGCTTCTTTTAACTCAAGAGGTTGAGAGAAAAGATGCTTATGGAGCTGGGCAATAACTGCTCACTTTGCCTTGGAGGAAGGCCGAATAACACTGCTGTTCCTCACCATAGAAAGAGCACTGGTGCAGGTCTCCAGTGAGACCACATTTTTCTGTGAAAGGGTAGCCTAGCTCAGTCCCATTTGGGTAAGTGGAGGCCCCCAGTTCGTTGCTACATTAAAAAGAACCCAAACTGGAGGAAAGGCTGTGTCACACAAACAAGTTCTCAGGTACGACTCTCACCAAGTCCAGTACATAAAGCAAGATCAGCATTAAGAGGAGAAACTAGCAAGTGTCCTGAACAATCTCAGCTCTAGAAGGTGAACCCAAGTCTGGTCGTCCAAAATTATCTTTCTTTATATAAACATTAAGGTCAGACTGGACTTCAATAGTCCATCTCTTGGAAATCCACAAGTAAAAAAAATATCAGAGGCAGCAAGGAAGGTATCCCAGGGACACAGTAATCACTTCACCAGAAAGAGAAAAGAACAGGTGAGGTGGCCCTTTGTTGTTGAAGCAAAAGCTTTGCTCCCCAATGCCTCACCACTCAGCAGGAGGCCCGGAATTGTCAGCATTCACCTTGTTCCCTTTAATTCAAAGGACCCTCCACAGCCTCATACAGGCTCCCCTCAAGACCTGTACCAGCTCTTCATCTTCCATTTGAATGTTTAATCCTGCAGGTATCTCCACCTACCCCCATGTCTATTGGAGATGCTGCTGGTGCCTTTTCCTAGTTGGGAACCTAAAATACAATTTTATCCTTATTCTGAGATTTAATGGATTAAATTTTTATATTTCTATGCAACAGATTCATTAGATTTTGCAAGGTTTTCCATTATCTCCATAAACACAGAGAGGATCATGCAGGACACTCTAGAATAGCAGTCCTCAACATCTTTGTATGGACCACTTTGGGTGATCAAAGTACACTCTCAATGGGGATGCCTATGACCTTTAAAAAACACAGACATTTGAGTAGGATTCACAACATATCTGAACATATTCATGCTCAAACTGAGTAGGCCCGTTGGCAGGGAGGCAGATGAGATGCACACACACACACACACACACACACACACACACACACACACACTCAATGATAAAGCCAAAAATAAACAAATGACAATAGTTCAGTGAAAATCTAGAGAGTGACAAGAGGACTAAAAGGATTTCAATGATTTTAAAATTCACAATGTATCCATAATTACAAGTACAAGAGAATTAGGGCCAAGCTTTGTTAAGCCCTGCAGCAAGAAAGGTCCCCTTTGCTCTTTGACAGGGCTAGACTTTCATGCATGGCTTGGCCAATCTCTGCTGTATAGTGAGAACAACATTAGTAGAGGTAAACTAATTTGAAGTAGCTCAATGCTTTCATATCTGTTCTCAGAAAGAAGACCTTCACCATGTAGTGGAGAACAGATAAAGGGACACGAGCTGTCTTAAAAAAAAAAAAAAAAAAAAAAAAAACACAAGTGAAAATATAAAGTAAACAAAACAAAGTTTATTTTTCCTCATAAACCTGAAAATAACTGAATTCCGATCAGCTATGTAGGCTTTCCCTCCTCAACCAATGTTTAACTGGAAAGCATGGCACATGCATATATGAGTATTCCAGTGGAGATTGGTACACAGTGGTTCTGAGGAAGAGGCAGAAGAAGCAGAGGCAGAGGCAGAGGCAGAGGCAGAGAGAAAGGTTGATTTCTGACTTTAACTTCTGCCTTGCCTACAAAATGAGTTTCAAGACAGCTCTCAAGGTACAAAGATAAAAACAGTTCCAAAAGAAATGAAAGGAAGAAGGAAGGAAGGGAGAGACAGTGGGGGAAAAGTAAATATGGAGACAGTTAATACAAAAAACGAACTAAAAAACAAAAACAAAAACAAACAAACATCATGACAAAAATTTCACACAGTCCCTAAGGCAGAACACCAACTGATTCCTGAGTATTGTTCTGCTACTATAGTTCTCAGGTCTCATGTAATGAAAAATAAATAACAAAATTCCAACTTTTAGCCACAGATGATGAATCAAGCCTCTGTTCTCAAAAATCTGAAAGCAGAGATTTGTCAGCTCACCAGGATTACAGTCTGAGTTCTAGAAAAGAAATGGGTATACAGAGAAATGCTGAACAAAAAAGACAGAAAGTCATTCAACTACTAAGTCATCTACCAGGCCCTTTCTGGTTTTTTTTTTTTTTTTTTTTTTTTTTAAGTTTCATATATTTGACTTCTGCTGGAAGTGAAGCCATGTCCCTAAATTTATCACTCTATCTTTCTCCAATTTCCTCTATTAATATGACTATCAGTACAACAGAATGATTGTCTACCTTATTTGAAAGTTGGCTTGATCCTGTGTAATGCTTTGGTTATGTATCACCAATTGTAAAGGCTATTAACCCAGTGACAGAGAGCTTGCCCTTTCTTGACATACTCTGCCTATAAGTTGAAATCCTCGTAAAAGTTCTTTTGCTCTGTCAGGGGGTACTTAGATTTCACTGATTTTATTCATGTACATGGCTATACCACATGCATAATCTAAATACTTATAATTCCAGGATCCATGGAGAAAAGAAATTACAGCTCTTGCATTAACACAGCAATGTGTGAAAGAGAGTGAACTAGAAGCATAACCCTAACACCAGTTGGATTTGGCTGAGAAGAAGGAGCTGTGGGAAGAATGGAAACTGTGGTAAGATCACTTTGTATGAAATCAATCCTGAAGGATCTAAAGAAAGAACTGATTAAGCTTTCCCACCATACCCCCTTCTCCAAAAACAAAATTAAATTAAAAATTGTGGGGTTGTGTCACACATCATTAATCTCAGCCCTTGGGAGGGAGGTGAGCTATTTTCTGTGTACTTGAAGCCAGTCTGGTCTCAAAAGTTAGTTCCAGGACAGTCTGGAAAGTTGCATAGTATACATTTTGCAAAACAATGAAAATCAACGGAAAAATGAAGTAAAATAAAAAGACAAGGGAGCAGAACTCTCTGACTCTAAGTGATTCGTTTCTTTATATCCAACCACAATCAGCTAGCAATGGCCCTGTGATGACCCAGGTGAGGATATATAGGGTATTGAGTTTAGGCAAAGTGGGCTCCAGCTGTATGCTTATGAAAAGCCATTATCAATACTTGGTAGACTTTCCAGTGAATGCAGCATCTCTCAGTCCTCCCTGAATGGCCCAGGTTCAGCAAAGAGGAATATAATCCCACACTTCCAAAGCAAGCCATATCCAAGTTAGACTTTCCATTGATTTACCCTCAGAAGAGGAGAAGGGGAGAGGCATTAATTTGTAAAAGGAAGGCAGCAGGAGCCACAAGTTTGATGAGGATGTTGATGAATAACAATAACTTTGGTCCCCTAAAAACAAGTAAATATATACTAAAATGGTTCATTCATATTCCTCAGCGACAATACCTTACCCACTGAGATGATGTAACTTGGATAGCTATCATTCAAGAATGTTTGTCTTCCTGACAGACAACACGCTTTCTGGAAGATCAACTCTCACAGATATCTTGTGGCACGTGTTGGAAGGAGGTAAAGGAGCCATGGAGAGTAAGAGAGAGCAAGGGAGTACAATGCTAAAATTCATAAGGCCAGCACAGTTGTTTGAGAGAATTAAGCAATGATGGGCCACATGCCAGCTGCCCTGCCTACTTTGGTTTTCATTTCCACGTCTTTTGCTTGAGTTACCTCAACAAGATACCAAGATGGACACAATCATATGATGTACTTTTCAAGGTCCTGTTTGTTCTTTGTGTTTCCCAGTGACAAATTAAAATCAATTTTCACTTGAAGAATTGTAGGAAGCTCTCATATTGAGAAAGCACAGCCTTATATGAAATGGAAAACACCGCCCAGGTTTAGATTCCTATGGAGAGTGAAGGGAAAGAAAAAGAAAACAAGAGAGAAGAAATGTGAGTTTACAGACAAAGGAAAAGGGAAAAAAGGAGAACACACTATATTCTGTTCCTGACATTGGCCGTCAATCCCACCTAAACTAGGGAGGAAAACATAAATTGTTCTGTTTGAATTCCAAGCCTGCTTTATTACAGAGAGTGTTCAAGGACAGTCTCCTAAGAAAAGACTAAAAGTTTGTCTCAAAAATAATCAGAATAATAATAATGATGATAATAGTAATAATAAGTAGAAATGAAATGCTTCTGGATTGATTT
This sequence comes from Phodopus roborovskii, assembly GCF_943737965.1. Taxonomy (NCBI): domain Eukaryota; kingdom Metazoa; phylum Chordata; class Mammalia; order Rodentia; family Cricetidae; genus Phodopus; species Phodopus roborovskii. The sequence continues at coordinate 97,354 of NW_026126999.1, forward strand.
TATGCACGAGTATTCTGTCTGCCCTTTCACCAGAAGAGGGCACTACATGCCACCAAGTGACCTCTGCAATTTATAGATAGTCTATGCTCCTGGGTCCTATTCTTTATTATGTGTGTCTGTGTTTGTGAATGTGTGAGTGCGTGTGTGTGTGTTTGTGTGTGTGTGTGTGTGTGTGTGTGTGTGCATGCATGTGACTGTGTGTGTGTAAATTGGTAGAAGACTGGGCATTTCTATGATACAGCAGGAGAAAATGGGATGGGGTGTGGAGGCAGAATGCATACAAAGCCTGTTTGCTTGTGGGACTGGCAATACAAGCTCCATGCCAACCAGGTCTCTGATTTTACTCATGAAATAAAGAAAGGTGGAAAAGAAAGACTCACTTTGGAATCAGAATCTGTGTTTCTTCACATACTAACCCAAGTTCAAACAAGCAGCATTACTTGTTTGTTCTGTGTAAGCATACACCTCTAGACTAGTTCAGCTTTCCAGCAATCCATGGAGTTTCATCTCATCCCCAGGTCAAGTTCCCTTCGATCTTCTTCATTTATATTTGATTTACACCTGTATGAAGGCCAGGTTAATTATTTTAACTCTAGTTATTTTTGATTATATAGGGAGGTCGGAGGAACTGGATTTCCAGGAGTGCGTAGACATAAAGACAAAGGGGTAAGTAATTGAAAAATTAAATTGCTAGATAGCAAGACTTGAAAGGCGAAATTACTGGGCAGTGGTCATGACAACTTTTATCAACAGCACTCAGGAAGCTGTGTGGGTATGAGTTCAATGGAGCCTCAGGTCAGTAAAAGCTGCATAGTGAAGACTCATGATGATAGAGCAAAAGAAAATTAGAAGAAGAAGAAGAAGAAGAAGTAAAAGAGAAGAAGGTGACAAGAAAAATAAAGAACAAAAGGAATTCAAAGAGGTAGAAGAAGAAGGAAAAGAAGAAGTTGATGTGGTAGAAGAAAGAAAGCAAGGAAGAAAGAAGAAAACCCAGTAAGGAGCAGGAAATATCCCCACATGCCTGTCATGTAACCACTCTGGTGGCAGGAGGATCTATGAGTTCATGGCCAGCCTGGTCTACAGACTGAGTCCTGGGAGAGTCAAAGCAACACAGAAAAATCATGTCTTGAAAAATTGAAAACTATCTTTTTGCACTAAATCTAACTACAAATCTGAACATATTCATGCTCAAACTGAGTAGGCCCGTTGGCAGGGAGGCAGATGAGATGCACACACACACATGCATACACACATACACACACACACACACACACACACACACACACACACACACACACACTCAATGATAAAGCCAAAAATAAACAAATGACAATAGTTCAGTGAAAATCTAGAGAGTGACAAGAGGACTAAAAGGATTTCAATGATTTTAAAGTTGACAATGTATCCATAATTACAAGTACAAGAGAATTAGGGCCAAGCTTTGTTAAGCCCTGCAGCAAGAAAGGTCCCATTTGCTCTTTGACAGGGCTGGACTGTCATGCATGGCTTGGCCAATCTCTGCTGTATAGTGAGAACAACAACATTAGTAGAGGTAAACTAATTTGAAGTAGCTCAATGCTTTCATATGTGTTCTCAGAAAGAAGACCTGCACCATGTAGTGGAGCACAGATAAAGGGACACGAGCTGTCTTAAAAAAAAAAAAAGAAAAAAAAAAAAAAACACAAGTGAAAATATAAAGTAAACAAAACAAAGTTTATTTTTCCTCATAAACCTGAAAATAACTGAATTCCTATCAGCTATGTAGGCTTTCCCTCCTCAACCAATGTTTAACTGGAAAGCATGGCACATGGATATATGAGTATTCCAGTGGAGATTGGTACACAGTGGTTCTGAGGAAGAGGCAGAAGCAGAGGCAGAGGCAGAGGCAGAGGCAGAGGCAGAGGCAGAGAGAAAGGTTGATTTCTGACTTTAACTTCTGCCTTGCCTACAAAATGAGTTTCAAGACAGCTCTCAAGGTACAAAGATAAAAACAGTTCCAAAAGAAATGAAAGGAAGAAGGAAGGAAGGGAGAGACAGTGGAGGAAAAGTAAATATGGAGACAGTTAATACAAAAATAGAACTAAAAAACAAAAACAAAAACAAACAAACATCATGACAAAAATTTCACACAGTCCCTAAGGCAGAACACCAACTGATTCCTGAGTATTGTTCTGCTACTATAGTTCTCAGGTCTCATGTAATGAAATATAAATAACAAAATTCCAACTTTTAGCCACAGATGATGAATCAAGCCTCTGTTCTCAAAAATCTGAAAGCAGAGATTTGTCAGCTCACCAGGACTACAGTCTGAGTTCTAGAAAAGAAATGGGTATACAGAGAAATGCTGAAAAAAAAAAAAAGACAGAAAGTCATTCAACTACTAAGTCATCCACAAGGCCCCTTCTGGTTTTTTTTTTTTTTAAGTTTCATATATTTGACTCATGCTGGAAGTGAAGCCATGTCCCTAAATTTATCACACTATCTTTCTCCAATTTCCTCTATTAATATGACTATCAGTACAACAGAATGATTGTCTACCTTATTTGAAAGTTGGCTTGATCCTGTGTAATGCTTTGGTTATGTATCACCAATTGTAAAGGCTATTAACCCAGTGACAGAGAGCTTGCCCTTTCTTGACATACTCTGCCTATAAGTTGATATCCTCGTAAAAGTTCTTTTGCTCTGTCAGGTGGTACTCAGATTTCACTGATTTTATTCATGTACATGGCTATACCACATGCATAATCTAAAAACTTATAATTCCAGGATCCATGGAGAAAAGAAATTACAGCTCTTGCATTAACACAGCAATGTGTGAAAGAGAGTGAACTAGAAGCATAACCCTAACACCAGTTGGATTTGGCTGAGAAGAAGGAGCTGTGGGAAGAATGGAAACTGTGGTAAGATCACTTTGTATGAAATCAATCCTGAAGGATCTAAAGAAAGAACTGATTAAGCTTTCCCACCATACCCCCTTCTCCAAAAACAAAATTAAATTAAAAACTGTGGGGTTGTGTCACACATCATTAATCTCAGCCCTTGGGAGGGAGAGCTGAGCTATTTTCTGTGTACTTGAAGCCAGTCTGGTCTCAAAAGTTAGTTCCAGGACAGTCTGGAAAGTTGCATAGTATACATTTTGCCAAACAATGAAAATCAACAGAAAAATGAAGTAAAATAAAAAGACAAGGGAGCAGAACTCTCTGACTCTAAGTGATTCGTTTCTTTATATCCAACCACAATCAGCTAGCAATGGCCCCGTGATGACCCAGGTGAGGATATATAGGGTATTGAGTTTAGACAAAGTGGGCTCCAGCTGTATGCTTATGAAAAGCCATTATCAATACTTGGTAGACTTTCCAGTGAATGCAGCATCTCTCAGTCCTCCCTGAATGGCCCAGGTTCAGCAAAGAGGAATATAATCCCACAATTCCAAAGCAAGCCATATCCAAGTTAGACTTTCCATTGATTTACCCTCACGAGAGGAGAGGGGGAGAGGCATTAATTTGTAAAAGGAAGGCAGCAGGGGCCACAAGTTTGATGAGGATGTTGATGAATAACAACAACTTTGGTCCCCTAAAAACAAGTAAATATATACTAAAATGGTTCATTCATATTCCTCAGCGACAATACCTTACCCACTGAGATGATGTAACTTGGATAGCTATCGTTCAAGAATGTTTGTCTTCCTGACAGACAACACGCTTTCTGGAAGATCAACTCTCACAGATATCTTGTGGCACGTGTTGGAAGGAGGTAAAGGAGCCATGGAGAGTAAGAGAGAGCAAGGGAGTACAATGCTAAAATTCATAAGGCCAGCACAGTTGTTTGAGAGAATTAAGCAATGATGGGCCACATGCCGGCTGCCCTGCCTACTTTGGTTTTCATTTCCACGTCTTTTGCTTGAGTTACCTCAACAAGATACCAAGATGGACACAATCATATGATGTACTTTTCAAGGTCCTGTTTGTTCTTTGTGTTTCCCAGTGACAAATTAAAATCAATTTTCACTTGAAGAATTGTAGGAAGCTCTCATATTGAGAAAGCACAGCCTTATATGAAATGGAAAACACCGCCCAGGTTTAGATTCCTATGGAGAGTGAAGGGAAAGAAAAAGAAAACAAGAGAGAAGAAATGTGAGTTTACAGACAAAGGAAAAGGGAAAAAGGAGAACACATTATATTGGGTTCCTGACATTGGCCGTCAATCCCATCAACACTAGGGAGGCAAACATAAATTGTTCTGTTTGAATTCCAAGCCTGCTTTATTACAGAGAGTGTTCAAGGACAGTCTCCTAAGAAAAGACTAAATGTTTGTGTCAAAAATAATCAGAATAATAATAATGATGATAATAGTAATAATAAGTAGAAATGAAATGCTTCTGGATTGATTTTATGCACGAGTATTCTGTCTGCCCTTTCACCAGAAGAGGGCACTACATGCCACCAAGTGACCTCTGCAATTTATAGATAGTCTATGCTCCTGGGCCCTATTCTTTAATATGTGTGTTTGTGTTTGTGAATGTGTGACTGTGTGTGTGGTGTTTGTGTGTGTGTGTGTGTATGTGTGTGTGTGCATGTGTCTGTGTGTGTGTAAATTGGTAGAAGACTGGGCATTTGTATGATACAGCAGGAGACAATGGGATGGGGTGTGGAGGCAGAATGCATACAAAGCCTGTTTGCTTGTGGGACTGGCAATACAAGCTCCATGCCAACCAGGTCTCTGATTTGACTTATGAAATAAAGGTGGAAAAGAAAGACTCACTTTGGAATCAGAATCAGTGTTTCTTCACATACTAACCGAAGCAGAACTACTTGTTAGTTCTGTGTAAGCATACAGCTCTAGACTAGTTCAGCTTTCCAGCAATCCGTGAAGTTTCATCTGATCCCCAGGCCAAGTTCCCTTCGATCTTCTTCATTTATTTTTGATTTACACCTGTATGAAGGCCAGGTTAATTATTTTAACTCTAGTTATTTTTGATTATATAGGGAGGACTGAGGAACTGGATTTCCAGGAGTGCGCAGACATAAAGACAAAGGGGTAAGTAATTGAAAAATTAAATTGCTAGATAGCAAGACGTGAAAGGCAAAATTACTGGGCAGTGGCCATGAGAACTTTTATCAACAGCACTCAGGAAGCTGTGTGGGTTTGAGTTCAATGGAGCCTCAGGTCAGTAAAAGATGCATAGTGAAGCCTCATGATGAAAGAGCAAAAGAAAATTAGAAGAAGAAGTAAAAGAGAAGAAGATGACGAGAAAGATAAAGAACAAAAAGAAGTAGAAGGGTTAGAAGAAGAAGGAAAATAAGAAGTTGATGTGGTAGAAGAAAGAAAGCAAGGAAGAAAGAAGAAAACCCAGTATGGAGCAGGAAATATCCCCACATGCCTGTAATGTAACCACTCTGGTGGCAGGAGGATCTATGAGTTCATGGCCAGCCTGGTCTACAGACTGAGTCCTGGGAGAGTCAAAGCAACACAGAAAAATCCTGTCTTCAAAAAATTGAAAACTATCTTTTTGCACTAAATCTAACTACAAATCTGAACATATTCATGCTCAAACTGAGTAGGGCGTTGGCAGACAGGCAGATGAGATGATCACACACACACACACACAAACACACTCAATGACAAAGCCAAAAATAAACAAATGACAATAGTTCAGTGAAAATCTAGAGAGTGACAAGAGGCTAACAGGATTTCAATGATTTTAAAATTCACAATGTATCCATAATTACAAGTACAAGGGAATTAGGGCCAATCTTTGTTAAGCCCTGCAGCAAGAAAGGTCCCATTTGCTCTTTGACAGGGCTGGATTTTCATGCATGGCTTGGCCAATCTCTGCTGTATAGTGAGAACAACAACATTGGTAGAGGTAAACTAACTTGAAGTAGCTCAATGCTTTCATATTTGTTCTCAGAAAGAAGACCTGCACCATGTAGTGGAGCACAGATAAAGGGACACGAGCTTTCTTTAAAAACACACACACACACACACACACACAAGTGAAAATATAAAGTAAACAAAACAAAGTTTATTTTTCCTCATAAACCTGAAAATAACTGAATTCCTCTCAGCCATGTAGGCTTTCCCTCCTCAACCAATGTTTAACTGGAAAGAATGGCACATGCATATATGAGTATTCCAGCGGAGATTGGTACACAGTGGTTCTGAGGAAGAGGCAGAAGCAGAGGCAGAGGTAGAGGCAGAGAGACAGTTTGATTTCTGATTTTCACTTCTGCCTGGTCTACAAAATGAGTTTCAAGACAGCTCTCAAGGTACAAAGACAAAACCAGTTTCCAAAAGAAATGAAAGGAAGAAGGAAGGAAGGGAGAGACAGTGGAGGTAATGTAAATATGTAGATAATTAATACAAAATACAAACTAAAAAGCAAAAAGAAAAACAAACAAACATCAAGACAAAAATTTCACACAGTCCCTAAGGCAGAACACCAACTGATTCCTGAGTATTGTTCTGCTACTATAGTTCTCAGGTCTCATGTACTCAAAAATAAATAACAAAATTCCAACTTTTAGCCACAGATGATGAATCAAGCCTCTGTTCTCAAAAATCTGAAAGCGGAGATTTGTCAGCTCACCAGGACTACAGTCTGAGTTCTAGAAAAGAAATGGGTATACAGAGAAATGCTGAAAAAAAAAAAAAGACAGAAAGTCATTCAACTACTAAGTCATCCACAAGGCCCCTTCTGGTTTTTTTTTTTTTTAAGTTTCATATATTTGACTCATGCTGGAAGTGAAGCCATGTCCCTAAATTTATCACTCTCTCGTTCTCTAATTTCCTCTATTAATATGACTATCAGTACAACAGAATGATTGGCTACCTTATTTGAAAGTTGGCTTGATCCTGTGTAATGCTTTGGTTATGTATCACCAATTGTAAAGGCTATTAACCCAGTGACAGAGAGCTTGCCCTTTCTTGACATACTCTGACTATAAGTTGAAATCCTCGTAAAAGTTCTTTTTGCACTGGCAGGTGGTACTCAGATTTCACTGATTTTAATCATGTGAATGGCTAAACCACATGCATAATATAAAAACTGATAATTCCACGATCCATGGAGAAAAGTAATTACAGCTCTTGCATTAACACAGCAATGTGTGAAAGAGAGTGAACTAGAAGCATAACCCTAACACCAGTTGGATTTGGCTGAGGAGAAGGAGCTGAGGGAAGAATGGAAACTGTGGTCAGAACACTTTGTATGAATTCAATCCTGAAGGATCTAAAGAAAGAACTCATTAAGCATTCCCACCATACCCCCTTCTCCAAAAACAAAATTAAGTTAAAAACTGTGGGGTTGTGTCACACATCATTAATCTCAGACCTTGGGAGGCAGAGCTGAGCTATTTTCTTTGTGCTTGAAGCCAGTCTGGTCTCAAAAGTTAGTTCCAGGACAGTCTGCAAAGATGCATAGTATACATTTTGCCAAACAATGAAAATCAACAGAAAAATGAAGTAAAATAAAAAGACAAGGGAGCAGAACTCTCTGACTCTAAGTGATTCGTTTCTTTATATCCAACCACAATCAGCTAGCAATGGCCCTGTGATGACCCAGGTGAGGATATATAGGGTATTGAGTTTAGGCAAAGTGGGCTCCAGCTGTATGCTTATGAAAAGCCATTATCAATACTTGGTAGACTTTCCAGTGAATGCAGCATCTCTCTTCCTCCCTGAATGGCCCAGGTTCAGCAAAGAGGAATATAATCCCACAATTCCAAAGCAAGCCATATCCAAGTTAGACTTTCCATTGATTTACCCTCACGAGAGGAGAGGGGGAGAGGCATTAATTTGTAAAAGGAAGGCAGCAGGGGCCACAAGTTTGATGAGGATGTTGATGAATAACAACAACTTTGGTCCCCTAAAAACAAGTACAATATATACTAAAATGGTTCATTCATATTCCTCAGCGACAATACCTTACCCACTGAGATGATGTAACTTGGATAGCTATCATTCAAGAATGTTTGTCTTCCTGACAGACAACACGCTTTCTGGAAGATCAACTCTCACAGATATCTTGTAGCACGTGTTGGAAGGAGGTAAAGGAGCCATGGAGAGTAAGAGAGAGCAAGGGAGTACAATGCTAAAATTCTTAAACCAGCACAGTTGTTTGAGAGAATCCAGCAATGATGGACCACATGCCGGCTGCCCTGCCTACTTTGGTTTTCATTTCCACGTCTTTGCTTGAGTTACCTCAACAAGATACCAAGATGGACACAATCATATGATGTACTTTTCAAGGTCCTGTTTGTTCTTTGTGTTTCCCAGTGACAAAGTAAAATCAATTTTCACTTGAAGAATTGTAGGAAGCTCTTATATTGAGAAAGCACAGCCTTATATGAAAAGGAAAACAACGCCCAGGTTTAGATTCCTATGGAGAGTGAAGGGAAAGAAAAAGAAAACAAGAGAGAAGAAATGTGAGTTTACAGACAAAGGAAAAGGGAAAAAAGGAGAACACACTATGTTCTGTTCCTGACATTGGCCGTCAATCCCACCTACACTAGGGAGGCAAACATAAATTGATCTGTTTGAATTCCAAGCCTGCTTTATTACAGAGAGTGTTCAAGGACAGTCTCCTAAGAAAAGACTAAATGTTTGTGTCAAAAATAATCAGAATAATAATAATGATGATAATAGTAATAATAAGTAGAAATGAAATGCTTCTGGATTGATTTTATGCACGAGTATTCTGTCTGCCCTTTCACCAGAAGAGGGCACTACATGCCACCAAGTGACCTCTGCAATTTATAGATAGTCTATGCTCCTGGGCCCTATTCTTTAATATGTGTGTGTGTGTTTGTGAATGTGAGAGTGTGTATGTGTGTGTGTTTGTGTGTGTGTGTGCCTGTGTGTGCGTGCATTTGTCTGTGTGTGTGTGTGAATTGGTAGAAGACTGGGCATTTGTATGATACAGCAGGAGACAATGGGATGGGGTGTGGAGGCAGAATGCATACAAACCCTGTTTGCATGTGGGACTGGCAATACAAGCTCCATGCCAACCAGGTCTCTGATTTTACTTATGAAATAAAGAAAGGTGGAAAAGAAAAACTCACTTTGGAATCAGAATCAGTGTTTCTTCACATACTAACCGAAGCAGAACTACTTGTTAGTTCTGTGTAAGCATACAGCTCTAGACTAGTTCAGCTTTCCAGCAATCCGTGAAGTTTCATCTGATCCCCAGGCCAAGTTCCCTTCGATCTTCTTCATTTATTTTTGATTTACACCTGTATGAAGGCCAGGTTAATTATTTTAACTCTAGTTATTTTTGATTATATAGGGAGGACTGAGGAACTGGATTTCCAGGAGTGCGCAGACATAAAGACAAAGGGGTAAGTAATTGAAAAATTAAATTGCTAGATAGCAAGACGTGAAAGGCAAAATTACTGGGCAGTGGCCATGAGAACTTTTATCAACAGCACTCAGGAAGCTGTGTGGGTTTGAGTTCAATGGAGCCTCAGGTCAGTAAAAGATGCATAGTGAAGCCTCATGATGAAAGAGCAAAAGAAAATTAGAAGAAGAAGTAAAAGAGAAGAAGATGACGAGAAAGATAAAGAACAAAAAGAAGTAGAAGGGTTAGAAGAAGAAGGAAAATAAGAAGTTGATGTGGTAGAAGAAAGAAAGCAAGGAAGAAAGAAGAAAACCCAGTATGGAGCAGGAAATATCCCCACATGCCTGTAATGTAACCACTCTGGTGGCAGGAGAATCTATGAGTTCATGGCCAGCCTGGTCTACAGACTGAGTCCTGGGAGAGTCAAAGCAACACAGAAAAATCCTGTCTTCAAAAATTGAAAACTATCTTTTTGCACTAAATCTAACTACAAATCTGAACATATTCATGCTCAAACTGAGTAGGGCGTTGGCAGACAGGCAGATGAGATGATCACACACACACACACAAACACACTCAATGACAAAGCCAAAAATAAACAAATGACAATAGTTCAGTGAAAATCTAGAGAGTGACAAGAGGCTAACAGGATTTCAATGATTTTAAAATTCACAATGTATCCATAATTACAAGTACAAGGGAATTAGGGCCAATCTTTGTTAAGCCCTGCAGCAAGAAAGGTCCCATTTGCTCTTTGACAGGGCTGGATTTTCATGCATGGCTTGGCCAATCTCTGCTGTATAGTGAGAACAACAACATTGGTAGAGGTAAACTAACTTGAAGTAGCTCAATGCTTTCATATTTGTTCTCAGAAAGAAGACCTGCACCATGTAGTGGAGCACAGATAAAGGGACACGAGCTGTCTTTAAAAAAAAAAAAAAAAACACACACACACACACAAGTGAAAATATAAAGTAAACAAAACAAAGTTTATTTTTCCTCATAAACCTGAAAATAACTGAATTCCTCTCAGCCATGTAGGCTTTCCCTCCTCAACCAATGTTTAACTGGAAAGAATGGCACATGCATATATGAGTATTCCAGCGGAGATTGGTACACAGTGGTTCTGAGGAAGAGGCAGAAGCAGAGGCAGAGGTAGAGGCAGAGAGACAGTTTGATTTCTGATTTTCACTTCTGCCTGGTCTACAAAATGAGTTTCAAGACAGCTCTCAAGGTACAAAGACAAAACCAGTTTCCAAAAGAAATGAAAGGAAGAAGGAAGGAAGGGAGAGACAGTGGAGGTAATGTAAATATGTAGATAATTAATACAAAATACAAACTAAAAAGCAAAAAGAAAAACAAACAAACATCAAGACAAAAATTTCACACAGTCCCTAAGGCAGAACACCAACTGATTCCTGAGTATTGTTCTGCTACTATAGTTCTCAGGTCTCATGTACTCAAAAATAAATAACAAAATTCCAACTTTTAGCCACAGATGATGAATCAAGCCTCTGTTCTCAAAAATCTGAAAGCGGAGATTTGTCAGCTCACCAGGACTACAGTCTGAGTTCTAGAAAAGAAATGGGTATACAGAGAAATGCTGAAAAAAAAAAAAAAAGACAGAAAGTCTTTCAACTACTAAGTCATCTACCAGGCCCTTTCTGTTTTTTTTTTTTTTTTTTTTTTTTTTTTTAAGTTTCATATATTTGACTCATGCTGGTAGTGAAGCCATGTCCCTAAATTTATCACTCTCTCGTTCTCTAATTTCCTCTATTAATATGACTATCAGTACAACAGAATGATTGGCTACCTTATTTGAAAGTTGGCTTGATCCTGTGTAATGCTTTGGTTATGTATCACCAATTGTAAAGGCTATTAACCCAGTGACAGAGAGCTTGCCCTTTCTTGACATACTCTGACTATAAGTTGAAATCCTCGTAAAAGTTCTTTTGCACTGGCAGGTGGTACTCAGATTTCACTGATTTTAATCATGTGAATGGCTAAACCACATGCATAATATAAAAACTGATAATTCCACGATCCATGGAGAAAAGTAATTACAGCTCTTGCATTAACACAGCAATGTGTGAAAGAGAGTGAACTAGAAGCATAACCCTAACACCAGTTGGATTTGGCTGAGGAGAAGGAGCTGAGGGAAGAATGGAAACTGTGGTCAGAACACTTTGTATGAATTCAATCCTGAAGGATCTAAAGAAAGAACTCATTAAGCATTCCCACCATACCCCCTTCTCCAAAAACAAAATTAAGTTAAAAACTGTGGGGTTGTGTCACACATCATTAATCTCAGACCTTGGGAGGCAGAGCTGAGCTATTTTCTTTGTGCTTGAAGCCAGTCTGGTCTCAAAAGTTAGTTCCAGGACAGTCTGCAAAGATGCATAGTATACATTTTGCCAAACAATGAAAATCAACAGAAAAATGAAGTAAAATAAAAAGACAAGGGAGCAGAACTCTCTGACTCTAAGTGATTCCTTTCTTTATATCCAACCACAATCAGCTAGCAATGGCCCTGTGATGACCCAGGTGAGGATATATAGGGTATTGAGTTTAGGCAAAGTGGGCTCCAGCTGTATGCTTATGAAAAGCCATTATCAATACTTGGTAGACTTTCCAGTGAATGCAGCATCTCTCTTCCTCCCTGAATGGCCCAGGTTCAGCAAAGAGGAATATAATCCCACAATTCCAAAGCAAGCCATATCCAAGTTAGACTTTCCATTGATTTACCCTCACGAGAGGAGAGGGGGAGAGGCATTAATTTGTAAAAGGAAGGCAGCAGGGGCCACAAGTTTGATGAGGATGTTGATGAATAACAACAACTTTGGTCCCCTAAAAACAAGTACAATATATACTAAAATGGTTCATTCATATTCCTCAGCGACAATACCTTACCCACTGAGATGATGTAACTTGGATAGCTATCATTCAAGAATGTTTGTCTTCCTGACAGACAACACGCTTTCTGGAAGATCAACTCTCACAGATATCTTGTAGCACGTGTTGGAAGGAGGTAAAGGAGCCATGGAGAGTAAGAGAGAGCAAGGGAGTACAATGCTAAAATTCTTAAACCAGCACAGTTGTTTGAGAGAATCCAGCAATGATGGACCACATGCCGGCTGCCCTGCCTACTTTGGTTTTCATTTCCACGTCTTTGCTTGAGTTACCTCAACAAGATACCAAGATGGACACAATCATATGATGTACTTTTCAAGGTCCTGTTTGTTCTTTGTGTTTCCCAGTGACAAAGTAAAATCAATTTTCACTTGAAGAATTGTAGGAAGCTCTTATATTGAGAAAGCACAGCCTTATATGAAAAGGAAAACAACGCCCAGGTTTAGATTCCTATGGAGAGTGAAGGGAAAGAAAAAGAAAACAAGAGAGAAGAAATGTGAGTTTACAGACAAAGGAAAAGGGAAAAAAGGAGAACACACTATGTTCTGTTCCTGACATTGGCCGTCAATCCCACCTACACTAGGGAGGCAAACATAAATTGATCTGTTTGAATTCCAAGCCTGCTTTATTACAGAGAGTGTTCAAGGACAGTCTCCTAAGAAAAGACTAAATGTTTGTGTCAAAAATAATCAGAATAATAATAATGATGATAATAGTAATAATAAGTAGAAATGAAATGCTTCTGGATTGATTTTATGCACGAGTATTCTGTCTGCCCTTTCACCAGAAGAGGGCACTACATGCCACCAAGTGACCTCTGCAATTTATAGATAGTCTATGCTCCTGGGCCCTATTCTTTAATATGTGTGTGTGTGTTTGTGAATGTGAGAGTGTGTATGTGTGTGTGTTTGTGTGTGTGTGTGCCTGTGTGTGCGTGCATTTGTCTGTGTGTGTGTGTGAATTGGTAGAAGACTGGGCATTTGTATGATACAGCAGGAGACAATGGGATGGGGTGTGGAGGCAGAATGCATACAAAGCCTGTTTGCATGTGGGACTGGCAATACAAGCTCCATGCCAACCAGGTCTCTGATTTTACTTATGAAATAAAGAAAGGTGGAAAAGAAAAACTCACTTTGGAATCAGAATCAGTGTTTCTTCACATACTAACCGAAGCAGAACTACTTGTTAGTTCTGTGTAAGCATACAGCTCTAGACTAGTTCAGCTTTCCAGCAATCCGTGAAGTTTCATCTGATCCCCAGGCCAAGTTCCCTTCGATCTTCTTCATTTATTTTTGATTTACACCTGTATGAAGGCCAGGTTAATTATTTTAACTCTAGTTATTTTTGATTATATAGGGAGGACTGAGGAACTGGATTTCCAGGAGTGCGCAGACATAAAGACAAAGGGGTAAGTAATTGAAAAATTAAATTGCTAGATAGCAAGACGTGAAAGGCAAAATTACTGGGCAGTGGCCATGAGAACTTTTATCAACAGCACTCAGGAAGCTGTGTGGGTTTGAGTTCAATGGAGCCTCAGGTCAGTAAAAGATGCATAGTGAAGCCTCATGATGAAAGAGCAAAAGAAAATTAGAAGAAGAAGTAAAAGAGAAGAAGATGACGAGAAAGATAAAGAACAAAAAGAAGTAGAAGGGTTAGAAGAAGAAGGAAAATAAGAAGTTGATGTGGTAGAAGAAAGAAAGCAAGGAAGAAAGAAGAAAACCCAGTATGGAGCAGGAAATATCCCCACATGCCTGTAATGTAACCACTCTGGTGGCAGGAGGATCTATGAGTTCATGGCCAGCCTGGTCTACAGACTGAGTCCTGGGAGAGTCAAAGCAACACAGAAAAATCCTGTCTTCAAAAATTGAAAACTATCTTTTTGCACTAAATCTAACTACAAATCTGAACATATTCATGCTCAAACTGAGTAGGGCGTTGGCAGACAGGCAGATGAGATGATCACACACACACACACAAACACACTCAATGACAAAGCCAAAAATAAACAAATGACAATAGTTCAGTGAAAATCTAGAGAGTGACAAGAGGCTAACAGGATTTCAATGATTTTAAAATTCACAATGTATCCATAATTACAAGTACAAGGGAATTAGGGCCAATCTTTGTTAAGCCCTGCAGCAAGAAAGGTCCCATTTGCTCTTTGACAGGGCTGGATTTTCATGCATGGCTTGGCCAATCTCTGCTGTATAGTGAGAACAACAACATTGGTAGAGGTAAACTAACTTGAAGTAGCTCAATGCTTTCATATTTGTTCTCAGAAAGAAGACCTGCACCATGTAGTGGAGCACAGAAAAAGGGACACGAGCTGTCTTTAAAAAAAAAAAAAAAAACACACACACACAAGTGAAAATATAAAGTAAACAAAACAAAGTTTATTTTTCCTCATAAACCTGAAAATAACTGAATTCCTATCAGCCATGTAGGCTTTCCCTCCTCAACCAATGTTTAACTGGAAAGAATGGCACATGCATATATGAGTATTCCAGCGGAGATTGGTACACAGTGGTTCTGAGGAAGAGGCAGAAGCAGAGGCAGAGGTAGAGGCAGAGAGACAGTTTGATTTCTGATTTTCACTTCTGCCTGGTCTACAAAATGAGTTTCAAGACAGCTCTCAAGGTACAAAGACAAAACCAGTTTCCAAAAGAAATGAAAGGAAGAAGGAAGGAAGGGAGAGACAGTGGAGGTAATGTAAATATGTAGATAATTAATACAAAATACAAACTAAAAAGCAAAAAGAAAAACAAACAAACATCAAGACAAAAATTTCACACAGTCCCTAAGGCAGAACACCAACTGATTCCTGAGTATTGTTCTGCTACTATAGTTCTCAGGTCTCATGTACTCAAAAATAAATAAAATTCCAACTTTTAGCCACAGATGATGAATCAAGCCTCTGTTCTCAAAAATCTGAAAGCGGAGATTTGTCAGCTCACCAGGACTTCAGCCTGAGTTCTAGAAAAGAAATGGGTATACAGAGAAATGCTGAAAAAAAAAAGACAGAAAGTCTTTCAACTACTAAGACAATTACCAGGCCCTTTCTGTTTTTTTTTTTTAGTTTCATATATTTGACTTCTGCTGGAAATGAAGCCATGTCCCTACATTTATCACTCTCTCGTTCTCTAATTTCCTCTATTAATATGACTATCAGTACAACAGAATGATTGGGTACCTTAGTTGAAAGTTGGCTTGATCCTGTGTAATGCTTTGTTTATGTGTCACCAATTTTAAAGGCTATAAACCCAGTGATAGAGAGCTTGCCCTTTCTTGACATACTCTGCCTGTAAGTTGAAATCCTCGTAAAAGTTCTTTTGCAATGGCAGGTGGTACTCAGATTTCACTGATTTTAATCATGTGCATGGCTAAACCACATGCATAATCTAAAAAATGATAATTCCAGGATACATGGAGAAAAGTAATTACAGCTGTTGCATTAACACAGCAATGTGTGAAAGAGAGTGAACTAGAAGCATAACCCTAACAACAGTTGGATTTGGCTGAGGAGAAGGAGCTGTCGAAGAAGGGAAACTGTGGTAAGAACACTTTGTATGAAATCAATCCTGAAGGATCTAAAGAAAGAACTTATAAAGCATTGCCACCATACCCCTTCCCCAGAAACAAAAATACAATAAAATCTGTGTGGTTGTGTTACACATCAATAATCCCAGCACTTGTGAAGCATAGCCAAGCTATTTTCTGTGTGCTTGAAGACAGTCTGGTCCCAAGATTGAGTTCCAGGACAGTCTGCAATGATGCATAGAATCCATTTGGCCTAACAATCAAAATAAACAATAAAATGAAATACAATAAAAAAAAAAAAAAAAGGGAGCAGAACTCTCTGACTCTAAGTGATATGTTTCTTTATATCCAACCTCAATCAGCTAGCAATGGCACTGTGATGACCCAGGTGAGGATATATAGGGTATTGAGTTTAGGCAAATTGGCTCCAGCTGTATGTTTATGAAAAGCCTTCATCAATACTTGGTAGACTTTTCCGTGAATGCAGAATCTCTTAGTCCCCACTGAATGGCCCAGGTTCAGCAAAGAGGAATATAATCCCACTCTTCCAAAGCAAACCAAATCCAAGTTAGACTTTGCATTGATTTACCCTCATGAGAGGAGAGGAGAGGCATTAATTTGTAAAAGGAAGGCAGCAGGAGCCACAAGTATCATGAGGATGTTGATGACTAACAACAACTCTGGTCCCCTAAAAACAAGTCCAATATATACTGAAATGG
The DNA here is from genome assembly GCF_943737965.1 of Phodopus roborovskii. Lineage (NCBI taxonomy): Eukaryota > Metazoa > Chordata > Mammalia > Rodentia > Cricetidae > Phodopus > Phodopus roborovskii. The sequence goes on from NW_026126999.1 coordinate 113,857, forward strand.
TTCATTCACCTTCCTCAGAGATAATACCGTACCCACTGAGGTGATGTTACTTGGATATCTATCATTCAAGAATGTTTGTCTTCCTGAGAGACAACACACTTTGTGGAAGTTAAACTCTCACAGATATCTTGTGGCATGTGTTGGAAGGTGGTAAAAGAGCAGTGGAGATTTAGAGGGAGCTAGGGAGTATAATGCTAAATTTCACAAGGCCAGCACAGTTGTTTGAGAAAATCCAGCAATGATGGTCAACGTTCCGGCTGCCCTGCCTACTTTGGTTTTCATTTCCATGTCTTTGTGTTAGTTACCTCAACAAGATACCAAGTTGGACATAATCAAATGATGTACTTTTCAAGGTCCTTTTTGTTCTTTGCGTTTCCTAGTGACAAAGTAAAACCAATTTTCACTTGAAGATTTGTAGGAAGCTCTTATATTGAGCACAGTCTTACATGAAAATGAAAACACCCCCCAGGTTTAGATTCCTATGGAGAGTGAGGAAATAGAAATAGAAAATAAGAGAGAAGAAATGTGAGTTTACAGACAAAGTTAAAGGGAAAAAAGGAGAACAGACTAGATGTTGGTGACATTGGCCTTCAATCCCATCAACATTAGGTAGGCTAACAAAAATTGTTCTGGTTGTATTCCAAACCTGCTTTATTACAGAGAGTGTTCTAGGACAGTCTCCAAAGGAATAGAGGAAATGTTTCTCTCAAAAATAATATTAGTAATCATAATGGGCCAGCAAAAATGCAGGCAGGAATAAGTGAAATGGTAATCTATATCCAACTGTGGGAAACCAATATTGGAGATGCCAGATACAAAGAGCACGACCGCCCCAGCAAAGCCCCTGTCTCCAGCTTCCCAACTCAGGCAGGCTGATCTTTCTTTGCCTGTACCTGCTTGTTTAGCACCTGACCCTGTGCTGCTGAAAATTCACATGAGCTTTAATCTTAGTGCTGGTGCCTTATGACTTAAACAACTGGAAGTCTCCTTTAGCTTCAATGATTGATAGTTACTTCACTGGGAATGCAATCCTGGGGCTCAGGAATGTTTAAGATTTCAGTAGCCCTGCTGGACTTTTGTGATGCATGCCTTTAATCCCAGCTTTAGAGAGGCAGAGGCAGGCAGATCTCTGCGAGTTCAAGGCCAGCGTGGTCTACTTAGCAAGCGCAGGGACTAGCTCCAAAGCTACACCGAAAATCCCTATCTGGAAAATCCGAAAAAAATAAATTTTTTTTCCAGCCACACAACCCTGACCCACAGCCATCAGTTAAGTAGTCTTGACACTTTCTTTGACGCGCACCTACCCAACAGCCCAGTACACCAGGGACATGGGGGGTTGTATGCAGGGGTCATTTTTTCTAGCATGCCACAGCTGTAAATACTTGAGTTCTGGGTAAATTGGTGACACCACCCAACAACGATTTCCTACTTAGAAACTTGCCCTGCTAGCTCACTCACAGGCTCCATTGGAATTTCAGGCAATCCCCACTTCAAATACAAAAGCAAGGTCGGTATCTCTTCCTTGAAGCTGGAAAACTTCATGATGAACTCAGGTTTTGCCTGTGGGCTAGAACATCTCAGGAAAGAAAAAAGCTGAGCAAATCTTCCCTACCCAAGACAGCCTACCTCAAGGTGCTAATAGTTAGCAATCCTAGCTCAAGAGGCCAGCAAGCGGCAATGAAGCAATCTAAAGGTGGAGGGTGCAGGGGATAGCCACCCCTCCCACTCTTCCTTCTCCAGAAGATTCTTGGTTCCTTGGAGTCCAAAGTCTCTTGGTTTTGGAGTTGTGACTTACCCCTCTACCCTAGTTATCACATGGATAGCCAAATGATATCAATTACTTTTTACACACAGACAGAAGCCCTACTTTCCTTATTCCTGGTAGAGGTGGAAATTGTCTGGGCTTCTCACCAAGCTTATCCTGGTTAGGGAGGGTTCCTTCACTTGAGGCGAGAGTGCTGCAACAGTCTGGACACTTCCAAGTCCTCCTCCACAATTTTGAGTCTGGTATATGAGCCTATGTAGAGGTCTTCTCAAATTACAGATGGGAGACACCCATGAGAAATGTAACAATTGCAGGGAAAGGGAAAGCAATAGCTTTATCCCTTTGGAATGGGGGTGGGCCTAAGTCTATCAGCCTTTACTCCCATGAGTATTTGATAGGGTACCTGGGATCTTCCCCTTTCCCATATTGGTACTGTTTAGATGTCCCCACCCCGTGCACGCACACACCGCACCACCACCACCTTCCTAACATTTCTCCTCAAAACACCGTCCAGGAACAGGAAACATTCATCGCAGAGCCTGCTTTGCAGAGAAGAATTCTACTCTTTAAACACTCAGGTTTAACTTTCAGCTTGATGTTGAAGGAGGCAGAGGCCTGTGAGGATTCTTAGAGACACCTGGGAGCAGGAGCCATAGCCATGTTCCCCACAGCTGTTTGGAGTTGGGCTCTAACACACAAAGGTCATAAGATAGTCTAATTTTAACCCAAAGTACCAAGTAGCAACTACAGCATGCCTGGTATGGCCCACATCAACTTGTCTTTGTGACAGACTGCTTGCTCTTACCAAGGTGGGAGTGTGGGCACCTTCTCAGCTCTGCCGAGCAAACTTTCCATCACTTCCTCAAACCTCAAGGATATAATCCAAGCAAAAGAGCTCTGCAATCTTTTCGTCATGACAACAACAATACAACAACATAATATAATGAACCTTTTTAGATACCATATTTTATACAGAAAAAAAAGGAAGGAAAGGAAGTAGAACACAGCTCCATATCCACAACCCGGTGGTTAAGAATTCAGAGGAGGAACAGAAAGGTTTCATGACTTCAAGTTAGGAAAGGGAAAGTTTTTTTCTTTATTTTCTTTTCTTTTCTTTTTTTTTTAGACAGCACAAAAGCCCTGTCTGTGAAAGCAAAGCCCAACCTTCCTTCTTTGCTGGGTTGTGGGCCAGATCTTTGGAGGTAACATCCACTAGTCCTATAATTCATACAGATTCCAGGAAGGTGAGGGTTTGAGATGTGAAGCACTCAGCTACTCAGACACTGCTGTCCCTGCAAACTGCACTCACCTCTGCAGTATGTCTGGCTCAGGTGGGGGAAGGGCCACACATTGCCCAGGACCATGGCATAGGGTATGCAGGTAAGTAAGAACTGCTGGGGTTGTCCCACTTTGGTCGCCCCTTCTCCCCAACCCCAGGCTGGGCATATTTGGTTGGGCCCAGTCTTCCTGTGTGCTGGTCAGGGCATTCAGGGCTGCCCTTGGGCTGCAGCTCCTCATCTTCTGGCAGGGAGACCACATGCGCCAAGGGTGATTCCATCTTCTGAGACAACACTCAGGGTAGAATGGACCCACTCCTGTGCTCTCTTTTGGATTCCAGTCCCTTGTGTTTCCTGTTGTTCAGCTTTCTGTCCTATCAGGCCCTGGTGTGTGTCTTCCCTGGTTGGCTGGTGCCTCCCCCCTGGCCTTAACCTCAGTGGTAGCCAGTTCACACCCTCCCATTGACCTTTGGCCACATTCTTTTTCTCTGTCACGAGTCTCAAATTCTAGGATTTCTGGGCTCCTCAGACTTCCACTATTAAGGGTTACTGCAAAATATCTCATGAAGATACCATTGTGTGTAAGGAGTACGGTTTTTCTGCCCGCCGCTTGGTCTTGTCCTGCCTTGTCCCGCCGCCGCACCAGCCCCAATGAAAACACCAAGACTCCATATTTGATATTATGCTGTTGGCCAGGTGCTAGTTTCTAATCGGCTAGCTCTGTCTTAATTATTAACCCATTTCTACTGATCTATGTATTTCTCTTACCAGGGAGCTGGTAGGCATACTGCTTTCTCCAGACTCTCCATCTTGACTCCTCCTTACTATTTCCTCTTCCTCCTTGTCTCCTAGTCCCTCCTATCTTCCTTTTCTATTGGCCAACAGTGCTTTATTTATTAACCAGTATGAGAAACATATATAGAATAACATCTCCCACCATTGTGTCTGCTGATGTTGAACTGGAAACTGCAGAAAAACTCCGATCTATGTGCTTGTAAATTTCTATAGTATAAACGCTCCCACGATGGCACATCCTGAGCTACCAATAAGTGCAACGGGACACTATTGTTTTGGGTTCCCTCCCACCTTGCACGTACAGTGACACATGTAGCCTCAGGAGCACAACTGACAAGCAATCATAAATCATGAATTTTGAGCGTCCTGTCTGTTTTAAAATTTACACTTCACTCAGACCTCGGTCACAACTGTATTTAAAAATCATCTCAACAAAAGGGATGAATCTCAGTTCTCTGGGGTGTCCAGATTCCCAGTGCAGGTGACTCAGTCAGGCTTAGCCCCACCTGAGTGTTCCCAGGATGCAATTCAGGCTAATGGATGACTGCCTGTGGGTAGGAACTTCACTGTGCCTATCAGAAACACGATACAGAACATGATCAAGCTGAGTCGCCAGAATTCCTGAGGAAGGAGAGAAAGCAAGGATAGCTCTACGCAGGGTTCTATAGTCTTACCCTGCAAACTAAGGTTATACAATTTTCAATTATTTGCTCATCCTGGTGAGTCCACTGTTAATTAATCATAAGAGTTTCTAGTTTCCCTGTATGAGAGAGTCCAATCTCCTTAGCACTGTTGGCAAGACCTTGAGAGTTTTTGTTTGTTTGTTTGTTTTTTGTTTGTTTGTTGCTTTTGTTTGTGTTGCAATTCTTGTCCTTTAAAAAAAGAAAGATATGTTTTTATTTTATTTGCATATTCTACATATACATATGTATATGTACACACACACACACACACACACACACACACATATATATATATATATATATAATGTATATACATAATACCTACTTGGAACTGGGGTTCTGGATGGCTATGAACCATCAACTGGGTGCTGGAGACTGGACCCATGGTCTCTACAAGAACAGCCAGAGCTTTTAGCTGTTGAGCCATTGCTCCAGCCTCCCCTTTGGAGATGGGATTTAGCTAGGTTGATTGTTTAGGTCGGGTCTTTAGTCTCCCTGCTTCAGCCTCTCAAGTTGGTAGGTTACAGGTGCATCCCACCTTCATGATTCACGTTGACCTCTAATTACGACTACATTATTTGAGATTTGATTTGGGGGAATTTCAGTGTGCTGATAAGAATGTATATTCTACAGCTGTTATATGAGTAAGCTTTTAAACATTATAATTGATCTTTTATCATTCTACAGTGATCTTTCTCTTTTTACAGTAACAAAATAAAGCAAAGCTACGTCCCCATGGAGAAACTGGCATTTGACTGTATGTGGAGAGCTCCTTGGCTGACCTGTTCAGTTTAGTGTCTTCTCACTCTACAATGTGTGAAAGGGAAATGAATTCTGTAGAAGCTATAGTTTGAGACCCAACATTTTGTGGGCAAGCAATCTGAAGCAGGGTATTCTGTGGAGATGTTGGTAACCCCGTCAATCACATGGCCTCTGGGATGATCATTTGACAGCTCTGAGTGTGATGGATAGGAAGGCAGGTATAACAAATGCATTTTTAATTTAGGGTGCTCTTTAATCTAAAGTGGGTTTAGCAGGTTGTAACCACAATGTGGATGGAAGAGTATCCTAACACAATCCAAGAATGCATTCCTGTGAGAATTCGGAGTGCTGGGGCTAGACAGAAGGCTCAGTGGTCAAGAGCACTGGCTGCTCTTCCAGAGGACTTGGGTTCAATTCCCAGCACCCACAAGGCAGCTCACAACCATCTGTAATTTCAGCTCCAGGGGACCTGACACCCATGACAAAACACCAACTCACATAAAATTAAAAAAGGAAAAAATGGAAAAGGGAAGAAACATTCTCAAGAAGAAAAAACAATTCTGAGTACCTGTGAGAAAACTTCCAAGAAAATAAAAGTCTCGTGACCTCAGTTTCTCCAAAACTCTGAATTGCTCTTGGAGGATTATTCTTCTACACCTCTCCCAGGTGTATCATATAGTTTGCTTCAGATTATTCTTGCCAACTGGCTATTATTACTTATTTATACCTCTATAGAAATTCTTGTTTTTTTTTTTCCCATGTGCAGCCTGTCATTGTGATTATACTCAGCTTGAACTCATGAGAGCTTTACTCACATGATCTTTCTTAACACTCAAAGTGGATATTTCCTGATGTTCTTAATAAAGTTGGCTGTTGTGTGAGACTTTATTCCCCCTTTTTAGGCTCCATTCTCCCAGGTTCAACTACCTTTAGATCGGTAAACAGAGGCACATTTGCATTTCCTGATAGCATTACTTCACCTTTCTGATTTCCAAGAGCACAACTGTTCTGTTTTGGTGACTCCCCCCTCATAACTAGAGATGTTCAACAGAGCATTTATATTTGTACAAGTTGCTCTGGATGTAAGTATGTCTAAACACAACTCGTACTTTCCCCTCTCCTTCAATAGGTTCTGACCATGCTCTCAGATTTGATTGCACATTGGCTTCACCTAAGTGCACCAGGCTCACTCCCAAGATTTTCTGACAAAGGCTCCTTGAAGCCAGTAGCATGGACCCTGAAAATTTTCAATGCTCCGGGGTGTCTAGAATAGCAGAGATGATGGGCACACTGAAAAAAGAATAGAATAATGATATAGGACAATGTTCCTCTTTTCACCTTTGAGGGTACATGGTTTTTGAGACCCTGTCTGTGACTGACCCTAGGAAGGCATGACAAGTGCAGAAAGGCAGTCACTATGCCTAGGTTGAGAGTAGGGGGACAGACACTTAAGTGTTCAGGAATAGAATCTGATGTATTATCACAGGGTACACCCACTCTTTGAGCCTAAAATCCATCTGATGATACAAAATGGGGAAAAAAGAAAATGGAAAAGGAAAGAAAGATACAAGTAAACTGAGGAAGCAAGAGATAGCAGAGATTTGAGGGCAGAGAACAGACTGCCAGTTCTGCTATCTAAAACAGGCATGCGCACAGAGGAAAGGTGATTTTCCTATGGATGTGGACCTGCAGCTTCTCTGCCTCCTGTAGCAGGCAGGATCTGGGGTCTCCTTACCTCTTTAGCCCATACACGTAGCACACAGCTATGGTCTCCACCAGCACGATGAGCAGCAGAGACAGTGTTGCTGCATAGTCATTGAAGATGTCAAACCAGTAGTTTCCAGCCTCCATGGTGAACTTGTGCCGATGGCACAGTTGATGAGGCACACCAGACCTGGAACACAAGATCATTGCTCATCTCTCTGAGACTCCCTGACTCATCCCACATTGGATGTCAACAAGAGCCATCGATCCCTAGGTGTGCTGTGGAGGGTGAGTTCCCACATCAGCTATAGGAGCTGCTTTGTAAGGTATTTCAGAGCACGAAAACAACAACAAAAGTCAGGGTGTTGCTCTTCGGGGGATATCATAATGGTTGAAAGTCTGGGAATGCTGAAGATACCAAAAACATAGCCCCTGAGACTGTGAGAAGTGGACTTAAATGTGGTGTGGGGCCCTAGATAAGGATTGGTTTGGGAGGAAACTACAATTTACATTTATGTAGGTGTTCTCACTTGCCAGGCTCTGGTCATATACCAGACCAGATTAAGCCTCCAAGGTAGTAGTCAGAGATCCCTTTTATACCCGGGTGCCAGGGCTCAGTGTTGTCAGATAACTCCCTGTAGCACAACATGGCAGAGTCAATTTCTTCTGACTTCCAAAGGCTTTCCATGGTGCCTCTGAATTCTTAGTAGCCCTTCCCACTGCCATACCATACAATGTCAGCCAGTGGGAGGTTCCCTCAGGAGAGGATTAAGTGCTGGATTGGGAGCTACATGCCTTTGTACTGTGGACCACAGAGACCCAAATTCAGAAAAAAAAAAAATACCAGGTGCTATCAGGCTTCGAGGAACAGGGAAGAGGATGCTTCCCACATGATAGCTAGGACATGTGATCAGACATGACATTATCTATCCTGAATATAGAGCCATCGGAGGCACAGGAGTGTTCTTATGATCCTGGCTGGGTGGCAAGATGTTGAAATTAAAAATGGGTCTCTGTGGTACACATTACATGTACATACAGCTCCTAGAACAACTTACCCAAGTGGAACTGAGTATTACCCTAGCAGGAGCACAGCTACACCCATGCAGCCCTTCTGGAGTTGTCTTAGAATCACACGGCCCCCTAATTAGACCCTTCCACTGATTGTCTTGCATTTTGTCACCCACCCATGCCCTGCCTCCACCTTCTGGTGTCCTGAATGAAATGGCCTCCTTGGGCAGGTAGCACGAGATGACCTTGCTGTCCGTCAGAGGGGTGAGTATGGCTGCTGTGTTTCCAAGCATGCTCCCCAAACCCAGCATCAGCAGCATGAAGATGTAGAGAACTGACCAGAGCCGGGACACTTCCATGTTTTTAATGGCCTCAGTGTAGACAATGAAGGCCAGGCCCGTGCCCTGGACAGCCTGCTGATGATTAAAAGACACCAGATACACATGTGAGTCAGAGGGGACAAGAATGGAACACCATAGTTCAAATGTGGAATGTCTATCCTCCCTGTCTTGCTGCACTCTTAGAGGTGTGTAACTGTAACACCAAAAATAAAAACCCAGAGACAGATATTGGGGTTCAAGCTCCAAGCCGAAGGTTTGAGAAGCAAAGCAGCTGAGCCACTAGCTCTTACATCTACCTCAGTCTAAAAGGGGGTGATCCTGTCTCTGCAAGTTCTCCAGCAAACCTCAGACTGCTACCTCTCCTCAGGGTGGCTAGAGATTAAATCTCACAATGCACCCTGAGACATTGGGTTCCTGTCTTTTATATGCCTCTCTAGAGCTGGGATTAAAGGCCTGAGCTCTGTTAATCTTTTAGACTGATTCACTCTAGTGTATCCCTGGGAGGTCTCGAACTCACAGAAATCTACCCAAAGGTGTGTGCCACCACTGCCTGGCTAGCTAGTATCGTTTCTAGGATTAAAGGTATGTATCACCATTGCCTGGCCTCTATAGTTTGTTGCTGGCTTTGCTTTCTGAATCCTCAGGCAAGCTTTGATGAATCATAAATAATATATCATCACATATAACTTTCAGAGCTGAGCTCTCACTGGAGAAATTAGATCATTGGGTAAGTGTCTTGAGATTTTATAGCCCGATGTCACTTCCTGTCTGTTCTTTGCTTCCTTGTCCATCAATTGTTAGAGTCTTAGGCTCATGAGTCTATTGTCATGAATTGTACAATCCTTCTCCACCATGATAGATTGTACCTCTCACTCCAGAAATAAAATAAATGCCTCACTCATGACCGTGTTAGGTATTTGGTTATAGAAACACAATTTTGTATTGACTGATACAAAAATGTAAATAAGCTCAATGGTGTAAGCACAGTGGGAATAGTAGGTGTCAGGAGCAGATAAGGATAACATGACACTGTAATTTTTAAGTGAATATTAGATATCACACAACAATTATTTCACTATTATTATCAGGAGCCATCAATTCTTAACAATGTCAGTGTTAAAATACACCCTACTGGGGTACTCTGATCTCACTTTCCTGCCCATGACTACCACAGAAAGCACCACAAATCGTAGACAATTGGAATCAATGACTTAAAAAAATAGTCTTTTCAATGATTAATATTATTATTGGTTTAAAAGGTCACTGTAATGTTAATATTGGATTAGATATGGCTGAAGAGAAAATTAGTGGACAGGGAGTTATTTCTCAGGGTAATTCTGTTCAATCGAATGTAGTTTGACCTAAAGATGCACTTAAATTGGACTAATGGTGACTTTGTACACTGTGAAACTTAACCTAATCACATCAGCCAGCCTCTAAGAGCCAGGTAGTCAACTGCTTAAAACAAGGTTCAAAGAAAGCAAATATAAGTTTTACCCAACGAAAACTCTGTATACTTCTTTTCATTTTCTTTTTAAAATTTTATTTTATATGCATTGGTGTTTGGCTCACATGCATGTCTGTCTATGTGTGTGTGTGTGTGTGTGTGTGTGTGTGTGTGTGTGTGAGAGAGAGAGAGAGAGAGAGAGAGAGAGAGAGAGAGAGAGAGAGAGAGAGATCCTTTGGAGCTTGAGTTACAGGGTGCTGAGAATTGAACCCATGTCCTCTGGGAAAACAGATAGTTTTCTGAACCACTGAGCCATCTCTCCAGCCCCCTCATTTCCACTTTCTATATATAATTTTCTTTTCTTTTGATATCCTGCACATGTGAGGGTAGAACATTCTGAATTTCATTTTGCCCAGTATGTTTTCTAACTACAGAATCAAGCCAATTAAGATCTATGAAAGTGATTCTGTCTTATTTTCTGTTGTTGTGAAAAAATGCCATGACCAAGGCCACAGAAAATAAAGTGTTTAATTTGGGGTGCATGGTTACAGAAGGTTAGAGTCCATGGCCATCATGGGGAGAACATGGCAGCTGGCAGGCAGACATGGTGTTTGCCCATGAGCGCTTATATCCCTTTCTGCAAACAGGAGGCAGAGGGAGCTATTTGGGAATGTCCTGGGCTTCTGAAACCTCAGGCCCACTGCCAGTATCAGTACTCCTCCAATGAGGCCACACTTCTTAATCCTTCCCAAGAAACTCTACCAACTGGGGCCAAGTATTCAAACATATGCGCATATGGGGGCCATTCTCATTCAAACCATCACACCCCACACCTTGGCTGCCATAGGCTTGTGGCCAGATCATAATGTGAAATGACTTTTGTCCAACTCTAATAGTCCCCTCAGTGTTAACACTTTTAAATTTCTTCTGAGAACTACGGCAACTTTTAATTATAACTCCTTGTAAAATCAAAAAGTAAATTATATACTTAAATGTAAAACAGCATAGAATATACATTACCATTTCAAAAGGGAGGAATGAGAATATAGTTAGAAAATACTGGACCAAGGCATGACAGAAATCCAGCGGGGCAAACTTCAAATCCTGTATCTCTAATCTGTTGCTAATAGGCAAATGGAAATTCAGGAGGGCAAACCCCAAATCTTAAAGCTCTAATCTGCTGCCAATGGGCTTAGATGGCTCTTCCCTTCAAGTTCTGCTGGCTACAACATGTGACTTTCTCTCTTGATTTGGTCCCAAGCTTCTTGGTAAGTATTTCCTATGATTTTGACATCTCCAACATCTTGAGGTCTCCAACCCAATCCAGGCTTCATTTTCATAAATTCACATATAGCTTCTCTGGTTTCCTTGAAGGGATTCCCATGCCAAACACCTCGCTTCAGAAGCTTTTCTTAACTGTGGAAGAAGATTCTACAACTCCTTTACTCATGTATCATTCAGGGATCTAAAGCCAGAACGACCTGGCCAATGAAGCCATGTTCAGTCATTTGAGTTGGAGCCTGTTCCCCTTCTTGAATTATATTTGCATAACATTTTCCCCCATTGCAGCTTTTTAGAAATACAAAAGGCATTTCCTTTTTACAAGTTTTAGGTTGAGCTGGAGGGGTCTTCACCCAAAGACAACACTCCCTTTATTCTGTTTCACACCAGGTATCTCCTTATATTAGTGCTCTTTCCCCTCCTCAAACTGTACATTTTGTGTTTCTTTTTGCCCTGCTTATTATTTTTATGGTAGCTACACATGAAAGTGATTACTAAAAACCATGCAATAGAGTTAATAATTGGCTGTTTTGAAATCTCCTCTGCCTATAAAATTAGTCCATCTATTTCAATTTGCCCTCAGGCAGAAAGCATCCTCATTTTTTCCCCAAGCACCACAAGAATGGTTCCTAACACTGTCACTAATACTGTTGCCCTCTGAAGTTTCTTGAGCTGAGCATCCATAACCCTCAATGATCTTAGCACTGTTTTCTCCAAGCTCTGACTAGGATGTCCATTCAACCCTGCTTATAGCAGTCATCAGCTTTCCTAATCCAATTTCCCCAGGTTTTCCATATTCCTTCCAAAAGCAGCATGGCCAGCTTCCTGTCACAGCAATACCCCACCCCGTAGTACCAACTTTTGTCTTCCTCACTTTCCTGTTGTCACGAGAAAACACTATGACCAAGGCAACTTATGAAAAAGAAAGTGTTTAATTTGGGGCTCATGGCTGCAGAAGGTTAGAATCCATGATCATCATGAGGAAAGCATAGCAGCAGGCAGCAGGCAGGCAGGCCTCAGGCAGGCAGGTAGGCAGGCATGCAGGCAGGCAGGCAGGCATGCAGGGATACAGCAAGCAGCAGGCAGGCAGGCAGCAGGCAGGCAGGCAGGCAGACACACCTCTTCCAACAAGGCCACGCCTCTTAATCCTTCCTAAACAGTTCTACCAGCTAGGGAACAAGTATTAAAACATGTGAGTTTATGGAGACATTCTCATTAAACCACCTCAGATTCCCTTTTAACAACATAGAAGGAAACCCAATGAAATGATGACATGGAGAGTGTAATATGTAATCAAAGAGGTATAAAACCTGTGGAATAGGAGGGAGAAGATTAACATAAATCTAAATGAAGATCTTCAAGGAGAAAAGACATAAACACAGGTGACAATTAAGACATAGTATGTATGAACTTGCCAAAACTGAGAAGAAATCATGGATTCATAAATCCAGCAGGTTTAATAGTGTTTAGGTTCAGGCCTGGATGAGGTAATAAAAACCCACCCATACTAAATTCACTAAAGATGCCAAAGACAAAGGGACATATTTAGGGAAGTCAGAGAAAGGACTGCTCACTTATAAAAATAAAAGAAGGGCAGACAAGACAGTTCAGCCAGTAGATTTGTTTGTAATGCAGGCCTGAACTTATGTTCAATCTCTAGAACCCATGTAAAGGTAGGAGAGAATTGAATCCACAAAGTTGTCCTTTGACCTCCACACATGCACGCGCGCACACACACACACACACATAATTAATTTAAATCAAAATAAAAGAAAAATTCAGCAGCAACGATTGAAACCAGAATTATAAGGCAAATGTTATCCAAGTATTGGGAGAAAATAACTGTTAACAAAAAAAAAAAAAAAAAAAAAAAAAAAAAAACTACTCTTGGCACAAGTTCTTTAAGAAAAGGGGCCAGGGGCTGAAAAAAGTGTCTTGGTGTTTAAGAGCGTTCATATGCTTCTGTGCCGAAGGACCTGGGTTCAATTCCTAGTACCCACAGTGGCTTACAGTGTGGCTAACTCTGGTTCCAGAGATCTGACAGCATTTTCTGACTTCTATGGGCACTGGGAATGCACATGGTTCATGTAGACAAAATATACATAAAACAATGTTTAAAAAGAATCTTATACATTGCCAGGCAGTGATAGAACACGCCTTTAATCCCAGCAATCAGGAGGTAGAGGCAGGCAGATCTCTGAGTTTGAGGCCAGCCTGGTCTACAGAGGGAGTTCCAGAAGAGTCTCGGATACACCGAAAAACCCTGCCTCAAAAAGATGCAAACAAACAAACAAACAAACAAACAAACAAAAATAAGGAAAAAAGAATGACAGAAAACAAATGGGGCCAAATGTTTATGTGGAAGCAAAATCTAACAAAGTTTACAGTCCCTAAATCTTGCCCTGTCCAGGCATGATGGCTCACACCTTTAATCCCAGAACTCAGAAGGCAGAGGCAGGCAGATCTCTGTGAGTTCGAAACTAGCCTGGTCTACAAAATAAGTTTTAGGACAGCCAGAGCTGTTACACAGAGAAACTCTGTCTTGAAAACACATCCTTCTCCCTCCCCCCCCCCCCCCCCCCGATAAACAAAAAAACTTGCCTTATAGGACAATATTTTAAAGAAGATTTATTTAGTTATATGCATATGTACATGTACACGTGTGTTTGTGTACCATGTGTGTGCAGGTGCCCACAAGGCCAGAAGGAAACATCGGATGCTTTGGGGGGTGACCTTGAACTACTTGATGTGAGTGTTGGGAAGTAAATTCCGGTCTTCTGGAAGAACACCAAGCTTTTCTAACTGATGAACCATCTATTTAGCCCCACAGGAAGGTATTTTAAATCTAGCTCCTCTCTCCCAAAGATAGCTGGAATGCAAGAAAGAGTATTTACAAATAAAATTGTGTGTGTGTGTGTGTATTTGTGTGTGTGTGTGTCCATCCCTGAGCCCAGGGACAGATCTCACTGCCTTATGCATCCTAAGTTTGCGGTATTTAGAAAGTTATAGGCTCAAAGCGCCAGAACTACATGACAATAATGTTTAAAATGGAAGAGGAGAACCAGGTCTGGCACACACCTTTCATCCCAGCGCTCAGGAGGCAGAGGTGGGAAGATCAGGATTTCTATATCATTCTTCTGTCTTTAAAAATGCAAAGACAGGAAAGACAGGAGAAAGTGATCTAAAATGCTTTCACTTTTTGAAAGGGAACTCATGAATACTCTCTAACATTAAGCTGTGTTAAGTTAAATATTAATTAAGATATTTCAGGAAGGAGATATGAAAGTCCAAATTTCAAACAGTAGAGAATATATATTAGAAAGGAAAGGAAATAAGAGAGAGAGAATGGCAGGAGCAGGGGAAAGAAAGTAATTCTAAAAACATAAAATAAAATAAAATCAGTAATTATAACATCTTGGACATAAAGCCAATCTCAAAAACAAGCAAGGAAAAACTAAGTGTCAGAACCAAAAGAAGGCAACTAAATGGATGCCAAAGCTTACAACAGGTGCCATAGTTGCCCAAGTGGGATCTAGATCTCGAAGCCTGGGTGTCAGCGTCTTGGTGTCTGAGTTGTGCAGGAATGGAGGGTCAGGCTATAGATCCTGTAGGCAGGGCCCAGAGCTCTACAACGTTGCTGGTTAGTTTTATGTCAACTTAACACAAACTACAGTTATCTGAACAGAGGGGACCACAACTGAGAAGATGCTTCCATAAGTTGCAGGGCATTTTCTTAATTAGTGATGGGGAGGGGAGCAGCCAGTAAGCAGCACACCTCGTGGCCTCTACATCAGTTCTTATCTACAGGAATCTACCTTGAGGTCCTGATGGAGGTGTAAGACAAATAAACCCTTTCCTCCCCAACTTGCTTTGGGTCATGGCCTTTCTTCATAGCAATTATAACTCTAACTAGAACAACAAGCAAAAAGAGGAAAGTGTTGTATCTCTCCGTGGACAATGGTACACCCCAGAAAACAAAAGAACAAAAAAAAAAATAATGGAAAGATCTCCCATGCTCTTGCTTAGGTAGGATTAACATAGTAAAAATGGCAATCTTACCAAAAGCAATCTACAGATTCAATACAATCCCCATTAAAATCCCACCACAATTCTTCACCGATAATAATCAACTTTATATGGTAAAACAAAAGACCCAGGATAGCCAAAACAACTCTATACAATAAAAGAACTTCAGAAGGCATCACCATTCCTGACTTTAAACTCTACTACAGAGCTATAGTTCTGAAAACAGCCTGGTATTGGCATAAAAATAGACAGGTAGACCAATGGAATCGAATTGAAAATCCTGATATTAATCCACGCACCTATGAACACCTGATTTTCGACAAAACAGCTAAAATTATACAATGGGGCGAGGACAGCATCTTCAACAAATGGTGCTGGCAAAATTGGATGAGGGTGTGTAGAAGACTGCAGATAGACCCATGTCTGTTGCTATGCACAAAACTCAAGTCCAAATGGATCAAAGACCCCAACATCTATCCAGCCACATTGAACCTCTTAGAAGAGAAAGTAGGAGGTACCCTTGAACAAATTGGTATAGGAGACCACTTCTTGAACATAACTCCAGGGGCAAAGACACTGAAAGAAACAATTAATAAATGGGACCTCTTCAAACTTAGA
The DNA here is from genome assembly GCF_943737965.1 of Phodopus roborovskii. NCBI lineage: Eukaryota > Metazoa > Chordata > Mammalia > Rodentia > Cricetidae > Phodopus > Phodopus roborovskii. The sequence continues at coordinate 129,567 of NW_026126999.1, forward strand.
AGCTTCTGTAAGGCAAAGGACACAGTTGACAAGAACAAATGGCAGCCCACAGACTGGGAAAAGATTTTCACTAATCCTATATCTGACAAAGGGCTGATCTCCAAAATATACAAAGAACTCAAGAAACTAGTCAACAAAACACCAAATAACCCTATTAAAAAATGGGGTACAGAACTGAAGAAAGAAATCTCAATGGAGGAAATCAAAAAGGCTGAAAGACACTTAAGAAAATGCTCCACATCCTTATCTATCAGGGAAATGCAAATCAAAACAACTTTGAGATACCATCTTACCCCTGCCAGAATGGCTAAAATTAGAAACACCAGTGATGACTTATGTTGGAGAAGATGAGGAGAAAGTGGAACACTCCTCCACTACTGGTGGGAGTGCAAACTCACACAGCCATTTTGGAGATCAGTATGGCGGTTCCTCAGGAAAATGGGAATTAGTTTACCACAGGACCCGGCAATCCCCCTCTTAGGCATATAACCAGAGGATTCACATCCATGCAACAAAGACATCTGTTCAACTATGTTCATAGCAGCACTATTTGTAATAGCAAGAACCTGGGAGCAACCTAGATGCCCCTCAATTGAAGAATGGATAATGAATATGTGGCACATCTACACAATGGAATACTACTCTGCAGAAAAAAATAATGGAATCTTGAAATTTGCAGGCAAGTGGATGGCACTTGAAGAAACCATCCTGAATGAGGTAACCCAGTCATAAAAAGAGGAACACAGTATGTACTCACTCTTATATGGATTTTAGACCTAGATCAAATGATCACCAGCCTATAATTCACATCACCAGACGAACTAGGATACAAGGTGAGATTTATATAAAGTCCCTCACAGAACTGGGAAGGGACAAGTCCCCCAGAGCTCAGGTGAAGTGGGGGAGGACAGCGAATGGAGAGAGAAGTAGGAGAAAATGAGGGGGAGGAAAGGAAATCAGGTGCGACCAGGAAGATTGAGCTTGGTTAGGAATAGAAGATAGGAAAGAGAGAGAGAGAGACAGAGAACATAAAAGACGGAGCCAATATTGGTTTGAAGGTAAAATTTGACACAAAGAAAGGTAGAGAGAACTACAAGACTGCTCCCAACTAACAATCTCAGCTTCCGTGAAAAGGCTATCATACATGCTCTTCCCAGAGAGTGAGATCAACAACTAACTTCTCCATGGAGTCCTCAACTAATGCCTGTTGAAAACAGGATCAAACACCCATACATAAACACTGAGTCAAACTAGAACCCAGATGCAGATGGAGAGGACAAGACCATGCAGCAGAAACACATAGAGACAGCTTACCTGAACAAGGAGGAGCTAAGGGCCACTAGACTGATAGCTGGGAAGCCAGCATGAGACTGACTCAGGCCCCCATGATTATGGGTCTCAGCCAGAAGGACTGAGCAGTTTAAGAGACCTCAGACAGTGGAGCCAGGATGTATCCCTGGTGCACAAAAGGACTTTGTGAACATATCCCCCATGGAGGGAAAACTGCATTAGTCTAGAGACAGGAGAGAAGCCCTAGTCCCTACTTCACATGACCTTTCAGATCTACATGACCCCAACTGGATGGCATTCCCCTACATATGGAATTGGGGTGGGGGACGGGAGGGGAGGGTTTTTTGAGTGCATGTGAGAGGGCAGAGAGGGTAAAAGGGACAGAAGGAGGGAAGGATGACAGGGGGGGTGGGAGGGAGGGAGAGGGAACTGGGATCGACAGGAAAAATAATAAATTAAAAAAATGCTTTGACTCCAAAATTTAAGTTGAAGGACAAGTTACTGGGGAAAAGGATTTCTATTATTGTTTCCACAGAAAATGAAAAGATGTGGATTCCTTCCAGACTAATGTAGTTTGATCACGCCAGACTGCCTGAAACAGAGTAAAAGCTGATCCTACATTCAAAACACCTGGACAAAACAGCCCTATAGACTACAGCTAGCATATCTGAATCTTTTTCGAATCCCCCAAGACAGTGCCCCTTACCAGCAGGAAGTAGTTTGGAAAGAAGGACGCCCATTCCCAAATATTGTATATAAATATTTGTTTTCATTTAATTGGACTTTCTTATACAAAATTAAATAAAAAAATAAACCTGAAAAAATACAAACAAAAAAACGAAAACAAAAACAAACATCAAGACAAAAAAGGTCACACAGACCCTAAGGCTGAACACCAACTGATTTCTGAGTATTGTTCTGCTACTATTGTTCTCAGGTCTCATGTACTCAAAAATGAATAACAAAATTCCAATTTTAGCCACAGATGATGAATCAAGCCTCTGTTCTCAAATATCAGAAACTGGAGATTTTTCAGCTCACCAGGACTTCAGTCTGAGTTCTAGAAAAGAAATGGGTCTACAGAGAAATGCTGATAAAAAAAAAAAAAAGACAGAAAGTCTTTCAAATACTAAGCCATCTCCCAGGCCCTTTATGGTTTGTTTGTTTGTTTTTTTTTTTTTTTAAGTTTCACATATTTCACTTCTGCTAGAAATGAAGCCATGTCCCTAAATTTATCACTCTATCTTACTCTACTTTCCTCTATTAATATGACTATCAGTACAATAGAATGATTGGCTACCTAAATATAAATCTGAACATATTCATGCTCAAACTGAGTAGGCCCGTTGGAAGGGAGGCAGACAAGATGCACACACACACAAACACACACACACTCTCTCTCTCTCTCTCTCTCTCTCTCTCTCTCTCACACACACACACACACACACACACACACACACACACACACTCAATGATAAAGCCAAAAATAAACAAATGACAATAGTTCAGTGAAAATCTAGAGAGTGACAAGAGGACTAACAGGATTTCAATGATTTTAAAATTGACAATGTATCCATAATTACAAGTACAAGAGAATTAGGGCCAAGCTTTGTTAAGCCCTGCAGCAAGAAAGGTCCCCTTTGCTCTTTGACAGGGCTGGACTTTCATGCATGGCTTGGCCAATCTCTGCTGTATAGTGAGAACAACAACATTAGTAGAGGTAAACTAATTTTAAGTAGGTCAATGCTTTCATATCTGTTCTCAGAAAGAAGACCTGCACCATGTAGTAGACCACAGATAAAGGGACACGACCTGTCTTAAAAAAATAAAAAATAAAAAATTGAAAAAAAAAAAAACAAGTGAAAATAAAAAGCAAGCAAAACAAACTTTAGTTTTCCTCATAAACCTGAAAATAACTGAATTCCTATCAGCCATGTAGGCTTTCCCTCCTCAAACAATGTTTAACTGGAAAGCATGGCACATGCATATCTGAGTATTCCAGTGGAGATTGGTACACAGTGTTTCTTAGGTGGAGGCTTAGGCAGAGGCAGAGAGACAGGTTGATTTCTGACTTTCACTTCTGCCTGGCCTACAAAATGAGTTTCAAGAGAGCTCTCAAGGAACAAAGACAAAACCAGTTTCTAAAAGAAATGAAAGGAAGAAGGAAGAAAGGGACAGACAGTGGAGGACATGTAAATATGGAGACAGTTAATACAAAATAACAAACTAAAAAACAAAAACAAAAACAAACAAACATCAAGACAAAAATTTCACAGAGTCACTAAGGCAGAACACCAACTGATTCCTGAGTATAGTTCTACTACTATAGTTCTCAGGTCTCATGTATGCAAAAATGAATAAAAAAATTCCAACTTTTAGCCACAGATGATGAATCAAGCCTCTATTCTCAAAAAACTGAAAGTGGAGATTTGTCAGCTCACCAGGACTTCAGCCTGAGTTCTAGAAAAGAAATGGGTATACAGAGAAATGCTGAAAAAAAAAAAAAAGACAGAAAGTCTTTCAACTACTAAGACATCTCCCAGGCCCTTTCTGGTTTGTTTTTCTTTTTGTTTTTATTTTTTTCAGTTTCATATATTTGACTTCTGCTGGAAATGAAGCCATGTCCCTACATTTATCACTCTATCTTTCTCTAATTTCCTCTATTAATATGACTATCAGTACAACAGAATGATTGGCTACCTTATTTGAAAGTTGGCTTGATCCTGTGTAATGCTTTGTTTATGTATCACCAATTGTAAAGGATATAAACCCAGTGACAGAGAGATTGCCCTTTCTTGACATACTCTGCCTATAAGTTGAAATCCTCGTAAAAGTTCTTTTGCACTGGCAGGTGGTACTCAGATTTCACTGATTTTAATCATGTGCATGGCTAAACCACATGCATAATCTAAAAAATGATAATTCCAGGATCCATGGAGAAAAGTAATTACGGCTGTTGCATTAACACAGCAATGTGTGAAAGAGAGAGAACTAGAAGCATAACCCTAACACCAGTTGGATTTGGCTGAGGAGAAGGAGCTGTGGGAAGAAGGGAAAATGTGGTCAGAACACTTTGTATGAAATCAATCCTGAAGGATCTAAAGAAAGAACTGATAAAGCATTCCCACCATACCCCCTTCCCCAAAAACAAACTAAAATAAAAACTGTGGGGTTGTGTCACACATCATTAATCTCAGCCCTTGGGAGGCAGAGCCAAGCTCTTTTCTGTGTGCTTGAACCAGTCTGGTATGAAGGATGAGTTCCAGGACAGTCTGCAAAGATGCATAGAATCCATTTGGCCAAACAATCAAAATAAACAATAAAATAAAATAAAAAGACAAGAGAGCAGAACTCTCTGACTATAAGTGATTCGTTTCTTTATATCCAAACACACTCAGCTAGCCATGGCACTGTGCTGACCAAGGGGAGTGTATATAGGGTATTGAGTTTAGGCAAAGTGGGCTCCAGCTGTATGCTCATGAAAAGCCATTATCAATACTTGGTAGACTTTCCAGTGAATGCAGCATGTCTCAGTCCTCCCTGAATGGCCCAGGTTCAGCAAAGAGAATATAATCACACACTTTCAAAGCAAACCATATCCAAGTTAGACTTTCCATTGATTTACACTCACAAGAGCAGAGGAGGAGAGGCATTAATTTGTAAAAGGAAGGCAGCAGGAGCCACAAGTATGATGAGGATGTTGATGAATAACAACAACTCTGGTCCCCTAAAAGCAAGTACAATATATACTAAAATGGTTCATTCACATTCCTCAGAGATAATACCTTACCCACTGAGATGATGTTACTTCGATATCTATCATTCAAGAATGATTGTCTTCCTGACAGACAACACAGTTTCTGGAAGATAACATCTCACAGATATCTTGTGGCACATGGTGGAAGGAGGTAAAGTAGCCATGGAGAGTAAGAGGGAACAAGGGAATATAATGCTAAAATTCACAAGGCCAGCACAGCTGTTTGAGTAGTTCCAGCAATGATGGGCCACAGGTCGGCTGCCCTGCCTACTTTGGTTTTCATTTCCACATCTTTGCGTTAGGTAACTCAATAAGATACCCAATTGGAAGCAATCATATGACGTACTTTTCAAGGTCCTTTTGGTTCTGTGTGTTTCCTAGTGACAACGTAAAACCAATTTTCATGTGAAAAATTGTGAGCAGGCTCTCATATTGAGAAAACACTGTTTTCATGGAAAGGAAAATACCAGCAAGGTTTAGATTCCTATCGAGAGTGAGGGGAAAGAAAAAGCAAAGAAGAGAGAAGAAATGGGAGTTTACAGACAAAGGAAAAGGGAAAAAAGGAGAACATGCTATGTTCTGCTGGTGACATTGGCCTTCAATCCCAACAGCAGTAGGGAGGCAAACAAAAATTGATCTGTTTGAATTCCAAGCCTGCTTTATTACTGAGAGTGTTTTCGGACAGTCTCCAAATGAAAGAGGAAATGTTTGTCTCAAAAATAATCAGAAGAATGATAATGATGATAATAGCAATAATAATTTAAAAATGAAATGCTCCTGTATTGATTTAATGCATGAGTATTCTGTCTGCAGATATGCCCTTTTACCAGAAGAGGACACTATATGCCACCAAGTGACCTCTGGAATTTATAGATAGTCTATGCTCCTGGGACCTATTCTTTAATATTTGTGTGTGTGTGTGTGTGTGTGTGTGTGTGTGTGTGTGTGTGTGTGTGTGTGTAAACTGGTAGAAGACTGGGCACTTGTATGATACAGCGGCAGACAATGGGATGTGGTGTGGAGGCAGAAACCATACAAACCCTGTGTGCCTGTGGGACTGGCAATACAAGCTCCATGCCAACCGGTTCACTGATTTTACTTATGAAATAAAGAAAGGTGGATAAAGACAGACGCACTTTGGAATCAGAATCTGTGTTTCTTCACATACTAACCCAAGTTCAAACAAGCACCACGACTTGTTTGTTCTGTGTAAGCATACACCTCTAGATTAGTTCAGCTTTCCAGCCCCTGAAGTTTCATCTGATCCCCAGGCCAAGTTCCCTTTGATCTTCTTCATTTATTTTTGACTTTTACGTTTATGAAGGCCAGGTTAATTATTTTAACTCAAGTGATTTTTGATTGTGTAGTGAGGTCAGAGGTTCTGGATTTCCAGGAGTGCCCAGACATAAAGACAAAGGGGTAAGTAAGTAAAAAATTAAATTGCTAGATAGAGAGACTTGAAAGGCAAAATTACTGGCCAGTGGCCATGAGAGCTTATATCAACAGCACTCAGGAAGCTGTGTGAGTTTGAGTTCAACGGAGCTTAGGTCAGTAAAAGCTGCATAGAGAAGCCTCATCATGAAAGAGCAAAAGAAAATAAGAAGGAGAAGAAGAAGTAAAAGAAGAAGAAGATGACCAGAAAGATAAAGAACAAAAAGAAGTCGAAGAGTGAGAAGAAGAAGGAAAGGAAGAAGTTGATGTGGTAGAAGAAAGAAAGCAAGAAAGAAAGAAGAAAGAAGAAAACCCAGTACGGAGCAGGAAATATCCCCACATGCCTGTACTGTAACCACTCTGGTGTTAGGAGGACATATGAGTTCATGGCCAGCCTGGACTACAGACTAAGTGCTGGTACAGTCCAAGATACATAGAAAAATCATGTCTTGAAAAATTGAAAACTATCTTTTTGCACTAAATCTAACTATAAATCTGAACATTTTCATGCTCAAACTGAGTAAGCCCGTTGGCAGGGAGGCAGATGAGATGCACACACACACACACACACACACACACACACACACACACACACTAAATGTTAAAGCCAAAAACAAACAAATGAAATTCCAGAGAATGACAATAGGACTAACAGGATTTCAATGATTTTAAAATTCACAATGTATCCATAATTACAAGTACAAGAAATCAGGGGAAATTTTTGCAGACAGAAAGATCCCCCTTTCTCTTTGACAGGTGTGGACTTTCATGTATTCCTTGCCCTGTGTCTGCTGTATAGTTAGAGCAACAACATTTGCAGAGGTAAACTAATTTGAAGTAGCTCAATGCTTTCATATCTGTTCTCAGAAAATAGACCTGCACCATGTAGTGGAGCACATATAAAGGGACTCGATCTGTCTTAAAAAACAAGTGAAAATATAAAGTAAACAAAACAATGTTTATTTTTCCTCATAAACCTGAAAATAACTGAATTCCAATCAGCAATGAACACCAACTGATTCCTGAGTATTGTTCTGCTACTATTGTTCTCAGGTCTAATATACTCAAAAATAAGTAATAAAATTCCATATCACAATGCCCATACCACAATGGGCCAGCAAAAAGAGCAGGCAGAATAATGGGGTAAATGTTTTAGACACACACACACACACACACACAAACACAAACACAAATACAAGAAAAAAAAGAATGGAAAGGAAGTACATCACAGGCAATATGTACAACCCAGAGTTTTAGAACATAGAAGAGGAACAAAAAGACTTTATTTTTTTCAAGTTAGGGAAAGCATTTTATTTTTGTTATTTCATTTATTTATTTTATTAGAGAGCACAAATCACTGTCCATGAAGCAAAGCCCAACATTCCTTATTCACTGGGTAATCAATGGGCTGCCTCTTTGGTGGGGTCATGCAACAGTCCTATATTCATGAAAAGTGAAGTAATTGTTCTCTTTGTCCTATTTCCCCCTTCAAATTAATAATCCATAAGCAAACACACTAAGCTCTCAAAGCAAAAAAATTAACACATGATACCATAATAAGACAATATGGACTACTTTCTCCTTTGTCACACAACTGGAGAGTTTGGGGGGGGGAGGTAGGTGTGCCCATATCACAATGGGCCAGCAAAAAATGCAGGAAGAATAAAGGGGAAAAATATTCTACATCTAACTGAGGCAAACCAATTTTGGATATGCCAGCTACAAAGAACAGCAGCAATCCAGCAAAGACCTTGTCTCAAGATTCCCAACTCAGGCAGGCTGGTCCTTCTTTGCCTACATCTGCCAATAGTAAGAGCTTGTTTAGCACCAGTCCCTGAGCTGCTGAAAACTCACATAAGCTTCCCAGGTGGGTAACCTTAGTGAAGGAGGTTCAGGACTGGAAAAACCAGAAGTGTCCTGTAGCTTCAAGGGTTGATTTTTGCTGCACTGGGAATGCAAGACTGGGGCTCAGGAATGTTTAAGATTTCAGCAGGCCTGCTGGACATTGGTGGCACAGGCTTTAATGCCAGCACTAAGGAAGCAAAGGCAGGCAGATCTCTGCAAGTTCAAGGCCAGCCTGGTGTACTTAGCAAGAGCCAGGACAGGCTCCACAGCTACCCAGATAAACCCTATCTCAAAAACCCAATAAATAAATAAATAAATAAAAGTATTCCAGCAGGAAGACCCTGACACGAAGCCCTCAGCTAAGTACTCTTGGCACTTTCTTTGACACACCTACCCAACAACCCAGTACACCATGGACATGGGGAGCCTAAACAATGGTGTGTGTGAGGGTGTGTGTGTGTGTGTGTGTGTGTGTGTGTGTGTGTGTGTGTGTGTGTGTATGTGTGTGTGTGTATGCATGGGTCATTTTTTGGAGCACCCCAGCTATAACTAGCAGATTTCAGGGCATAGGATTGCCAACACACATCAAAGATTTCCTACTTAGATACTTGATCTGCTATCTCACTCACAGGCTACATTGGAATTATAGGCTATCCCCACTTCAAAATCAAAAGCAGGCTAGGTATCTCTAACTTCCAGGCTGGAAAATTTCAGGACTAGCTCAAGTTTTGCCTGTGTGCTAGAACAGCTCAGGAAAGAAAAAAGATGAGTAAATCTTCCCTACCAAAGATAGCCTACCTCTAGGTGCTTACATTTATCAGTGCTAGCTCAAGAGCCCTGCATAGGGCATTGAAGCAATCTACAGGAGGAGGGGGCAGGGGTGAGCCACGCCTCCCACTCTTCCTTCTCAGGATGATTCTTGTTTCCTTGGACTCCAAAGTCTCTTGGTTTTGGAGTTGTGACTTACCCCTCTTCCCTAATGATCACATGGATAGCTAAATGAGATCAATCACTTTGCACAGACAGACAGAAGCCCTACTTTCCTTATTCATGGTGGAGGTGGAAGCGGTCTAGGCTCCTCACCAAGGTTATCCTTGTTGGAGTGGGTTCCTTCACTTAAGGAGAGAGTGCTGCCACAATCTGGACAATTCCAAGTCCCCCTCCACAACTTTGAATCTGGTATATGTCCTTATGTAGTGGTCTTCTCAAATTACACTTGGGAGACACCAAGACCCTTAACAGGTGCAGGGAATGGAAAGCAGAAAGCAATAGTGATATTCTTTTGGAATGGGGTTGGGCCTAAGGTTGTCAGCCTTCACTCCCTTGACTATTTGATAGGGTACCTATCAATGGTTCTTACCTTTTCCCTTATTGGTTCTCTTTAGATGTCTTCATCCCTTGTAGGCACACAGCACCACCACCACCTTTCTGACATTTCTCCTCACAACACCTTCCAGGAACAGGAAACAGTCATCTCAGAGCCTGCTTTGCAGAGGGGAATCCTGCTCTATAAACAATTGGGTTTTACTTTCAGCTTGGTGTTGAAAGAGGCCTAGGCTTGTGAGGTTTATTCTTAGAGACACCTGGGAGCAGGAGCCATAGAAATGTTCCCCACAGCTGTTTGGAGTTACTTTCTAACACAGAAAGGTCACAAGATAGTCTAATTTTAAGTCAAAGTACCAAGCAGCAATTACAACATGTCTGGTTTGGCTCACATCAACTTGTCTCTGTGACAGCCTGCCTGCTCCTACTAAGGTGGGAGTGTGGGCACCTTCTCAGATATGCCTAGAAACCTTTCCATCACTTCCTGAAACATCAACAATGTTATCCAGGCAAAATAACTCTGCAATATTTTAGTCATGAAAACCACAATACAACAACATAAAATAATGAGGCTTAGTTGGTACCACATTTTATACACACACACACACACACACACACACACACACACACACACGCACGCACGCACACATACAAGAAAAAGAAGGATGGAAAGGAAGTACATCACAGGCAATATGTACTACCCAGAGTTTAAGACCTTAGAGGAGGAACACAAAGAGTTTATGATTTCAAGTTAGGGAAAGCTTTTTATTTTTGATATTTTATTTATTTATTTTATTAGACAGCACAAGTCACTGTCCCTGAAGCAAAGCCCAACCTTCCTTCTTCACTGGGTAATGGGCCAGCTCTTTGGTGGTGTCATGCAACAGTCCTATATTCATGCAAAGTGAAGTAAATGTTCTCTCTGTCCTATTTCCCCCTTCAAATTAATAATCCATAAGCAAACACCCTAAGCACTCAAAGCAAAAAAATTAACACATGGACCCATAAGAAGAGAATATGGACTACTTTCTCCTGTGTCACAAAACTGGAGAGTTTGGGGGGGGGGAGGTAGGTGGGCCCGTATCTCAATGGGCGAGTAAAAAGTGCATGCAGGATAATGGGGAAAAATATTCTACATCCAACTGAGGCAAACCAATTTTGGATATGCCAGCTACAATAACTGCAGCAATCCAGCAGAGACCTTGTCTCAAGCTTCCTAACTCAGGCAGGCTGGTCTTTCTTTGCCTACATCTGCCAATAGTAAGAGCTTGTTTAGGACCTGACCCTGAGCTGCTGAAAACTCACATAAGCTTCCCAGGTGGGTAACCTTAGTGAAGGAGGTTCAGGTCTGGAAAAACCAGAATTCTCCTGTAGCTTCAAGGGTTGATTGTTACTGCACTGGGAATGCAAGACTGGGGCTCAGGAATGTTTAAGATTTCAGCAGCCTTGCTGGACAATGGTCGCACAGGATTTAATGCCAGCACTAAGGAGGCAAAGGCAAGCAGAGCTCTGCAAGTTCAAGGCCAGCCTGGTGTACTTAGCAAGAGCCAGGACAGGCTCCAAAGCTACCCAGATAAAACCTATCTCAAAAAGCCAAAAAATAAATATATAAATAAATAAATAAATAAATAAATAAACGTATTCCAGCAGGAAGACCCTGACCTATAGCCCTCAGCTAAGTACTCTTGGCACTTTTTTTGACAAACCTACCCAACAACCCAGTACAACATGGACATTGGGAGCCTAAGCAATGGTGTGTCTGTGTGTGTGTGTGTTTGTGTGTAGGGGTCATTTTTTGGAGCACACCAGCTGTAACTAGTAGATTTCAGCGCAAACGGTTGCCAACACACATCAAAGATTTCCTACTTAGATACTTGCTCTGCTAGCTCACTAACAGGCTCCATTGGAATATCAGTCTATCCCCACTTCAAAATCAAAAGCAGGCTAGGTATCTCTAACTTTTATGCTGGAAAATTTCAGGACTAGCTCAAGTTTTCCTGTGTGCTATAACAGCTCAGGAAAATAAAAAGATGAGTAAATCTTCCCTACCAAAGACAGCCTACCTCTAGGTGCTTACATTTAGCAGTGCTAGCTCAAGACCCCAGCATGGGGCATTGAAGCAATCTACAGGAGGAGGGGGCAGGGGTGAGCCACCCCTCCCAATCTTCCTTCTCAGGATGATTCTTGTTTCCTTGGAGTCCAAACTCTCTTGGTTTTGGAGTTGTGACTTAACCCTCAACCCTAATTATCACATGGATAGCTAAATGAGATCAATCACGTTGCACAGACAGACAGAAGCCCTACTTTCCCTATTCCTGGTGTTGGTGGAAGCTGTCTGGGCTTCTCACCAAGGTTATCCTGGTTGGAGAGGGTTCCTTCACTTGAATAGAGAGTGCTGCCACAGTCTGGACACTTCCAAGTCCCCCTCCACAACTTTGAGTCTGGTATATGTCCCTATGTAGAGGTCTTCTTGAATTACACATGGGAGACACCAAGAAAAGTAACAGGTGCAGGGAAAGGGAAAGCAGAAAGCAATAGCCATATTCCTTTGGAATAGGGGTGGGCCTAAGGTTGTCAGCCTTCACTCCCTTGACTATTTGATAGGGTACAAATCAAGGGATCTTACCTTTTCCCTTATTGGTACTGTTTAGATGTCCTCATCCCTTGCAGGCACACAGAACAACACCACCACCTTTCTAACATTTCTCCTCACCACACCTTCCAGGAACAGGAAAGCGTCATCTCAGCAGATCCTGCTTTGCAGTGGGGAATCCTGCTCTATAAACAGTTGGGTTTTACTTTCAGCTTGTTGTTGAAAGAGGCCTAGGCCTGTGAGGTTTATTCTGAGAGACACCTGGGAGCAGGAGCCACAGACATGTTCCCCACAGCTGTTTTGATTTATGCTCTAACACAGAAAGGCCTCAAGATAGTCTAATTTTAAGTCAAAGTACCAAGGAGCAACTACAGCAGGTCTGGTATGGCTCACATCAACTTGTCTCTGTGACAGCCTGCTTGCTCCTACTAAGGTGGGAGTGTGGGCACTTTCTCAGCACTGCCTAGCAACCTTTCCATCACTTCTTGAAACCTCAACAATGTTACCCAAGCAAAAGAGCTCTGCAATCTTTTTGTCATGAAAACAACAAAACAACAACATAAAATAATGAGCCTTAGTTGGTACCACATTTTATACACACACACACACACACACACACACACACACACACACACACACACACACGAAAACCAAGGATGGAAAGAAAGGACATCACAGGCCATATGTACAACCCTGAGTTTAAGAAATTAGAGGAGGAAAACAAAGCTTTTATGATTTCAAGTTAGGGAAAGCTTTTCATTTTTGTTATTTTATTTATTTATTTTATTAGACAGCACAAATCTCTGTCCCTGAAGCAAAGCCCAACCTTCCTTCTTCACTGGGTAATGGGCCAGCTCTTTGGAGGTGTCATGCAACATTCCTCTATTCATGGAAAGTGAGGTAAATATTCTTTGTCCTATTTCCCCCTTCAACTTAATAATCCATAAGCAAACATCCTAAGCACTCAAAGCAAAAAATTTTTCCCATGTACCCATAATAAGAGAATATTTACTACTTTACCCTTTGTCACACAACTGGAGTGTTGGTGGGGGAGGTAGGTGTGCCCATATCACAATGGTCCAGCAAAAAAAGCAGGTTGGATAATGGGGAAAAATATTCTACATCCAACTGAGGCAAACCAATTTTGGATATGCAGCTACAAAGAACAGCAGTATCCCAGCAAAGACCCTGTCTCATGCTTCCAAACTCAGGCAGGCTGATCATTCTTTGCCTATATCTGCCAATGGTAAGAGCTTGTTTACCACCTGAAGCTGCTGAAAACTCACTTAAGATTCCCAGGTGGGTAACCTTTGTGCTGGAGGTTCAGGACTGGAAAAAACGGAAGTCTCCTGTAACATCAAGTATAGTTACTGTACTGGGAATGCAAGCCTGGGGCTCAGGAATGTTTAAGACTTCAGGAGCTCTGCTGGACATTGGTGGCACAGGCTTTAATCCCAGCACTAAGGAGGCAAAGGCAGGCAGATCTCTGCAAGTTCATGGCCAGCCTAGTCTTCTTAGCTAGAGCCAGGATAGGATCCACAGCTACCCAGATAAACCCGAGGTCAAAAAGACAAAATAAATAAATACATAAATAAATAAATAAATAAATAAATAAATAAATAAATAAAAGAAAATGAATAAAATTATTCCAGCAGGAAGACCTTGACCCACAGCCCTCAGCTAAGGACTCTTGGCATTTTCTTTCACACACACACCCAACAACATAGTACACCAGGGACATGGGGAGCCTAAGCAAGTGTGTGTGTGTGTGTGTGTGTGTGTGTGTGTGTGTGTGTGTGTGTGTATGCAGGGGTCATTTTTTTCCAGCACCCGTGCTGTAACTAGGAGAGTTCTTGGCAAACAGTTGCCAACACACATCAAAGATTTCCTACTTAGATACTTGCTCTGCTAGCTCACTCACAGGCTCCATTGGAATTTCAGGCTATCCCCATTTCAAATTCAAAAGCAGGCTTGGTATCTCTTCCTTCCATGCTGGAAAATTTCAGGACTAGCTCAAGTTTTGCCTGTGTGCCTCAACAGCTCAGGAAAGAAAAAAGATGAGTAAACCTTCCCTACCCAAGACAGCCTACTTCTAGGTGCTTACATTAAGCAGTGCTAGCTCAAGAGCCCAGCATGGGGCAATGAAGCAATCTACAGGGGGGAAGGGCCAGGGGAGAGCCATCCCTCCCATTCTTCCTTCTCAGGATGATTCTTGGTTCCTGGGGCTCCAAAGTCTCTTGGTTTTGGAGTTGTGACTTACCCCTCTACCCTAATTATCACATGGATAGCCAAATTAGATCAATCACTTTGCACAGACAGAATCCCTACTTTCCATATTCCTGGTGGAGGTGGAAGCTGTCTGGGCTTCTCACCAAGGTTATCCTGGTTGGAGAGGGTTCCTTCACTTGAATAGAGAGTGCTGCCACAGTCTGGACACTTCCAAGTCCCCCTCCACAACTTTGAGTCTGGTATATGTCCCTATGTAGAGGTCTTCTCGAATTACACATGGGAGACACCAGTACAATTAAAAGGTGCAGGGAAAGGGAAAGCAGAAAGCAATAGTGATATTCCTTTGGAATGTGGGTGTGTGTAAGGTTGTCAGCCTTCACTCCCTTGACTAATTGATAGTGTACCTATAAATGGATCTTACCTTTATCCTTATTGGTACTGTTTAGATGTCCTCATCCGTTGCAGGCACACACAGCACCACCACCACCTTTCTAACATTTCTCCTCACCACACCTTCCAGGAACAAGAAACAGTCATCTCAGAGCCTGCTTTGCAGAGGGGAATCCTGCTCTATAAACACTTGGGTTTTACTTTCATCGTGGTGTTGAAATAGGCCTAGGCCTGTGAGTTTTATTCTTAGAGACACCTGGGAGCAGGAGCCATAGAAATGTTCCCCACAGCTGTTTGGATTTATGCTCTAACACAGAAAGGTCACAAGATAGTCTAATTTTAAGTCAAAGTACCAAGGAGCAATTACAGCAGGTCTGGTATGGCTCACATCAACTTGTCTCTGTGACAGCCTGCTTGCTCCTACTAAGGTGGGAGTGTGGGTACCTTCTCAGCTCTGCCTAGAAAACTTTCCATCACTTCCTGAAACATCAACAATGTTATCCAGGCAAAAGAACTCTGCAATCTTTTAGTCATGAAAACCACAATACAACAACATAAAATAATGAGGCTTAGTTGGTACCACATTTTATGCACACACACACACACACACACACACACACACACACACACACACATACAAGAAAAAAAAAGGATGGAAAGGAAGTACATCACAGGCAATATGTATTACCCAGAGTTTAAGAACTTAGAGGAGGAACACAAAGCCTTTACGATTTCAAGTTATGGAAAGCTTTTTATTTTTGTTATTTTATATATGTATTTTATTAGACAGCACAAATCACTGTGCCTGAAGCAAAGCCCAACCTTCCTTCTTCACTGGGTAATGGGCCAGCTCTTTGGTGGTGTCATGCAACAGTCCTATATTCATGCAAAGTGAAGTAAATGTTCTCTTTGTCCTATTTCCCCCTTCATATTAATAATCCATAAGCAAACACCCTAAGCACTCAAAGGAAAAAATTTAACACATGGACCCATAAGAAGAGAATATGGACTACTTTCTCCTGTGTCACAAAACTGGAGAGTTTGTGAGGGGGGAGGTAGTTGTGCCCATATCACAATGGGCCAGCAAAAAAAGCAGGCAGGATAATGGGGAAAAATATTCTACATCCAACTGAGGCAAACCAATTTTGAATATGCCAGCTACAAAGAACAGCAGCAATCCAGCAAAGACCTTGTCTCAAGCTTCCCAACTCAGGCAGGCTGGTCCTTCTTTGCCTACATCTGCCAATAGTAAGAGCTTGTTTAGCACCTGACCCTCAGCTGCTGAAACCTCAAATAAGCTTCCCAGGTGGGTAACCTTAGTGAAGGAGGTTCTGGACTGGAAAAAAACGGGAAGTCTCCTGTACCTTCAATGGTTGATTGTTGCTGCACTGGGAATTCAAGACTGTGGCTCAGGAATGTTTAAGATTTCAGCAGCTCTGCTGGACATGGTTGAACAGGCTTTAATGCCAGCAGTAAGGAGGCCAAGGCAGGCAGATCTCTGCAAGTTCAATGCCAGCCTGGTGTACTTAGCAAGAGCCAGGACAGGCTCCAAAGCTACCCAGATAAAACCTATCTCAAAAAGCCAAAAAAAAAAAAAAAAAAAAAAAAAAAAAAAAAACAGTAAAAAAAAATAAAAGTGTTCCTGCAGGAAGACCCTGACCCACAGCCCTCAGCTAAGTACTCTTGGCACTTTCTTTGACACACCCACCCAACATCCCAGTACACCAGGTACATAGGGAGCCTAAGCAATGATGTTTGTGTGTGTGCTTGTGTGTTATTATGTGTATGCAGGTGTCACTTTATGGAGCACCCCAGCTGTAACTAGGAGATTTCAGGGCAAATGGTTGCCAACACACATCAAAGATTTCCTACTTAGATACTTGCTCTGCTAGCTCACTCACAGGCTCCATTGGAAGTTTAGGCTATCCCCACTTCAAAATCATAAGCAGGGTAGGTATCTCTAACTGAAAGATCTAAAAAGTAATGTTAATGATGGAGTAACCTAAAAACCAATATCTGTTCCTTGGAATTTGCTAGCTTCCTCTCACAAGGCCCTGAGATAAGAAGAATTCACACTGCCCCTCCTTTCCTGTGTGTCAACAGGTGGTAAATAGGGTAAACAGATAGCTGTAACTCTGGTTTGCCCAGACAAGATTAATTAGCACACCTGAAGCCCTTAGGTCTGCTGACCCTAATAGCAGACCATCTGGCCCCCAAGGGTCAGTTAGTACTCAATGGACAGAGGGTCCCACCCCCTCCCTAAGCTTGTTGGGTTGCCTTTAAAAACACCTGTGCCCGGGGGAGTGGGCTTCTCCCTAGCCTGAGTGCTGGAGGAGCTCCTTTGCTCAAACATTTCCTGTTCATTAAAGCCTTTTCCGTTTTGCAGCAACTGGACTGGACATTGAGTTCTTGGGGTATGGAGCGAACCTGGAAGACTCCTCATTCTGAGGGGCTTACATTTTGGGGGCTCGTCCTGGATTTGGTCGACCCCCCCCCCAGATCCAATTTCATTGCCAGTTGGAGGTAAGAAAGAGCTTGCAACCTATATGTTTGTTGTATGTCTGATGTGTCTGATGTTACATGTTTTGACTCGAGTGAATCTGTGCTTGGCCTGCACAGAACTTGTATGTTATGTGTTTTTGACTCGAGTAATTGAATCTGTACCTGGCCTGCACAGGACTTGTATAGGACCTCAGGGGGAGACAGACGTGTCTTGAGACCCTTGGTCCCACCCTGGACGAAAGTCCGGGCTTGTTTGGAGGAGGGAAGGAGACAAAGTTTCTCTTCTCCAGGGGACGGCAGACCTCTGGACTTGCTTCCCTCCCGCTTTGTAACTTTGGTTTGGGGCCGTTTTTCTACCGCGTGGATTTTGTCCTCTTTGTCGAATTGTTCTGTGTTTTTGTGTCCTTCAGTTCCTACTGTTTGTGTCCATTCCTACTCTCCCCATGGGTGAACAACTAACTACCCCACCTAAGTTTGATCTTAGATTCGCAGGAGAGCAGGGCTGGAATCCCAGCTATGAGCACACTCTCCCCCCCCCCTCTCAGGAATGTGTCAGGGCAGCCAGAGCCGCTAGGGCTGAGCTTCAGCAAAATGGCTGAACAGCCATGGGCCGGGCTCGGCCTGGGCAGAGCCATGCCGGAATGGAGGGACAGGGTTATGACTTATGACCCTGCCACCGTATATGTTCGGTTCCCAACATCAGCCTCCAGGGCTGACCCTTCTCCTCAGATATTTGTAATTGGAAAACTAACCACCCCCTTTTCGGAGTTCCTTATGTTCTCTCTCTAGGCTATTTGAGATGATTATCAACAGTTTCTGCTCGAGGCTAGAAAAATATCCCTGGAGCTGATGGGCGGCCCGTGCAGCTGGAAAAAAAAAAAAAAAAAAAACAAGTTTGACTTGGGATTTCTTTTGACTCGCCCCAGTTGGGACTTCAACACTTCTAAAGGTAGGGAGAGCTTAAAAATCTATCGCCAGGCTCTGGTGGCAGGTCTCCAAGGTGCCTCGAGACGGCCCACCAATTTGGCTAAGGTAAAGAGAGCACTTTTTGACCCTACTTCAGAAGCCCAGAGAGCTTCAGTGGCTCTGGTCTTCATGGGGAAATTGGGCCACAGATATTAGGAAGAATCTCCAGAGACTGGAAGGGTTAAGAGACAGAGAAAGTGTATTGAAGGGACAGAGAAGAGAAGGAGAGAAAAGACAGTAGAGAGACAGAGAGCAGAGAAAAAAGCATGACAGAAGACAGGAAAAGAATTTGACTAAAATATCTTGGCCACAGGTGTTAAAAAAAAATTAGAGAGAGAGAGAGACAAAAAGTTAGGAAATTTTAAACAGGCTAGGGAACCTGGGCAACAGGACCCCACTTGATAAGGAGGACCAGTGTGCATATTGTAAAGCAAAAGGACACTTGGCAAATGACTGTCCCATGAAGACAAGGTATCGAAGGTCCTCGCCCTAAGAAAGGATCAAATTAAAGGGAGATGGGGTTTGGACCCCCCTCCCTGAGACCTTCACTAAATTGACCGTGGAGACTGGCGTTAATGATCAGATAGCTCTCCTATCCTTTATGTTTTTCAGGCTTAGAAACACCCCTGGACCATTTAGGTTGAACCCCTATAAATGTCTCTGTGGGGGCCCTCCACTGGTGGAAATTACCTCTGTACATAGTGCTGATGTGCTGTTCTCTTAAGCCACTGTTTGCTAGGCTTGAGGTGCTCGAGTGGGTGAGACAGTGAGCATGGAAGCAACTCTGACAACTCTGAGAGACCTAGGCGGCAGGAGACTTGGAAGTTTTACATCACTTCCAAGTTGCAGATCCAGATTACATTAGATGTCACCGCACAGAAACCTTGAGACTCCGGTCCTCCTCCTCTGGACCCACACCCACGCCAATCCAGGTTATAGGAACCAGGGACAGCCTCTTAAAACTGCCCATTTTTATTTCTCTCTTCTTGCTTACTATTGGAAAAATTGTTACTTTTGTTATGACTTTTGTTATGAGTGCAGTCCAGATTATGGTGCTTAGAGAGCAGTACAAGAGCCTCCGGAGCCAAGAGGAGGCTGCTTCTTAATTCCATAGTCATAAGATTACAACTATTGACAAGAGAAAAAGGGGAATGAAAGACCTAAAAAGTAATGTTAATGATGGAGTAACCTAAAAACCAATATCTTTTCCTTGGAATTTGCTAGTTACCTCTCACGAGGCACTGAGATAAGAATTCACACTGCCCCTCCTTTCCTGTGAGTCAACAGGTGGTAAATAGGGTAAACAGATAGCTGTAACCCTGGTTTGCCCAGACAAGATTAATTAGCACACCTGAAGCCCTAAGGTCTGCTGACCCTAATAGCAGACCATCCAGCCTCCAAGGGTCAGTTAGTACTCAATGGACAGAGGGTCCCATCCCCTCACTAAGCTTGTGGGGTTGCCTTTAAAAACACCTGTGCCCTAGGGAGGGGGCTTCTCCCTAGCCTGCATGCTGGAGGAGCCCCTTTGCTCAAACATTTCCTGTTCATTAAAGCCTCTTGCGTTTGCAGCAACTGGACTGGACATTGAGTTCTTGGGGTATGGAACGAACCTGAAAGACTCCTCATTCTGAGGGTTTTATATAACATCCATGCTGGAATATTTCAGGACTAGCTCAAGTTTTGCCTGTGTGCTATAACAGCTCAGGAAAGAAAAAAGATGAGTAAATCTTCCCTACCCAAGACAGCCTACCTCTAGGTGCTTACATTTAGCAGTGCTAGCTCAAGAGCCCAGCATGGGGCAATGAAGCAATCTACAGGAGGAGGGGGCAGGGGTGAGCCACCCCTCCCACTCTTCCTTCTCAGGATGATTCTTGGTTCCTTGGAGTCCAAAGTCTCTTGGTTTTGGAGTTATGACTTTCCCCTCTACCCTAATGATCACATGGATAGCTAAATGAGATCAATAACTTTGCACAGACAGACAGAAGCCCTACTTTCCTTATTCCTGGAGGAGGAGGAAGCTGTCTGGGCTTCTCACCAAGGTTATCCTGGTTGGAGAGGGATCCTTCACTTGAGGAGAGACTGCTGCCACAGTCTGGACAATTCCAAGTCCCCCAACACAACTTTGAGTCTGGTATATGTCCCTATGAAGAGGTCTTCTCAAATTACACATGGGAGATACCAAGACACTTAACAGGTGCAGGGAAAGGGAAAGCAGAAAGCAAAAAGCAATAGTGATATTCCTTTGGAATGGGGTGGGCCTAAGTTTGTCAGCCTTCACTCCCTTGACTATTTGATAGTGTACCTATCAAGGGATCTTACCTTTTCACTTATTAGTACTGATAAGATGTCCTCATCACTTGCAGGCACACACAGCACCACCACCACCTTTCTCCTCACAACACCTTCCAGGAACAGGAAACAGTCATCTCAGAGCCTGCTTTGCAGAGGGGAATCCTGCTCTACAAACACTTGGGTTTTACTTTCAGCTTGGTGTTGAAAGAGGCCTAGGCCTGTGAGTTTTATTCTTAGAGACACCTGGGAGCAGGAGAAATAGGCATGTTCCCCAAAGCTGTTTGGATTTATGCTCTAACACAGAAAGGTCACAAGATAGTCTAATTTTAAGTCAAAGTACCAAGGAGCAATTACAGTAGGTCTGGTTTAGCTCAAATCAACATGTCTGTTGATTTATTATTGCTATTATCATCATTATCACTCTTCTGATTATTCTTGAGACAAACATTTCCTCTTTCCTTTGGAGACTGTCCGAGAACACTCTCAATAATAAAGCAGGCTTGGAATTCAAACAGATCAATTTTTGTTTGCCTCCCTACTGCTGTTGTAATTGAAGACCAGTGTCACCAACAGAACATAGCGTGTTCTCCTTTTTTTTCCATTTCCTTTGTCTGTGAACTCCCATTTCTTCTCTCTTCTTTGCTTTTTCTTTCCCCTCACTGTCGATAGGAATCTAAACCTTGCTGGTATTTTCCTTTTCATGGAAACAGTGCTTTCTCAATATGAGAGCCTGCTCACCATTTTTCACATGAAAAATTGGTTTTGCGTTGTCACTAGGAAACAGAAAGAACCAAAAGGATCTTGAAAAGTACATCATATGATTGTGTCCATCTCGGTATCTTGTTGAGTTAACTAACGCAAAGATGTGGAAGTGAAAACCAAAGTAGGCAGGGCAGCCGGCCTGTGGCCCATGATTGCTGGAATTTCTCAAACAGCTGTGCTGGCCTTGTGAATTTTAGCATTATACTCCCTTGCTCACTCTTACTCTCCATGGTTCCTTTACCTCCTTCCAACATGTGCCACAAGATATCTGTGAGATGTTATCTTCCAGAAAGTGTGGTGTCGGTCAGGAAGACAAACATTCTTGAATGGTAGATATCCAAGTAACATCATTTCAGTGGGTAAGGTGTTATCTCTGAGGACTGTGAATGAACCATTTTAGTATATATTGTACTTGCTTTTAGGGGACCAGAGTTGTTGTTATTCATCAACATCCTCATCATACTTGTGGCTCCTGCTGCCTTCCTTTCACAAATTAATGCCTCGCCTCCTCTCCTCTTGTGAGGGTAAATCAATGGAAAGTCTAACTTGGATATGGTTTGCTTTGGAAGTGTGTGATTATATTTGTCTGTGCTGAACCTGGGCCATTCAGGGAGGACTGAGACATGTTGCATTCACTGGAAAGTCTACCAAGTATTGATGATGGCTTTTCATGAGCATACAGCTGGAGCCCACTTTGCCTAAACTCAATACCCTATAGGCACTCCCCTTGGTCAGCACAGTGCCATTGCTAGCTGAGTGCGTTTGGATATAAAGAAACAAATCACTTATAATCACAGAGTTCTGCTCCCTTGTCTTTTTATTTTATTTCATTTCATTTTATTGTTTATTTCGAATGTTTGGCCAAATGGATTCTATGCATCTTTGCAGACTGTCCTGGAACTCATCCTTGATACCAGACTGGTTTCAAGCACAGAGAAAAGAGCTTGGCTCTGCCTCCCAAGGGCTGGGATTAATGATGTGTGACACAACCCCACAGTTTTTATTTTAGTTTTGTTTTTGGGGAAGGGAGTATGGTGGGAATGCTTTATTAATTATTTCTTTAGATACTTCAAGTTTGATTTCATAAAAAAAGTGTTCTGACCACAGTTTCCCTTTTTCCCACAACTCCTACCCTTCAGCCAAATCCACCTGGTGTTAGGGTTAGGGTTCTGGTTCTCTCTCTTTCGCACATTGCTCTGTTAGTGCATCTGGTGTAATTACTTTTCTCCATGGATCCTGGAATTATCAGTTTTTAGATTATGCGTGTGGTTTAGCCATGCACATGATTAAAATCAGTATAATCTGTGTACCACTTGCCAGTGCAGAAGAACTTTTACCAGGATTTCAACTTATAGGCAGAGTATGTCAAGAAAGGGCAAGCTCTCTTTCACTGGGGTTATAGCCTTTACAATTGGTCTGTAGTTTTCTTTCTTAGTTGTGTCTTTGTGAGGTTTGGGTACCAAAGTTATTGTGGCCTCATAAAAAGAGTTTGGCAATAAACCTTCTGTTTCTATCTTGTGGAACAGTTTGAGGAGTAGTGGTATTAGTTCTTCCTTGAATGTCTGGTAGAATTCTGCACTGAATCCACCTGGCCCTGGACTTTTTTTCGTTGGAAGGCTTTCGATGACAGCTTCTATTTCCTTTCGGGTTATAGGTCTATTTAATTTGTTTGTCTGTTCTTGATTTAATTTTGGTAAGTGATAGTTATCCAGAAACTTGTCCATTTCCTTTGAATTTTCAATTTTTGTAGAATACAGATTTTGGAAGTATGACCTGAAAATTGAGTGGATTTCCTCTGTGTCTGTTGTTATGTTCCCCATTTCGTTTCTGATTTTGTTAATTTGCATGTTCTGTCTCTGCTTTTTCGTTAACTTGGATAAAGGTTTATCTATCTTGTTGATTTTCTCAAAAAACCAACTCTTTGTTGCATTGATATTTTTGTATTGTTTCCTGGTTTCTATTTTCTTGATTTTAGCCCTCAAGTTGATTATTTCCTGGCGTCTGCTCCTGCGAGGTGAATTCGCTTCTCTGTGTTCTAAGGTTTTCAGTTGGGCTGTTAATTCATTTATGTGACTATCCTCTGTTTTCTTCATATGGGCACTTAGTGCAATGAACTTCCCTCGTAGCACTGCTTTCAAGGTGTCCCATAAGTTCGGGTATGTTGTATCCTCATTCTCGTTGAATATTAGAAAGTATTTAATTTCTTTATTTCTTCTTTGACCCAGGAGTGGTGCAATTGCACATTGTTCAGTTTCCATGAGTTTGCAGGTTTTCTGCTATTTGTGTTGTTGTTGAATTCCAATTTTAAAGCATGGTGGTCCGATAAGATACAGGGGACTATTCCTATTCTCTTGTATCTGTTCAGGTTTGTTATGTCTCCTAGTATGTGGTCGATTTTAGAGAAGGTTCCATGTGGAGCAGAGAAGAAGGTATATTCTTTTGTCTTTGGATGGAATGTTCTATAGCCCCAGTTGAGACATAACTTCGGTTAATTCTTTTGTTTCTTTGTTGAGTTTCTGATTTGTGGTCCTGTCTAGTGTTGAGAGTGGTGTATTGAAGTCTCCCACTATAACTGTGTGAGTATTATATGAGCTTTGAGTTTTAGTAGTGTTTCTTTTACGAATGTGGGTGACTTTGTATTAGGGGCATAGATGTTCAGAATTGAGACTTTGTGTTGATGGATTTCTCCTGAGATGAATATGAAATGACCGTCTTCATCTCTTTTGACTAGTTTTGGTTTGAAGTCTAGCTTGTTGGATATTAGGACAGCTATGCCTGCTTGCTTCTTATTTCCATTTGATTGGAAAATCTTTTCCCAACCCTTTACCCTGAGGTAATGTCTATCTTTGGAGCTAAGATGTGTTTCTTGTATGCAGCAGAAGGATGGATTCTGTCTTCGTATCCATTCTGTTAGCCTGTGTCTTTTTATAGGTGAGTTAAGACCATTAATGTTGAGTGTGAGTAAGGTCCATTGATTGATGATGCTTGTTTGTTTTAGGTTTGATGTTGGCAGTGGTATTGTGAATATATTTGTTCTGCTTCACCCTTGGTTTCTGGTGTAGTTGGATTATCTGTTGCCTACATTTTTGTGGGCGTAGTTACCTTCTTTGGGTTGGAATTTTCCTTCCAATACTTTCTGTAGGGCTGAATTTGTAGATACATATTGGGAAAATCTGGTTTTGTCATTGAATATCTTGTTCTCTCCATCTATATTGACTGAGAGTTTTGCTGGATATAGTAGCCTAGGCTGGCATCCGTGTTCTCTTAATACTTTTAGAACATCTATCCAGGACCTTCTGGCCTTGAGAATTTCCATGGAGAAGTCAGGTGTAATTTTGATAGGTCTGCCTTTATATGTTACCTGTCCTTTTTCCTTCACTGCTCTTAATATTCTTTCTTTATTCTGTATGATAGTTGTTTTGATTATTATATGTCGAGGGGTCTTTTTTCTTTGGTCCAGCCTATTTGGGGTTCGGTATGCTTCTTGTACTTTCATGGGCATGTCCTTCTTCAGATTTGGGAAGTTTTCCTCGATGATTTTGTTGAATATGTTTTCAGCACCTTTGAGCTGGGCTTCCTCACCTTCCTCTATGCCTATTATTCTTAGGTTTGGCCTTTTCATGGTGTCCCACATTTCCTGGATGTTGTGTGTTAAGGATTTGTTGGATTTATGGTTTTCTTTGGTCGATGAATCTATTTCTTCTAGTTTATCTTCTGCGCCTGAGATTCTCTCTTCCATCTCTTGAATTCTATTGGTTATGCTTGTGTCCGTGGTTTCCAATTTTTTGCTCAGCTTTTCAATTTCCAGCTTTCCTTCCATTTGTGTTGCCTTTATTTTCTCAATTTCGGTTTTCAAATCTTGAACCGTTTCCTTCACCTGGTTAATTGTTTTTTCTTGGCTTTCTGTACTTTCCTTAAGGAATTTGTTCATTTCTTCCACTTTTTTGTTTGTTTTTTCCTCCATTTCTTTAAGGGATTTTCTCATATCTTCTTTGAGGGCCTCTATCATTTTTATGATGATGATTTTTAAGTCGTACCCTTCTGCTTCCTCTGCTTTGTTGTTGTGTTCCATTCTAGTTGGTGGAGATTCCCTAGATTCTGGTGGTGTCATGTTTGTCTTTCTGTTGTTAGGTGTTCTCTTGTATTGCCTTCTTCCCATAGTTTCTTCCAGTAGGTGTTGGTGGTGTCTCTTCCCTCTCTCTATGGTCCTTCCCCGATGGGCTTATGTGGATCAAAGGTTCAATGTCTGTAGCTCTGTGTGGTCCAAGCTCTCTAGGAGGTTTCTCTCTGGCCAATAGCCGGCAGAAGAGGTCAAGGGCTGGGCTGGAACTTGAGAAGGTTTTACAGGGTAGTGGGATCTCACTGGAAACTGGTGCTCTCCAGCTGAGACCTTGTTCTTTGGCAGGGGCCCGGATTTGGGGGTCAAGGATCTTGCCCGCAGAAACTCCGAGTGGACCCGCAGAGATAGGCAGATCTCTGGGAGGGGCCTGGGACTCCAGCAGAGGACTGGAGGCGGGGTCAGAGACCAAGCAGGTGGAAATTACAGGTGGTCCCAGGTGGATAGTCAGGTCTCCTTTGTTCGGAGTTGCTCCGAGAGGTCTCCGAAGTAGGGTGGACTTTTGGCTCCACCCTCTGTCCCAGTGCTCAATCAGAGCAGCAGGACCTTAGGTGGGATAGGGCACAAGGTGGGGGGGGGGTAGGCTGGAGGTTGGGATGGGTGGGGGTGTATCAGAGCTCCAAGGGTGCTCTCAATGAGGACCGGAGACAGGAGCAGCAGAATCAGGGGCCAATACAGTCTTCTGATTATTTTTGAGACGAACATTTCCTCTTGCCTTTGGAGACTGTCCGAGAACACTCTCAGTAATAAAGCAGGCTTGGAATTCAAACAGACCAATTTTAGTTTGCCTCCCTACTGCTGTTGAGATTGAAGACCAAAGTCACCAGCAGAACATAGCGTGTTCTCCTTTTTTTCCTTTTCCTTTGTCTGTGAACTCCCATTTCTTCTCTCTTCTTTGCTTTTTCTTTCCCCTCACTGTCGATAGGAATCTAAACCTTGCTGGTATTTTCCTTTTCATGGAAACAGTGCTTTCTCAATATGAGAGCCTGCTCACAATTTTTCACGTGAAAATTGGTTTTACGTTGTCACTAGGAAACACAAAGAACCAAAAGGACCTTGAAAAGTACGTCATATGATTGCCTGCATCTCGGTATCTTGTTGAGTTAACTAACACAAAGATGTGGAAGTGAAAACCAAAGTAGGCAGGGCAGCGGGCCTGTGGCCCATCTTTGCTGGAATTTCTCAAACAGCTGTGCTTGCCTTGTGAATTTTAGCATTATACACCCTTGCTCCCTCTTACTCTCCATGGCTCCTCTACCTCATTCCAACATGTGCCACAAGATATCTGTGAGATGTTATCTTCCACAAAGTGTGTTGTCTGTCAGGAAGACAAACATTCTTGAATGGTAGATATCCAAGTAACATCATCTCAGTGGGTAAGGTGTTATCTCTGAGGAATGTGAATGAACCATTTTAGTATATATTGTACTTGCTTTTAGGGGACCAGAGTTGTTGTTATTCATCAACATCCTCATCATACTTGTGGCACCTCCTGCCTTCCTTTTTCAAATTAATGCCTCAACTCCTCTACTCTTGTGAGGGTAAATCAATGGAAAGTCTAACTTGGATATGGTTTGCTTTGGAAGTGTGGGATTATATTCCTCTTTGCTGAACCTGGGCCATTCAGACTGAGACATGCTGCATTCACTGGAAAGTCTACCAAGTATTGATAATGCCTTTTCATAAGCATACAGCTGGAGCCCACTTTGCCTAAACTCAATACCCTATATGCACTCCCCTTGGTCAGCACAGTGCCATTGCTAGCTGAGTGCGTTTGGATATAAAGAATCAAATCACTTATAATCAGAGGGTTCTGCTCCCTTGTCTTTTTATTTTATTTTATTTTATTTTATTGTTTATTTCGATTGTTTGGCCAAATGGATCCTATGCATCTTTGCAGACTGTCCTGGAACTCATCCTTGATACCAGACTGGTTTCAAGCACACAGAAAAGAGCTTGGCTCTGCCTCCCAAGGGCTGGGATTAATGATGTGTGACACAACCCCACAGTTTTTATTTTAGTTTTGTTTTTGGGGAAGGGAGTTTGGTGGGAATGCTTTATTAGTTATTTCTTTAGATACTTCAAGTTTGATTTCATAAAAAAAGTGTTCTGACCACAGTTTCTCTTTTTCCCACAACTCCTTCTCCTCAGCCAAATCCACCTGGTGTTAGGGTTAGGCTTCTTGTCCTCTCTCTTTCGCACATTGCTTTGTTAGTGCATCTGGTGAAATTACTTTTCTCCATGGATCCTGGAATTATCAGTTTTTAGATTATGCGTGTGGTTTAGCCATGGACATGATTAAAATCAGTATAATCTGAGTACCACTTGCCAGTGCGGAGGAACTTTTACCAGGATTTCAACTTATAGGCAGAGTATGTCAAGAAAGGGCAAGCTCTCTTTCACTGGGGTTATAGCCTTTACAATTGGTGCTACATAACCAAAGCATTGCACAGGATCAAGCCAACTTTCAAATAACGTAGCCAATCATTCTGTGTACTGATAGTGATATTAATAGAGGAAAGTAGAGAAAGATAGAGTGACAAATTTAGGGACTTGGCTTCATTTGCAGCAGAAGTCAAATATGCAAAACTTAAAAAAAAAAGCAAATAAGAAAGGGCCTGGGAGATGGTTTAGTAGAGGAGAGACTTTCTGTCTTTTTTATTTTTTTTTTCAACATTTCTCTGTATACCCATTTCTTTTCTAGTACTCAGACTGAAGTCCTGGTGAGCTGTCAAATCTCCACTTTCAGATTTTTGAGAACAGAGGTTTGATTCATCATCTGTGGCTAAAGTTGGAATTTTCTTACTTCTTTTTGAGTACATGAGACCTGAGAACAATAGCAGAACAATACTCAGGAATCAGTTGGTGTTTTGCCTTAGGGACTGTGTGACCTTTTTTGTCTTGATGTTTGTTTGTTTTTGTTTTTTGTTTTTTTGAATTAACTGTCTCGATATTTACATTTCCTCCACGGTCTCCCCATTCCTTCCTTCTTCCTTTCATTTCTTCTTGAAACTGGTTTTGTCTTTGTACCTTGAGAGCTGTCTTGAAACTCTTTTTGTAGGCCAGGCGGAAGTGAAAGTCAGAAATCAACCTGACTCTCTGCCTCTGCCTCACCCTCTACGTCTGCCTCTGCCTCAGAAACACTGTACACCAATTTCCACTAGAATACTCAGATATGCATGTGCCATGCTTTCCAGTTAAACATTGGTTGAGGAGCGAAAGCCTCATCACTGATAGAAATTCAGTTATTTTCAGGTTTATGAGGAAAAATAAACTGTGTTTTGTTTACTTTATATTTTCCCTTGAGTTTTTAAAGACAGGTCGTGTCCACTACATGTTGCAGGTGTTCCTTCTGAGAGCAGATATGAAAGCATTGAGCTACTTCAAATTACTTTACCTCTGCTAATGTTGTTGCTCTAACTATACAGCAGACACAGGGCAAGGAATACATGAAAGTCCACACGTGTCAAAGAGAAAAGGGGAACTTTCTGTCTGCAAAGCTTGTCCCTAATTCTCTTAGGTTTGTTGTTGGCAGTGGTATTGTGAATATATTTGTTCTGCTTCACCCTTGGTTTCTGGTGTAGTTGGATTATCTGTTGCCTACATTTTTGTGGGCGTAGTTACCTTCCTTGGGTTGGAATTTTCCTTCCAATACTTTCTGTAGGGCTGGATTTGTAGATACATATTGGGAAAATCTGGTTTTGTCATTGAATATCTTGTTCTCTCCATCTATATTGACTGAGAGTTTTGCTGGATATACTAGCCTAGGCTGGCATCCGTGTTCTCTTAATACTTTTAGAACATCTATCCAGGACCTTCTGGCCTTGAGGGTTTCCATGGAGAAGTCAGGTGTAATTTTGATAGGTCTGCCTTTATATGTTACCTGTCCTTTTTCCTTCGCTGCTCTTAATATTCTTTCTTTATTCTGTATACTAGGTGTTTTGATTGTTATATGTCGAGGGGTCTTTTTTCTTTGTTCCAACCTATTTGGGGTTCGGTATGCTTCTTGTACTTTCATGGGCATGTCCTTCTTCAGATTTGGAAAGTTTTCCTCGATGATTGTGTTGAATATGTTTTTAGCACCTTTGAGCTGGGCTTCCTCACCTTCCTCTATGCCTATTATTCTTAGGTTTGGCCTTTTCATGGTGTCCCACATTTCCTGGATGTTGTGTGTTAAGGATTTGTTGGATTTATGGTTTTCTTTGGTCGATGAATCTATTTCTTCTAGTTTATCTTCTGCGCCTGAGATTCTCTCTTCCATCTCTTGAATTCTATTGGTTATGCTTGTGTCCTTGGTTTCCGATTTTTTGCTCAGCTTTTCAATTTCCAGCTTTCCTTCCATTTGTGTTGCCTTTATTTTCTCAATTTCGGTTTTCAAATCTTGAACCGTTTCCTTCACCTGGTTAATTGTTTTTTCTGGGCTTTCTGTACTTTCCTTAAGGAATTTGTTCATTTCTTCCACTTTTTTGTTTGTTTTTTCCTCCATTTCTTTAAGGGATTTTCTCATATCTTCTTTGAGGGCCTCTATCATTTTTATGATGGTGATTTTTAAGTCGTACCCTTCTGCTTCCTCTGCTTTGTTGTTGTGTTCCATTCTAGTTGGTGGAGATTCCCTAGATTCTGGTGGTGTCATGTTTGTCTTTCTGTTGTTAGGTGTTCTCTTGTATTGCCTTCTTCCCATAGTTTCTTCCAGTAGGTGTTGGTGGTGTCTCTTCCGTCTCTCTGTGGTCCTTCCCCGATGGGCTTATGTGGATCAAAGATTCAATGTCTGTAGCTCTGTGTGGTCCAAGCTCTCTAGGAGGTTTCTCTGAAGACAGGGATCCAGGGATGGGGTCAAGGATGAGGATCCAGAAGAAGATGCCAGCAGGTACTCACAGTGGTCCTCTGGCCAATAGCTCTGGCCAATAGCTCTGGCCAATGACCGGCAGAAGAGGACAAGGGCTGAGATTGAACTTGAGAAGGTTTTGCAGGGTAGTGGGATCTCAATGAAAACTGGCGCTCTCCAGCTGAGACCTCGTTCTTTGGAAGGGGACCGGATTGGGGGTCAAGGAATTGCACGCAGGAACTCCAAGTGGACCCGCAGATATAGGAGGATCTCTGGGAGGGTCCTGGGACTCCAGCAGAGGACTGGAGGCAGGGTCAGGGACCAAGCCTGTGGAAATTACAGGTGGTCCCAGGTGGATAGTCAGGTCTCCTTTGTTCGGAGTTGCTCCGAGAGGTCTCCGAAGTAGGGTGGACTGTTGGCTCCACCCTCTGTCCCAGTGCTCAACCAGAGCGGCAGGACCGTAGGTGGGGTAGGGCACAGGGTAGGGGGGGGTAGGCTGGAGGTTGGGATGGGTGGGGGTGTATCAGAGGTCCAAGGGTGCTCTCAATGGGGACCGGAGAAAGGAGCAGAAGGATCAGGGGCCAATCCAGGGAGTTCAGGCGGGGGAGGGGGGAAAAGAGGTTGAAGGGGACAGGAGGCCCCAATTGGGCCCAGACTCACCTCTGCCAATAGCCAGAAGAAGAGGAAAAGGGCTGGGCTGGAACTGGAGAAGGTTTTGCAGGGTAGTGGGATGTCACTGGAAACTGGTGCTCTCCAGCAGAGACCTCGTTCTTTGGCAGGGGCCCAGATTTGGGGGTCAAGGATCTTGCCTGCTGGAACTACGAGTCTGTCTTTTTTATTTTTATTTCAACATTTCTCTGTATACCCATTCCTTTTCTAGTACTCAGACCGAAGTCCTGGTGAGCTGCCAAATCTCCACTTGCAGAATTTTGTGAACAGAGACTTGATTCATCATCTGTGGCTAAAGTTGGAATTTTATTACTTCTTTTTGAGAACATGAGACCTGAGAACAATACTAGCAGAACAATACTCAGGAATCAGTTGGTGTTTTGTCTTAGGGACTGTGTGACTTCTTTTGGTCTTGATATTAGTTTGTTTTTGTTTTTTGTATTAACTGTCTCCATATATACATTTCCTCCACTGTCTCTCCATTCCTTCCTTCTTCCTTTCATTTCTTTTTGAAACTGGTTTTGTATTTGTACCTTGAGAGCTGTCTTGAAAGTCATTTTGTAGGCCAGGCAGAAGTGAAAATCAGAAATCAACCTGACTCTCTGCCTCTGCCTCTGCCTCAGAAAAACTGTGCACCAATCTCCACTGGAATACTCAGATATGCATGTGCCATGCTTTCCAGTTAAACATTGGTTGAGGAGGGAAAGCCTCATTGCTGATAGGAATTCAGTTATTTTCAGGTGTATGAGTAAAAATAAACTTTGTTTTGTTTACTTTATGTTTTCATTTGATTTTTTAAGACAGGTCGTGTCCCTTTATCTGTGCTCCACTACATTGTGCAGGTCTTCCTTCTGAGAACAGATATGAAAGCATTGAGCTACTTCAAATTAGTTTACCTCTTCTAATGTTGTTGCTCTCACTATACAGCAGAGACAGGGCAAGGAATACATGAAAGTCCAGACCTGTCAAAGAGCAAAGGGGACCTTTCTGTCTGCAAAGCTTGGCCCTAATTCTCTTGTACTTATAATTATGGATACATTGTGAATTTTAAAATCATTGAAATCCTGTTAGTCCTATTGTCACTCTCTAGAATTTCACTGAACTATTGTCATTTGTTTGTTTTTGGCTTTATCATTTAGTGTGTGTGTGTGTGTGTGTGTGTCTGTGTGCATCTCATCTGCCTCCCTGCCAACGGGCCTACTCAGTTTGAGCATGAAAATGTTCAGATTTATAGTTAGATTTAGTGCAAAAAGATAGTTTTCAATTTTTCAAGACATGATTTGTCTGTGTAGCTTGGACTGTCCCAGCACTTAGTCTGTAGTCCAGGCTGGCCATGAACTCATATGTCCTCCTAACACCAGAGTGGTTACAGTACAGGCATGTGGGGATATTTCCTGCTCCATACTGGGTTTTCTTCTTTCTTCTTTCTTTCTTGCTTTCTTTCTTCTACCACATCAACTTCTTCCTTTCCTTCTTCTCCCTCTTCGACTTCTGTTGTTTATCTTTCTCGTCATCTTCTTCTTCTTCTTTCACTTCTTCTTCTCCTTCTTATATTCTTTTGCTCTTTCTTGATGAGGCTTCCCTATGCAGCTTTTACTGACCTGAACTCCGTTGAACTCAAACTCACACAGCTTCCTGAGTGCTGTTGATATAAGCTCTCATGGCCACTGCCCAGTAGTTTTTCTTTCAAGTCTTTCTATCTAGCAATGTAATTTTTTAATTACTTACCCCTTTGTCTTTATGTCTGCGCACTCCTGGATATCCAGATCCTCCCACCTCCATACAAAATCAAAAATAACTAGAGTTAAAATAGTTAACCTGGCCTTCATACACGTAAAAGTCAAAAAAATATATGAATTAGATCAAAGGGAACATGGCCTGGGGATCAGATGATACTTCATGAATTGCAGGAAAGCTGAACTAGTCTAGTAGTGTATGCTTACACAGAACAAACAAGTCGTGGTGCTTGTTTGAACTTGGGTTAGTATGTGAAGAAACACAGATTCTGATTCCAAAGTGCGTCTGTCTTTATCCACCTTTCTTTATTTCATAAGTAAAATCAGTGAACCGGTTGGCATGGAGCTTGTATTGCCAGTCCCACAGGCACACAGGGTTTGTATGGTTTCTGCCTCCACACCACATCCCATTGTCTGCCGCTGTATCATACAAGTGCCCAGTCTTCTACCAGTTTATACACACACACACACACACACACACACACACACACACACACACACAAATATTAAAGAATAGGTCCCAGGAGCATAGACTATCTATAAATTCCAGAGGTCACTTGGTGGCATATAGTGCCCTCTTCTGGTAAAAGGGCATATCTGCTGACAGAATACTCACACATTAAATCAATACAGGAGAATTTCATTTTTAAATTATTATTGCTATTATCATCATTATCATTATTCTGAATATTTTTGAGACAAATATTTCCTCTTTCCTTTGGAGACTTTCAGAGAACACTCTCAGTAAAATAGCAGGCTTGGAATTCAAACAGATCAATTTTTGTTTGTCTCCCTACTGCTGTTGGGATTGAAGGCCAATGTCACCAACAGAACATAGCATGTTCTCCTTTTTTCCCTTATCCTTTGTGTGTAAACTCCCATTTCTCCTCTCTTCTCTTCTTTTTCTTTCCCCTCACTCTCGATAGGAATCTAAACCTTGCTGGTATTTCCTTTTCTCAAATAGCCTAGAGAGAGAACATAAGGAACTCCAAAAAGGGGGTGTTTAGTTTTCCAATTACAAAGATCTGGGGAGAAGGGTCAGCCCTGGCGGCTGATGTTGGGAACCAAACATATACGGTGGCAGGTTCATAAGTCATAACCCTGTCCCTCCATTCCGGCATGACTCTGCCCATGCCGCGTCCGGCCCATGGCTGTTCAGCCATTCTGCTGAAGCTCAGCCCCAGAGGCTCTGGCTGCCCTGCCACATTCCTGAGTCCGGGGGACGAGTGTGCTCATAGCTGGGTCTCCGGCCCTGCTCTCCTGAGAATCTAAAGTCAAACTTAGGTGGGGTAGTTAGTTGTTCACCCATGGGGACAATCCGACAAAGAGGACAAATCCGCGCGGTAGACAAACGGTGCCCAAACCAAAGTTACAAAGCGGGAGGGAAGCAAGTCCAGAGGCTGGCCGTCCCCTCCTGGAGAAGAGAAACTTCGTCTCCTTCTCTCCTCCAAACAACCCGGACTTTCGTCCAGGGCGGGACCAAGGGTCTCAGGACACTTCTGTCTCTCCCTTTGGTCCTATGCAAGCCTTTGCAGGCCAGGCACAGGCACAGATTCAAATACACGAGTCAAAAACACATAACGTACAAGTTATGTGCAGGCCAAGCACAGATTCACTCAGTCAAAACACGTAACATCAGACGCATCAGACATACATCAAACATATAGGTTGCGAGCTCTTTCTTACCTCCAACGGGCAATGGAATTGGGTCTGGGGGGTCGACCAAATCCAGGACGAGCCCCCAAAATGTAAGACCCTCAGAATGAGGAGTCTTTCAAGTTCGGTCGATACCCCAAGAACTCAATGTACAGTCCAGTTGCTGCAAAACGCAAGAGGCTTTAATGAACAGGAAACGTTTGAGCAAATGGGCTCTTCCAGCATGCAGGCTAGGGAATAGCCCCCTCCCCCCGGGCACAGGTGTTTTTAAAGGCAACCCCACAAGTTTAGGGAGGGGGTGGGAGCCTCTGTCCATTGAGTACTAAGTGACCTTTGGAGGCCGGATGGTCTGCTATTAGGGTCAGCAGACCTTAGGGCTTCAGGTGTGCTAATTAATCTTGTCTGGGCAAACCAGAGTTACAGCTATCTCTTGACACTATTTACCACCTGTTGACTCACAGGAAAGGGGGAGCAGTGTAAATTCTTCTTATCTCAGGGCCTTGTGAGAGGAAGCTAGCAAATTCCAAGGAACAGATATTGGTTTTTAGGTTACTCCATCATTAACATTACTACCTAGCCTGCTTTTGATTTTGAAGTGGGGATAGCCTGACATTCCAATGGAGCCTGTGAGTGAGCTAGCAGAGCAATTATCTAAGTAGGAAATCTTTGATGTGTGTTGGCAACCCTTTGCCCTGAATGCTCCCAGTTACAGCTGGAGTGCTCTAAAAAATGACCCCTGCATACACACACACACACACACACACACACACCATTGCTTAGGCTCCCCATGTCCATGGTGTACTCGGTTGTTGGGTGGGTGTGTCAAAGAAAGTGCCAAGAGTACTTAGCTGAGGGCTGTGGGTCAGGGTCTTCCTGCTGGAATACTTTTATTTATTAATTTTTTAGGTTTTTTTTTTTTTTTTTTTTTTTTTTGGCTTTTTGAGATAGGGTTTATCTGGGTAGCTGTGGAGCCTGTCCTGGCTCTTGCTAAGAACACCAGGCTGGCCTTGAACTTGCAGAGATCTGCCTGCCTTGGCCTCCTTAGTGCTGGGATTAAAGCCTGTGCCACCAATGTCCAGCAGGGCTGCTGAAATCTTAAACATTCCTGAGCCCCAGTCTTGCATTCCCAGTGCAGTAACAATCAACCCTTGAAGCTACAGGAGACTTCCGGTTTTTCCAGTCCTGAACCTCCTGCACTAAGGTTACCCACCTGGGAAGCTTATGTGAGTTTTCAGCAGCTCAGGGACTGGTGCTAAACAAGCTCTTACTATTGGCAGATGTAGGCAAAGAAAGACCAGCCTGCCTGAGTTGGGAATCTTGAGACAAGGTCTTTGCTGGATTGCTGCTGTTCTTTGTAGCTGGCATATCCAAAATTGGTTTGCCTCAGTTGGATGTAGAATGTTTTTTCCCCATTATCCAGCCTTCTTTTTTTGCTGGCCCATGGTGATATGGGCTCACCTACCTCCCCACCCCCAAACTCTCCAGTTGTGTGACAAAGGAGAAAGTAGTCCACATTCTCTTATTATGGGTCCATTTGTTAAATATTTTGCTTTGAGTGCTTAGGGTGTTTCCTTAAGGATTATTAATTTCAAGGGGGAAATAGGACAAAGAGAACATTTACTTCACTTTGCATGAATATAGGACTGTTGCATGACACCACCAAAGAGCTGGCCCATTACCCAGTGAAGAAGGAAGGTTGGGCTTTGCTTCAGGCACAGTGATTTGTGCTGTCTAATAAAATAAATAAATAAAATACTTCAGGTTTGATTTCATACAAAGTGTTCTGACCACAGTTTCCCTTCTTCCCACAACTCCTTCCCCTCAGCCAAATCCACCTGGTGTTAGGGTTAGGCTTCTTGTTCTCTCTCTTTCACACATTGCTCTGTTAGTGTCTCAGGTGTAATTACATTTCTCCATGGATCCTGGAATTATCAGTTTTTAGATTATGCGTGTGGTTTAGCCATGCACATGATTAAAATCAGTGTAATCTGAGTACCACTTGCCAGTGCAGAAGAACTTTTACAATGATTTCAACTTATAGGCAGAGAATGTCAAGAAAGGGCAAGCTCTCTTTCACTGGGGTTATAGCCTTTACAATTGGTGCTACATAACCAAAGCATTGCACAGGATCAAGCCAACTTTCAAATAACGTAGCCAATCATTCTGTGTACTGATAGTGATATTAATAGAGGAAAGTAAAGAAAGATAGAGTGATAAATTTAGGGACGTGGCTTCATTTGCAGCAGAAGTCAAATATAAAATAAGAAAGGGCCTGGGAGATGGCTTAGTAGAGGAAAGACTTTCTGTCTTTTTTATTTTTATTTCAACATTTCTCTGTATACCCATTTCTTTTCTAGTACTCAGACTGAAGTCCTGGTGAGCTTCCAAATCTCCACTTTCAGATTTTTGAGAACAGAGGCTTGATCCATCATCTGTGGCTAAAGTTGGAATTTTGTTACTTCTTTTTGAGGACATGAGACCTGAGAACAGTAGTAGCAGAAAAATACTCAGGAATTAGTTGGTGTTTTGCCTTAAGGACTTTGTGACTTTTTTTGGTCTTGATGTTTGTTTGTTTTTGTTTTTTATTTGTTTTTTGTATTAACTGTCTCCATATTTACATTTCCTCCACTGTCTCTCCATTCCTTCCTTCTTCCTTTCATTTCTTCTTGAAACTGGTTTTGTCTCTGTACCTTGAGAGCTGTCTTGAAACTCATTTTGTAGGCCAGGCAGAAGTGAAAGTCAGAAATAAACTCTGCCTCTGCCTCTGCCTCAGAAACACTGTGCACCAATCTCCACTGGAATACTCAGATATGCATGTGCCATGCTTTCCAGTTAAACATTGGTTGAGGAGGGAAAGCCTCATTGCTGATAGGAATTCAGTTATTTTCAGGTTTATGAGGAAAGATAAACTTTGTTTTGTTTACTTTATATTTTCACTTGATTTTTTAAGACAGGTCGTGTCCCTTTATCTGTGCTCGGTGCAGGTCTTCCTTCTGAGAACAGATATGAAAGCACTGAGCTACTTCAAATTAGTTTACCTCTACTAATGTTGTTGCTCTCACTATACAGCAGAGACAGGGCAAGGAATACATGAAAGTCCAGACCTGTCAAAGAGCAAAGGGGACCTTTCTGTCTGCAAAGCTTGGCCCTAATTCTCTTGTACTTATAATTATGGATACATTGTGAATTTTAAAATCATTGAAATCCTGTTAGTCCTATTGTCACTCTCTAGAATTTCACTGAACTATTGTCATTTGTTTGTTTTTGGCTTTATCATTTAGTGTGTGTGTGTGTGTGTGTGTGTGTGTGTGTGTGTGTGTGTGTCTGTGTGCATCTCATCTGCCTCCCTGCCAACGGGCCTACTCAGTTTGAGCATGAAAATGTTCAGATTTATAGTTAGATTTAGTGCAAAAAGATAGTTTTCAATTTTTCAAGACATGATTTGTCTGTGTAGCTTGGACTGTCCCAGCACTTAGTCTGTAGTCCAGGCTGGCCATGAACTCATATGTCCTCCTAACACCAGAGTGGTTACAGTACAGGCATGTGGGGATATTTCCTGCTCCATACTGGGTTTTCTTCTTTCTTCTTTCTTTCTTGCTTTCTTTCTTCTACCACATCAACTTCTTCCTTTCCTTCTTCTCCCTCTTCGACTTCTGTTGTTTATCTTTCTCGTCATCTTCTTCTTCTTCTTTCACTTCTTCTTCTCCTTCTTATATTCTTTTGCTCTTTCTTGATGAGGCTTCCCTATGCAGCTTTTACTGACCTGAACTCCGTTGAACTCAAACTCACACAGCTTCCTGAGTGCTGTTGATATAAGCTCTCATGGCCACTGCCCAGTAGTTTTTCTTTCAAGTCTTTCTATCTAGCAATGTAATTTTTTAATTACTTACCCCTTTGTCTTTATGTCTGCGCACTCCTGGATATCCAGATCCTCCCACCTCCATACAAAATCAAAAATAACTAGAGTTAAAATAGTTAACCTGGCCTTCATACACGTAAAAGTCAAAAAAATATATGAATTAGATCAAAGGGAACATGGCCTGGGGATCAGATGATACTTCATGAATTGCAGGAAAGCTGAACTAGTCTAGTAGTGTATGCTTACACAGAACAAACAAGTCGTGGTGCTTGTTTGAACTTGGGTTAGTATGTGAAGAAACACAGATTCTGATTCCAAAGTGCGTCTGTCTTTATCCACCTTTCTTTATTTCATAAGTAAAATCAGTGAACCGGTTGGCATGGAGCTTGTATTGCCAGTCCCACAGGCACACAGGGTTTGTATGGTTTCTGCCTCCACACCACATCCCATTGTCTGCCGCTGTATCATACAAGTGCCCAGTCTTCTACCAGTTTACACACACACACACACACACACACACACACACACACACACACAAATATTAAAGAATAGGTCCCAGGAGCATAGACTATCTATAAATTCCAGAGGTCACTTGGTGGCATATAGTGCCCTCTTCTGGTAAAAGGGCATATCTGCTGACAGAATACTCACACATTAAATCAATACAGGAGAATTTCATTTTTAAATTATTATTGCTATTATCATCATTATCATTATTCTGAATATTTTTGAGACAAATATTTCCTCTTTCCTTTGGAGACTTTCAGAGAACACTCTCAGTAAAATAGCAGGCTTGGAATTCAAACAGATCAATTTTTGTTTGTCTCCCTACTGCTGTTGGGATTGAAGGCCAATGTCACCAACAGAACATAGCATGTTCTCCTTTTTTCCCTTATCCTTTGTGTGTAAACTCCCATTTCTCCTCTCTTCTCTTCTTTTCTTTCCCCTCACTCTCGATAGGAATCTAAACCTTGCTGGTATTTCCTTTTCTCAAATAGCCTAGAGAGAGAACATAAGGAACTCCAAAAAGGGGGTGTTTAGTTTTCCAATTACAAAGATCTGGGGAGAAGGGTCAGCCCTGGCGGCTGATGTTGGGAACCAAACATATACGGTGGCAGGTTCATAAGTCATAACCCTGTCCCTCCATTCCGGCATGACTCTGCCCATGCCGCGTCCGGCCCATGGCTGTTCAGCCATTCTGCTGAAGCTCAGCCCCAGAGGCTCTGGCTGCCCTGCCACATTCCTGAGTCCGGGGGACGAGTGTGCTCATAGCTGGGTCTCCGGCCCTGCTCTCCTGAGAATCTAAAGTCAAACTTAGGTGGGGTAGTTAGTTGTTCACCCATGGGGACAATCCGACAAAGAGGACAAATCCGCGCGGTAGACAAACGGTGCCCAAACCAAAGTTACAAAGCGGGAGGGAAGCAAGTCCAGAGGCTGGCCGTCCCCTCCTGGAGAAGAGAAACTTCGTCTCCTTCTCTCCTCCAAACAACCCGGACTTTCGTCCAGGGCGGGACCAAGGGTCTCAGGACACTTCTGTCTCTCCCTTTGGTCCTATGCAAGCCTTTGCAGGCCAGGCACAGGCACAGATTCAAATACACGAGTCAAAAACACATAACGTACAAGTTATGTGCAGGCCAAGCACAGATTCACTCAGTCAAAACACGTAACATCAGACGCATCAGACATACATCAAACATATAGGTTGCGAGCTCTTTCTTACCTCCAACGGGCAATGGAATTGGGTCTGGGGGGGTCGACCAAATCCAGGACGAGCCCCCAAAATGTAAGACCCTCAGAATGAGGAGTCTTTCAAGTTCGGTCGATACCCCAAGAACTCAATGTACAGTCCAGTTGCTGCAAAACGCAAGAGGCTTTAATGAACAGGAAACGTTTGAGCAAATGGGCTCTTCCAGCATGCAGGCTAGGGAATAGCCCCCTCCCCCGGGCACAGGTGTTTTTAAAGGCAACCCCACAAGTTTAGGGAGGGGGTGGGAGCCTCTGTCCATTGAGTACTAAGTGACCTTTGGAGGCCGGATGGTCTGCTATTAGGGTCAGCAGACCTTAGGGCTTCAGGTGTGCTAATTAATCTTGTCTGGGCAAACCAGAGTTACAGCTATCTCTTGACACTATTTACCACCTGTTGACTCACAGGAAAGGGGGAGCAGTGTAAATTCTTCTTATCTCAGGGCCTTGTGAGAGGAAGCTAGCAAATTCCAAGGAACAGATATTGGTTTTTAGGTTACTCCATCATTAACATTACTACCTAGCCTGCTTTTGATTTTGAAGTGGGGATAGCCTGACATTCCAATGGAGCCTGTGAGTGAGCTAGCAGAGCAAGTATCTAAGTAGGAAATCTTTGATGTGTGTTGGCAACCCTTTGCCCTGAATGCTCCCAGTTACAGCTGGAGTGCTCTAAAAAATGACCCCTGCATACACACACACACACACACACACACACACACACACCATTGCTTAGGCTCCCCATGTCCATGGTGTACTCGGTTGTTGGGTGGGTGTGTCAAAGAAAGTGCCAAGAGTACTTAGCTGAGGGCTGTGGGTCAGGGTCTTCCTGCTGGAATACTTTTATTTATTAATTTTTTAGGTTTTTTTTTTTTGGCTTTTTGAGATAGGGTTTATCTGGGTAGCTGTGGAGCCTGTCCTGGCTCTTGCTAAGAACACCAGGCTGGCCTTGAACTTGCAGAGATCTGCCTGCCTTGGCCTCCTTAGTGCTGGGATTAAAGCCTGTGCCACCAATGTCCAGCAGGGCTGCTGAAATCTTAAACATTCCTGAGCCCCAGTCTTGCATTCCCAGTGCAGTAACAATCAACCCTTGAAGCTACAGGAGACTTCCGGTTTTTCCAGTCCTGAACCTCCTGCACTAAGGTTACCCACCTGGGAAGCTTATGTGAGTTTTCAGCAGCTCAGGGACTGGTGCTAAACAAGCTCTTACTATTGGCAGATGTAGGCAAAGAAAGACCAGCCTGCCTGAGTTGGGAATCTTGAGACAAGGTCTTTGCTGGATTGCTGCTGTTCTTTGTAGCTGGCATATCCAAAATTGGTTTGCCTCAGTTGGATGTAGAATGTTTTTTCCCCATTATCCAGCCTTCTTTTTTTGCTGGCCCATGGTGATATGGGCTCACCTACCTCCCCACCCCCAAACTCTCCAGTTGTGTGACAAAGGAGAAAGTAGTCCACATTCTCTTATTATGGGTCCATTTGTTAAATATTTTGCTTTGAGTGCTTAGGGTGTTTCCTTAAGGATTATTAATTTCAAGGGGGAAATAGGACAAAGAGAACATTTACTTCACTTTGCATGAATATAGGACTGTTGCATGACACCACCAAAGAGCTGGCCCATTACCCAGTGAAGAAGGAAGGTTGGGCTTTGCTTCAGGCACAGTGATTTGTGCTGTCTAATAAAATAAATAAATAAAATACTTCAGGTTTGATTTCATACAAAGTGTTCTGACCACAGTTTCCCTTCTTCCCACAACTCCTTCCCCTCAGCCAAATCCACCTGGTGTTAGGGTTAGGCTTCTTGTTCTCTCTCTTTCACACATTGCTCTGTTAGTGTCTCAGGTGTAATTACATTTCTCCATGGATCCTGGAATTATCAGTTTTTAGATTATGCGTGTGGTTTAGCCATGCACATGATTAAAATCAGTGTAATCTGAGTACCACTTGCCAGTGCAGAAGAACTTTACAATGATTTCAACTTATAGGCAGAGAATGTCAAGAAAGGGCAAGCTCTCTTTCACTGGGGTTATAGCCTTTACAATTGGTGCTACATAACCAAAGCATTGCACAGGATCAAGCCAACTTTCAAATAACGTAGCCAATCATTCTGTGTACTGATAGTGATATTAATAGAGGAAAGTAAAGAAAGATAGAGTGATAAATTTAGGGACGTGGCTTCATTTGCAGCAGAAGTCAAATATAAAATAAGAAAGGGCCTGGGAGATGGCTTAGTAGAGGAAAGACTTTCTGTCTTTTTTATTTTTATTTCAACATTTCTCTGTATACCCATTTCTTTTCTAGTACTCAGACTGAAGTCCTGGTGAGCTTCCAAATCTCCACTTTCAGATTTTTGAGAACAGAGGCTTGATCCATCATCTGTGGCTAAAGTTGGAATTTTGTTACTTCTTTTTGAGGACATGAGACCTGAGAACAGTAGTAGCAGAAAAATACTCAGGAATTAGTTGGTGTTTTGCCTTAAGGACTTTGTGACTTTTTTTGGTCTTGATGTTTGTTTGTTTTTGTTTTTTATTTGTTTTTTGTATTAACTGTCTCCATATTTACATTTCCTCCACTGTCTCTCCATTCCTTCCTTCTTCCTTTCATTTCTTCTTGAAACTGGTTTTGTCTCTGTACCTTGAGAGCTGTCTTGAAACTCATTTTGTAGGCCAGGCAGAAGTGAAAGTCAGAAATAAACTCTGCCTCTGCCTCTGCCTCAGAAACACTGTGCACCAATCTCCACTGGAATACTCAGATATGCATGTGCCATGCTTTCCAGTTAAACATTGGTTGAGGAGGGAAAGCCTCATTGCTGATAGGAATTCAGTTATTTTCAGGTTTATGAGGAAAGATAAACTTTGTTTTGTTTACTTTATATTTTCACTTGATTTTTTAAGACAGGTCGTGTCCCTTTATCTGTGCTCGGTGCAGGTCTTCCTTCTGAGAACAGATATGAAAGCACTGAGCTACTTCAAATTAGTTTACCTCTACTAATGTTGTTGCTCTCACTATACAGCAGTGACAGGGCAAGGAATACATGAAAGTCCAGACCTGTCAAAGAGCAAAGGGGACCTTTCTGTCTGCAAAGCTTGGCCCTAATTCTCTTGTACTTATAATTATGGATACATTGTGAATTTTAAAATCATTGAAATCCTGTTAGTCCTATTGTCACTCTCTAGAATTTCACTGAACTATTGTCATTTGTTTGTTTTTGGCTTTATCATTTAGTGTGTGTGTGTGTGTGTGTGTGTGTGTGTGTGTGTGTGTGTGTGTCTGTGTGCATCTCATCTGCCTCCCTGCCAACGGGCCTACTCAGTTTGAGCATGAAAATGTTCAGATTTATAGTTAGATTTAGTGCAAAAAGATAGTTTTCAATTTTTCAAGACATGATTTGTCTGTGTAGCTTGGACTGTCCCAGCACTTAGTCTGTAGTCCAGGCTGGCCATGAACTCATATGTCCTCCTAACACCAGAGTGGTTACAGTACAGGCATGTGGGGATATTTCCTGCTCCATACTGGGTTTTCTTCTTTCTTCTTTCTTTCTTGCTTTCTTTCTTCTACCACATCAACTTCTTCCTTTCCTTCTTCTCCCTCTTCGACTTCTGTTGTTTATCTTTCTCGTCATCTTCTTCTTCTTCTTTCACTTCTTCTTCTCCTTCTTATATTCTTTTGCTCTTTCTTGATGAGGCTTCCCTATGCAGCTTTTACTGACCTGAACTCCGTTGAACTCAAACTCACACAGCTTCCTGAGTGCTGTTGATATAAGCTCTCATGGCCACTGCCCAGTAGTTTTTCTTTCAAGTCTTTCTATCTAGCAATGTAATTTTTTAATTACTTACCCCTTTGTCTTTATGTCTGCGCACTCCTGGATATCCAGATCCTCCCACCTCCATACAAAATCAAAAATAACTAGAGTTAAAATAGTTAACCTGGCCTTCATACACGTAAAAGTCAAAAAAATATATGAATTAGATCAAAGGGAACATGGCCTGGGGATCAGATGATACTTCATGAATTGCAGGAAAGCTGAACTAGTCTAGTAGTGTATGCTTACACAGAACAAACAAGTCGTGGTGCTTGTTTGAACTTGGGTTAGTATGTGAAGAAACACAGATTCTGATTCCAAAGTGCGTCTGTCTTTATCCACCTTTCTTTATTTCATAAGTAAAATCAGTGAACCGGTTGGCATGGAGCTTGTATTGCCAGTCCCACAGGCACACAGGGTTTGTATGGTTTCTGCCTCCACACCACATCCCATTGTCTGCCGCTGTATCATACAAGTGCCCAGTCTTCTACCAGTTTATACACACACACACACACACACACACACACACACACACACACACACACACAAATATTAAAGAATAGGTCCCAGGAGCATAGACTATCTATAAATTCCAGAGGTCACTTGGTGGCATATAGTGCCCTCTTCTGGTAAAAGGGCATATCTGCTGACAGAATACTCACACATTAAATCAATACAGGAGAATTTCATTTTTAAATTATTATTGCTATTATCATCATTATCATTATTCTGAATATTTTTGAGACAAATATTTCCTCTTTCCTTTGGAGACTTTCAGAGAACACTCTCAGTAAAATAGCAGGCTTGGAATTCAAACAGATCAATTTTTGTTTGTCTCCCTACTGCTGTTGGGATTGAAGGCCAATGTCACCAACAGAACATAGCATGTTCTCCTTTTTTCCCTTATCCTTTGTGTGTAAACTCCCATTTCTCCTCTCTTCTCTTCTTTTTCTTTCCCCTCACTCTCGATAGGAATCTAAACCTTGCTGGTATTTCCTTTTCTCAAATAGCCTA
This sequence comes from Phodopus roborovskii, assembly GCF_943737965.1. Lineage (NCBI taxonomy): Eukaryota > Metazoa > Chordata > Mammalia > Rodentia > Cricetidae > Phodopus > Phodopus roborovskii. The sequence continues at coordinate 174,362 of NW_026126999.1, forward strand.
GAGAGAGAACATAAGGAACTCCAAAAAGGGGGTGTTTAGTTTTCCAATTACAAAGATCTGGGGAGAAGGGTCAGCCCTGGCGGCTGATGTTGGGAACCAAACATATACGGTGGCAGGTTCATAAGTCATAACCCTGTCCCTCCATTCCGGCATGACTCTGCCCATGCCGCGTCCGGCCCATGGCTGTTCAGCCATTCTGCTGAAGCTCAGCCCCAGAGGCTCTGGCTGCCCTGCCACATTCCTGAGTCCGGGGGGACGAGTGTGCTCATAGCTGGGTCTCCGGCCCTGCTCTCCTGAGAATCTAAAGTCAAACTTAGGTGGGGTAGTTAGTTGTTCACCCATGGGGACAATCCGACAAAGAGGACAAATCCGCGCGGTAGACAAACGGTGCCCAAACCAAAGTTACAAAGCGGGAGGGAAGCAAGTCCAGAGGCTGGCCGTCCCCTCCTGGAGAAGAGAAACTTCGTCTCCTTCTCTCCTCCAAACAACCCGGACTTTCGTCCAGGGCGGGACCAAGGGTCTCAGGACACTTCTGTCTCTCCCTTTGGTCCTATGCAAGCCTTTGCAGGCCAGGCACAGGCACAGATTCAAATACACGAGTCAAAAACACATAACGTACAAGTTATGTGCAGGCCAAGCACAGATTCACTCAGTCAAAACACGTAACATCAGACGCATCAGACATACATCAAACATATAGGTTGCGAGCTCTTTCTTACCTCCAACGGGCAATGGAATTGGGTCTGGGGGGTCGACCAAATCCAGGACGAGCCCCCAAAATGTAAGACCCTCAGAATGAGGAGTCTTTCAAGTTCGGTCGATACCCCAAGAACTCAATGTACAGTCCAGTTGCTGCAAAACGCAAGAGGCTTTAATGAACAGGAAACGTTTGAGCAAATGGGCTCTTCCAGCATGCAGGCTAGGGAATAGCCCCCCTCCCCCCGGGCACAGGTGTTTTTAAAGGCAACCCCACAAGTTTAGGGAGGGGGTGGGAGCCTCTGTCCATTGAGTACTAAGTGACCTTTGGAGGCCGGATGGTCTGCTATTAGGGTCAGCAGACCTTAGGGCTTCAGGTGTGCTAATTAATCTTGTCTGGGCAAACCAGAGTTACAGCTATCTCTTGACACTATTTACCACCTGTTGACTCACAGGAAAGGGGGAGCAGTGTAAATTCTTCTTATCTCAGGGCCTTGTGAGAGGAAGCTAGCAAATTCCAAGGAACAGATATTGGTTTTTAGGTTACTCCATCATTAACATTACTACCTAGCCTGCTTTTGATTTTGAAGTGGGGATAGCCTGACATTCCAATGGAGCCTGTGAGTGAGCTAGCAGAGCAAGTATCTAAGTAGGAAATCTTTGATGTGTGTTGGCAACCCTTTGCCCTGAATGCTCCCAGTTACAGCTGGAGTGCTCTAAAAAATGACCCCTGCATACACACACACACACACACACACACACACCATTGCTTAGGCTCCCCATGTCCATGGTGTACTCGGTTGTTGGGTGGGTGTGTCAAAGAAAGTGCCAAGAGTACTTAGCTGAGGGCTGTGGGTCAGGGTCTTCCTGCTGGAATACTTTTATTTATTAATTTTTTAGGTTTTTTTTTTTTTTGGCTTTTTGAGATAGGGTTTATCTGGGTAGCTGTGGAGCCTGTCCTGGCTCTTGCTAAGAACACCAGGCTGGCCTTGAACTTGCAGAGATCTGCCTGCCTTGGCCTCCTTAGTGCTGGGATTAAAGCCTGTGCCACCAATGTCCAGCAGGGCTGCTGAAATCTTAAACATTCCTGAGCCCCAGTCTTGCATTCCCAGTGCAGTAACAATCAACCCTTGAAGCTACAGGAGACTTCCGGTTTTTCCAGTCCTGAACCTCCTGCACTAAGGTTACCCACCTGGGAAGCTTATGTGAGTTTTCAGCAGCTCAGGGACTGGTGCTAAACAAGCTCTTACTATTGGCAGATGTAGGCAAAGAAAGACCAGCCTGCCTGAGTTGGGAATCTTGAGACAAGGTCTTTGCTGGATTGCTGCTGTTCTTTGTAGCTGGCATATCCAAAATTGGTTTGCCTCAGTTGGATGTAGAATGTTTTTTCCCCATTATCCAGCCTTCTTTTTTTGCTGGCCCATGGTGATATGGGCTCACCTACCTCCCCACCCCCAAACTCTCCAGTTGTGTGACAAAGGAGAAAGTAGTCCACATTCTCTTATTATGGGTCCATTTGTTAAATATTTTGCTTTGAGTGCTTAGGGTGTTTCCTTAAGGATTATTAATTTCAAGGGGGGAAATAGGACAAAGAGAACATTTACTTCACTTTGCATGAATATAGGACTGTTGCATGACACCACCAAAGAGCTGGCCCATTACCCAGTGAAGAAGGAAGGTTGGGCTTTGCTTCAGGCACAGTGATTTGTGCTGTCTAATAAAATAAATAAATAAAATACTTCAGGTTTGATTTCATACAAAGTGTTCTGACCACAGTTTCCCTTCTTCCCACAACTCCTTCCCCTCAGCCAAATCCACCTGGTGTTAGGGTTAGGCTTCTTGTTCTCTCTCTTTCACACATTGCTCTGTTAGTGTCTCAGGTGTAATTACATTTCTCCATGGATCCTGGAATTATCAGTTTTTAGATTATGCGTGTGGTTTAGCCATGCACATGATTAAAATCAGTGTAATCTGAGTACCACTTGCCAGTGCAGAAGAACTTTTACAATGATTTCAACTTATAGGCAGAGAATGTCAAGAAAGGGCAAGCTCTCTTTCACTGGGGTTATAGCCTTTACAATTGGTGCTACATAACCAAAGCATTGCACAGGATCAAGCCAACTTTCAAATAACGTAGCCAATCATTCTGTGTACTGATAGTGATATTAATAGAGGAAAGTAAAGAAAGATAGAGTGATAAATTTAGGGACGTGGCTTCATTTGCAGCAGAAGTCAAATATAAAATAAGAAAGGGCCTGGGAGATGGCTTAGTAGAGGAAAGACTTTCTGTCTTTTTTATTTTTATTTCAACATTTCTCTGTATACCCATTTCTTTTCTAGTACTCAGACTGAAGTCCTGGTGAGCTTCCAAATCTCCACTTTCAGATTTTTGAGAACAGAGGCTTGATCCATCATCTGTGGCTAAAGTTGGAATTTTGTTACTTCTTTTTGAGGACATGAGACCTGAGAACAGTAGTAGCAGAAAAATACTCAGGAATTAGTTGGTGTTTTGCCTTAAGGACTTTGTGACTTTTTTTGGTCTTGATGTTTGTTTGTTTTTGTTTTTTATTTGTTTTTTGTATTAACTGTCTCCATATTTACATTTCCTCCACTGTCTCTCCATTCCTTCCTTCTTCCTTTCATTTCTTCTTGAAACTGGTTTTGTCTCTGTACCTTGAGAGCTGTCTTGAAACTCATTTTGTAGGCCAGGCAGAAGTGAAAGTCAGAAATAAACTCTGCCTCTGCCTCTGCCTCAGAAACACTGTGCACCAATCTCCACTGGAATACTCAGATATGCATGTGCCATGCTTTCCAGTTAAACATTGGTTGAGGAGGGAAAGCCTCATTGCTGATAGGAATTCAGTTATTTTCAGGTTTATGAGGAAAGATAAACTTTGTTTTGTTTACTTTATATTTTCACTTGATTTTTTAAGACAGGTCGTGTCCCTTTATCTGTGCTCGGTGCAGGTCTTCCTTCTGAGAACAGATATGAAAGCACTGAGCTACTTCAAATTAGTTTACCTCTACTAATGTTGTTGCTCTCACTATACAGCAGTGACAGGGCAAGGAATACATGAAAGTCCAGACCTGTCAAAGAGCAAAGGGGACCTTTCTGTCTGCAAAGCTTGGCCCTAATTCTCTTGTACTTATAATTATGGATACATTGTGAATTTTAAAATCATTGAAATCCTGTTAGTCCTATTGTCACTCTCTAGAATTTCACTGAACTATTGTCATTTGTTTGTTTTTGGCTTTATCATTTAGTGTGTGTGTGTGTGTGTGTGTGTGTGTGTGTGTGTGTGTGTGTCTGTGTGCATCTCATCTGCCTCCCTGCCAACGGGCCTACTCAGTTTGAGCATGAAAATGTTCAGATTTATAGTTAGATTTAGTGCAAAAAGATAGTTTTCAATTTTTCAAGACATGATTTGTCTGTGTAGCTTGGACTGTCCCAGCACTTAGTCTGTAGTCCAGGCTGGCCATGAACTCATATGTCCTCCTAACACCAGAGTGGTTACAGTACAGGCATGTGGGGATATTTCCTGCTCCATACTGGGTTTTCTTCTTTCTTCTTTCTTTCTTGCTTTCTTTCTTCTACCACATCAACTTCTTCCTTTCCTTCTTCTCCCTCTTCGACTTCTGTTGTTTATCTTTCTCGTCATCTTCTTCTTCTTCTTTCACTTCTTCTTCTCCTTCTTATATTCTTTTGCTCTTTCTTGATGAGGCTTCCCTATGCAGCTTTTACTGACCTGAACTCCGTTGAACTCAAACTCACACAGCTTCCTGAGTGCTGTTGATATAAGCTCTCATGGCCACTGCCCAGTAGTTTTTCTTTCAAGTCTTTCTATCTAGCAATGTAATTTTTTAATTACTTACCCCTTTGTCTTTATGTCTGCGCACTCCTGGATATCCAGATCCTCCCACCTCCATACAAAATCAAAAATAACTAGAGTTAAAATAGTTAACCTGGCCTTCATACACGTAAAAGTCAAAAAAATATATGAATTAGATCAAAGGGAACATGGCCTGGGGATCAGATGATACTTCATGAATTGCAGGAAAGCTGAACTAGTCTAGTAGTGTATGCTTACACAGAACAAACAAGTCGTGGTGCTTGTTTGAACTTGGGTTAGTATGTGAAGAAACACAGATTCTGATTCCAAAGTGCGTCTGTCTTTATCCACCTTTCTTTATTTCATAAGTAAAATCAGTGAACCGGTTGGCATGGAGCTTGTATTGCCAGTCCCACAGGCACACAGGGTTTGTATGGTTTCTGCCTCCACACCACATCCCATTGTCTGCCGCTGTATCATACAAGTGCCCAGTCTTCTACCAGTTTCACACACACACACACACACACACACACACACACACACACACACAAATATTAAAGAATAGGTCCCAGGAGCATAGACTATCTATAAATTCCAGAGGTCACTTGGTGGCATATAGTGCCCTCTTCTGGTAAAAGGGCATATCTGCTGACAGAATACTCACACATTAAATCAATACAGGAGAATTTCATTTTTAAATTATTATTGCTATTATCATCATTATCATTATTCTGAATATTTTTGAGACAAATATTTCCTCTTTCCTTTGGAGACTTTCAGAGAACACTCTCAGTAAAATAGCAGGCTTGGAATTCAAACAGATCAATTTTTGTTTGTCTCCCTACTGCTGTTGGGATTGAAGGCCAATGTCACCAACAGAACATAGCATGTTCTCCTTTTTTCCCTTATCCTTTGTGTGTAAACTCCCATTTCTCCTCTCTTCTCTTCTTTTTCTTTCCCCTCACTCTCGATAGGAATCTAAACCTTGCTGGTATTTCCTTTTCTCAAATAGCCTAGAGAGAGAACATAAGGAACTCCAAAAAGGGGGTGTTTAGTTTTCCAATTACAAAGATCTGGGGAGAAGGGTCAGCCCTGGCGGCTGATGTTGGGAACCAAACATATACGGTGGCAGGTTCATAAGTCATAACCCTGTCCCTCCATTCCGGCATGACTCTGCCCATGCCGCGTCCGGCCCATGGCTGTTCAGCCATTCTGCTGAAGCTCAGCCCCAGAGGCTCTGGCTGCCCTGCCACATTCCTGAGTCCGGGGGACGAGTGTGCTCATAGCTGGGTCTCCGGCCCTGCTCTCCTGAGAATCTAAAGTCAAACTTAGGTGGGGTAGTTAGTTGTTCACCCATGGGGACAATCCGACAAAGAGGACAAATCCGCGCGGTAGACAAACGGTGCCCAAACCAAAGTTACAAAGCGGGAGGGAAGCAAGTCCAGAGGCTGGCCGTCCCCTCCTGGAGAAGAGAAACTTCGTCTCCTTCTCTCCTCCAAACAACCCGGACTTTCGTCCAGGGCGGGACCAAGGGTCTCAGGACACTTCTGTCTCTCCCTTTGGTCCTATGCAAGCCTTTGCAGGCCAGGCACAGGCACAGATTCAAATACACGAGTCAAAAACACATAACGTACAAGTTATGTGCAGGCCAAGCACAGATTCACTCAGTCAAAACACGTAACATCAGACGCATCAGACATACATCAAACATATAGGTTGCGAGCTCTTTCTTACCTCCAACGGGCAATGGAATTGGGTCTGGGGGGTCGACCAAATCCAGGACGAGCCCCCCAAAATGTAAGACCCTCAGAATGAGGAGTCTTTCAAGTTCGGTCGATACCCCAAGAACTCAATGTACAGTCCAGTTGCTGCAAAACGCAAGAGGCTTTAATGAACAGGAAACGTTTGAGCAAATGGGCTCTTCCAGCATGCAGGCTAGGGAATAGCCCCCTCCCCCCCGGGCACAGGTGTTTTTAAAGGCAACCCCACAAGTTTAGGGAGGGGGTGGGAGCCTCTCTCCATTGAGTACTAAGTGACCTTTGGAGGCCGGATGGTCTGCTATTAGGGTCAGCAGACCTTAGGGCTTCAGGTGTGCTAATTAATCTTGTCTGGGCAAACCAGAGTTACAGCTATCTCTTGACACTATTTACCACCTGTTGACTCACAGGAAAGGGGGAGCAGTGTAAATTCTTCTTATCTCAGGGCCTTGTGAGAGGAAGCTAGCAAATTCCAAGGAACAGATATTGGTTTTTAGGTTACTCCATCATTAACATTACTACCTAGCCTGCTTTTGATTTTGAAGTGGGGATAGCCTGACATTCCAATGGAGCCTGTGAGTGAGCTAGCAGAGCAAGTATCTAAGTAGGAAATCTTTGATGTGTGTTGGCAACCCTTTGCCCTGAATGCTCCCAGTTACAGCTGGAGTGCTCTAAAAAATGACCCCTGCATACACACACACACACACACACACACACACACACACCATTGCTTAGGCTCCCCATGTCCATGGTGTACTCGGTTGTTGGGTGGGTGTGTCAAAGAAAGTGCCAAGAGTACTTAGCTGAGGGCTGTGGGTCAGGGTCTTCCTGCTGGAATACTTTTATTTATTAATTTTTTAGGTTTTTTTTTTTTTTTTTTTTTTTTGGCTTTTTGAGATAGGGTTTATCTGGGTAGCTGTGGAGCCTGTCCTGGCTCTTGCTAAGAACACCGGGCTGGCCTTGAACTTGCAGAGATCTGCCTGCCTTGGCCTCCTTAGTGCTGGGATTAAAGCCTGTGCCACCAATGTCCAGCAGGGCTGCTGAAATCTTAAACATTCCTGAGCCCCAGTCTTGCATTCCCAGTGCAGTAACAATCAACCCTTGAAGCTACAGGAGACTTCCGGTTTTTCCAGTCCTGAACCTCCTGCACTAAGGTTACCCACCTGGGAAGCTTATGTGAGTTTTCAGCAGCTCAGGGACTGGTGCTAAACAAGCTCTTACTATTGGCAGATGTAGGCAAAGAAAGACCAGCCTGCCTGAGTTGGGAATCTTGAGACAAGGTCTTTGCTGGATTGCTGCTGTTCTTTGTAGCTGGCATATCCAAAATTGGTTTGCCTCAGTTGGATGTAGAATGTTTTTTCCCCATTATCCAGCCTTCTTTTTTTGCTGGCCCATGGTGATATGGGCTCACCTACCTCCCCACCCCCAAACTCTCCAGTTGTGTGACAAAGGAGAAAGTAGTCCACATTCTCTTATTATGGGTCCATTTGTTAAATATTTTGCTTTGAGTGCTTAGGGTGTTTCCTTAAGGATTATTAATTTCAAGGGGGAAATAGGACAAAGAGAACATTTACTTCACTTTGCATGAATATAGGACTGTTGCATGACACCACCAAAGAGCTGGCCCATTACCCAGTGAAGAAGGAAGGTTGGGCTTTGCTTCAGGCACAGTGATTTGTGCTGTCTAATAAAATAAATAAATAAAATACTTCAGGTTTGATTTCATACAAAGTGTTCTGACCACAGTTTCCCTTCTTCCCACAACTCCTTCCCCTCAGCCAAATCCACCTGGTGTTAGGGTTAGGCTTCTTGTTCTCTCTCTTTCACACATTGCTCTGTTAGTGTCTCAGGTGTAATTACATTTCTCCATGGATCCTGGAATTATCAGTTTTTAGATTATGCGTGTGGTTTAGCCATGCACATGATTAAAATCAGTGTAATCTGAGTACCACTTGCCAGTGCAGAAGAACTTTTACAATGATTTCAACTTATAGGCAGAGAATGTCAAGAAAGGGCAAGCTCTCTTTCACTGGGGTTATAGCCTTTACAATTGGTGCTACATAACCAAAGCATTGCACAGGATCAAGCCAACTTTCAAATAACGTAGCCAATCATTCTGTGTACTGATAGTGATATTAATAGAGGAAAGTAAAGAAAGATAGAGTGATAAATTTAGGGACGTGGCTTCATTTGCAGCAGAAGTCAAATATAAAATAAGAAAGGGCCTGGGAGATGGCTTAGTAGAGGAAAGACTTTCTGTCTTTTTTATTTTTATTTCAACATTTCTCTGTATACCCATTTCTTTTCTAGTACTCAGACTGAAGTCCTGGTGAGCTTCCAAATCTCCACTTTCAGATTTTTGAGAACAGAGGCTTGATCCATCATCTGTGGCTAAAGTTGGAATTTTGTTACTTCTTTTTGAGGACATGAGACCTGAGAACAGTAGTAGCAGAAAAATACTCAGGAATTAGTTGGTGTTTTGCCTTAAGGACTTTGTGACTTTTTTTTGGTCTTGATGTTTGTTTGTTTTTGTTTTTTATTTGTTTTTTGTATTAACTGTCTCCATATTTACATTTCCTCCACTGTCTCTCCATTCCTTCCTTCTTCCTTTCATTTCTTCTTGAAACTGGTTTTGTCTCTGTACCTTGAGAGCTGTCTTGAAACTCATTTTGTAGGCCAGGCAGAAGTGAAAGTCAGAAATAAACTCTGCCTCTGCCTCTGCCTCAGAAACACTGTGCACCAATCTCCACTGGAATACTCAGATATGCATGTGCCATGCTTTCCAGTTAAACATTGGTTGAGGAGGGAAAGCCTCATTGCTGATAGGAATTCAGTTATTTTCAGGTTTATGAGGAAAGATAAACTTTGTTTTGTTTACTTTATATTTTCACTTGATTTTTTAAGACAGGTCGTGTCCCTTTATCTGTGCTCGGTGCAGGTCTTCCTTCTGAGAACAGATATGAAAGCACTGAGCTACTTCAAATTAGTTTACCTCTACTAATGTTGTTGCTCTCACTATACAGCAGAGACAGGGCAAGGAATACATGAAAGTCCAGACCTGTCAAAGAGCAAAGGGGACCTTTCTGTCTGCAAAGCTTGGCCCTAATTCTCTTGTACTTATAATTATGGATACATTGTGAATTTTAAAATCATTGAAATCCTGTTAGTCCTATTGTCACTCTCTAGAATTTCACTGAACTATTGTCATTTGTTTGTTTTTGGCTTTATCATTTAGGTGTGTGTGTGTGTGTGTGTGTGTGTGTGTGTGTGTGTGTGTGTCTGTGTGCATCTCATCTGCCTCCCTGCCAACGGGCCTACTCAGTTTGAGCATGAAAATGTTCAGATTTATAGTTAGATTTAGTGCAAAAAGATAGTTTTCAATTTTTCAAGACATGATTTGTCTGTGTAGCTTGGACTGTCCCAGCACTTAGTCTGTAGTCCAGGCTGGCCATGAACTCATATGTCCTCCTAACACCAGAGTGGTTACAGTACAGGCATGTGGGGATATTTCCTGCTCCATACTGGGTTTTCTTCTTTCTTCTTTCTTTCTTGCTTTCTTTCTTCTACCACATCAACTTCTTCCTTTCCTTCTTCTCCCTCTTCGACTTCTGTTGTTTATCTTTCTCGTCATCTTCTTCTTCTTCTTTCACTTCTTCTTCTCCTTCTTATATTCTTTTGCTCTTTCTTGATGAGGCTTCCCTATGCAGCTTTTACTGACCTGAACTCCGTTGAACTCAAACTCACACAGCTTCCTGAGTGCTGTTGATATAAGCTCTCATGGCCACTGCCCAGTAGTTTTTCTTTCAAGTCTTTCTATCTAGCAATGTAATTTTTTAATTACTTACCCCTTTGTCTTTATGTCTGCGCACTCCTGGATATCCAGATCCTCCCACCTCCATACAAAATCAAAAATAACTAGAGTTAAAATAGTTAACCTGGCCTTCATACACGTAAAAGTCAAAAAAATATATGAATTAGATCAAAGGGAACATGGCCTGGGGATCAGATGATACTTCATGAATTGCAGGAAAGCTGAACTAGTCTAGTAGTGTATGCTTACACAGAACAAACAAGTCGTGGTGCTTGTTTGAACTTGGGTTAGTATGTGAAGAAACACAGATTCTGATTCCAAAGTGCGTCTGTCTTTATCCACCTTTCTTTATTTCATAAGTAAAATCAGTGAACCGGTTGGCATGGAGCTTGTATTGCCAGTCCCACAGGCACACAGGGTTTGTATGGTTTCTGCCTCCACACCACATCCCATTGTCTGCCGCTGTATCATACAAGTGCCCAGTCTTCTACCAGTTTCACACACACACACACACACACACACACACACACACACACACACACAAATATTAAAGAATAGGTCCCAGGAGCATAGACTATCTATAAATTCCAGAGGTCACTTGGTGGCATATAGTGCCCTCTTCTGGTAAAAGGGCATATCTGCTGACAGAATACTCACACATTAAATCAATACAGGAGAATTTCATTTTTAAATTATTATTGCTATTATCATCATTATCATTATTCTGAATATTTTTGAGACAAATATTTCCTCTTTCCTTTGGAGACTTTCAGAGAACACTCTCAGTAAAATAGCAGGCTTGGAATTCAAACAGATCAATTTTTGTTTGTCTCCCTACTGCTGTTGGGATTGAAGGCCAATGTCACCAACAGAACATAGCATGTTCTCCTTTTTTCCCTTATCCTTTGTGTGTAAACTCCCATTTCTCCTCTCTTCTCTTCTTTTTCTTTCCCCTCACTCTCGATAGGAATCTAAACCTTGCTGGTATTTCCTTTTCTCAAATAGCCTAGAGAGAGAACATAAGGAACTCCAAAAAGGGGGTGTTTAGTTTTCCAATTACAAAGATCTGGGGAGAAGGGTCAGCCCTGGCGGCTGATGTTGGGAACCAAACATATACGGTGGCAGGTTCATAAGTCATAACCCTGTCCCTCCATTCCGGCATGACTCTGCCCATGCCGCGTCCGGCCCATGGCTGTTCAGCCATTCTGCTGAAGCTCAGCCCCAGAGGCTCTGGCTGCCCTGCCACATTCCTGAGTCCGGGGGACGAGTGTGCTCATAGCTGGGTCTCCGGCCCTGCTCTCCTGAGAATCTAAAGTCAAACTTAGGTGGGGTAGTTAGTTGTTCACCCATGGGGACAATCCGACAAAGAGGACAAATCCGCGCGGTAGACAAACGGTGCCCAAACCAAAGTTACAAAGCGGGAGGGAAGCAAGTCCAGAGGCTGGCCGTCCCCTCCTGGAGAAGAGAAACTTCGTCTCCTTCTCTCCTCCAAACAACCCGGACTTTCGTCCAGGGCGGGACCAAGGGTCTCAGGACACTTCTGTCTCTCCCTTTGGTCCTATGCAAGCCTTTGCAGGCCAGGCACAGGCACAGATTCAAATACACGAGTCAAAAACACATAACGTACAAGTTATGTGCAGGCCAAGCACAGATTCACTCAGTCAAAACACGTAACATCAGACGCATCAGACATACATCAAACATATAGGTTGCGAGCTCTTTCTTACCTCCAACGGGCAATGGAATTGGGTCTGGGGGGTCGACCAAATCCAGGACGAGCCCCCAAAATGTAAGACCCTCAGAATGAGGAGTCTTTCAAGTTCGGTCGATACCCCAAGAACTCAATGTACAGTCCAGTTGCTGCAAAACGCAAGAGGCTTTAATGAACAGGAAACGTTTGAGCAAATGGGCTCTTCCAGCATGCAGGCTAGGGAATAGCCCCCCTCCCCCCGGGCACAGGTGTTTTTAAAGGCAACCCCACAAGTTTAGGGAGGGGGTGGGAGCCTCTGTCCATTGAGTACTAAGTGACCTTTGGAGGCCGGATGGTCTGCTATTAGGGTCAGCAGACCTTAGGGCTTCAGGTGTGCTAATTAATCTTGTCTGGGCAAACCAGAGTTACAGCTATCTCTTGACACTATTTACCACCTGTTGACTCACAGGAAAGGGGGAGCAGTGTAAATTCTTCTTATCTCAGGGCCTTGTGAGAGGAAGCTAGCAAATTCCAAGGAACAGATATTGGTTTTTAGGTTACTCCATCATTAACATTACTACCTAGCCTGCTTTTGATTTTGAAGTGGGGATAGCCTGACATTCCAATGGAGCCTGTGAGTGAGCTAGCAGAGCAAGTATCTAAGTAGGAAATCTTTGATGTGTGTTGGCAACCCTTTGCCCTGAATGCTCCCAGTTACAGCTGGAGTGCTCTAAAAAATGACCCCTGCATACACACACACACACACACACACACACACACCATTGCTTAGGCTCCCCATGTCCATGGTGTACTCGGTTGTTGGGTGGGTGTGTCAAAGAAAGTGCCAAGAGTACTTAGCTGAGGGCTGTGGGTCAGGGTCTTCCTGCTGGAATACTTTTATTTATTAATTTTTTAGGTTTTTTTTTTTTTTTTTTTTTTTTTTTTGGCTTTTTGAGATAGGGTTTATCTGGGTAGCTGTGGAGCCTGTCCTGGCTCTTGCTAAGAACACCGGGCTGGCCTTGAACTTGCAGAGATCTGCCTGCCTTGGCCTCCTTAGTGCTGGGATTAAAGCCTGTGCCACCAATGTCCAGCAGGGCTGCTGAAATCTTAAACATTCCTGAGCCCCAGTCTTGCATTCCCAGTGCAGTAACAATCAACCCTTGAAGCTACAGGAGACTTCCGGTTTTTCCAGTCCTGAACCTCCTGCACTAAGGTTACCCACCTGGGAAGCTTATGTGAGTTTTCAGCAGCTCAGGGACTGGTGCTAAACAAGCTCTTACTATTGGCAGATGTAGGCAAAGAAAGACCAGCCTGCCTGAGTTGGGAATCTTGAGACAAGGTCTTTGCTGGATTGCTGCTGTTCTTTGTAGCTGGCATATCCAAAATTGGTTTGCCTCAGTTGGATGTAGAATGTTTTTTCCCCATTATCCAGCCTTCTTTTTTTGCTGGCCCATGGTGATATGGGCTCACCTACCTCCCCACCCCCAAACTCTCCAGTTGTGTGACAAAGGAGAAAGTAGTCCACATTCTCTTATTATGGGTCCATTTGTTAAATATTTTGCTTTGAGTGCTTAGGGTGTTTCCTTAAGGATTATTAATTTCAAGGGGGAAATAGGACAAAGAGAACATTTACTTCACTTTGCATGAATATAGGACTGTTGCATGACACCACCAAAGAGCTGGCCCATTACCCAGTGAAGAAGGAAGGTTGGGCTTTGCTTCAGGCACAGTGATTTGTGCTGTCTAATAAAATAAATAAATAAAATACTTCAGGTTTGATTTCATACAAAGTGTTCTGACCACAGTTTCCCTTCTTCCCACAACTCCTTCCCCTCAGCCAAATCCACCTGGTGTTAGGGTTAGGCTTCTTGTTCTCTCTCTTTCACACATTGCTCTGTTAGTGTCTCAGGTGTAATTACATTTCTCCATGGATCCTGGAATTATCAGTTTTTAGATTATGCGTGTGGTTTAGCCATGCACATGATTAAAATCAGTGTAATCTGAGTACCACTTGCCAGTGCAGAAGAACTTTTACAATGATTTCAACTTATAGGCAGAGAATGTCAAGAAAGGGCAAGCTCTCTTTCACTGGGGTTATAGCCTTTACAATTGGTGCTACATAACCAAAGCATTGCACAGGATCAAGCCAACTTTCAAATAACGTAGCCAATCATTCTGTGTACTGATAGTGATATTAATAGAGGAAAGTAAAGAAAGCTAGAGTGATAAATTTAGGGACGTGGCTTCATTTGCAGCAGAAGTCAAATATAAAATAAGAAAGGGCCTGGGAGATGGCTTAGTAGAGGAAAGACTTTCTGTCCTTTTTATTTTTATTTCAACATTTCTCTGTATACCCATTACTTTTCTAGTACTCAGACTGAAGTCCTGGTGAGCTTCCAAATCTCCACTTTCAGATTTTTGAGAACAGAGGCTTGATTCATCATCTGTGGCTAAAGTTGGAATTTTCTTACTTCTTTTTGAGTACATGAGACCTGAGAACTGTAGTAGCAGAACAATACTCAGGAATCAGTCGGTGTTTTGCCTTAGGGACTTTGTGACTTTTTTTGGTCTTGATGTTTGTTTGTTTTTGTTTTTTGTGTTTTGTTTGTTTTTTGTATTAACTGTCTCCATATTTACATTTCCTCCACTGTCTCTCCATTCCTTCCTTCTTCCTTTCATTTCTTCTTGAAACTGGTTTTGTCTTTGTACCTTGAGAGCTGTCTTGAAACTCATTTTGTAGGCCAGGCAGAAGTGAAAGTCAGAAATCAACCTGACTCTCTGCCTCAGCCTCAGCATCTGCCTCTGCCTCAGAAACACTGTGAACCAATGTCCACTGGAATACTCAGATATGCATGTGCCATTCTTTCAGGTTAAACATTGGTTGAGGAGCGAAAGCCTCATCACTGATAGAAATTCAGTTATTTTCAGGTTGATGAGGAAAAATAAACTTTGTTTTCATTACTTTATATTTTCACTTGAGTTTTTAAGACAGGTCGTGTCCCTTTATCTGTGTTCCACTACGTGTTGCAGGTCTTCCTTCTGAGAACAGATATGAAAGCATTGAGCTACTTCAAATTACTTTACCTCTGCTAATGTTGTTGCTCTAACTATACAGCAGACACAGGGCAAGGAATACATGAAAGTCCACACCTGTCAAAGAAGAAAGGGACCTTTCTGTCTGCACAGCTTGGCCCTAATTCTCTTGTACTTGTAATTATGGATACATTGTGGATTTTAAAATCATTGAAGTCCTGTTAGTCCTATTGTCACTGTCTAGAATTTCATTGAACTATTGTCATTTGTTTGTTTTTGGCTTTATCATTTAGTGTGTGTGTGTGTGTGTGTGTGTGTGCATCTCATCTGCCTCCCTGCCAACGGGCCTACTCAGTTTGAGCATGAAAATGTTCAGATTTATAGTTAGATTTAGTGCAAAAAGATAGTTTTCAATTTTTCAAGACATGATTTGTATGTGTAGCTTGGACTGTCCCAGCACTTAGTCTGTAGTCCAGGCTGGCCATGAACTCATTAGTCCTCCTAACACCAGAGTTTTTACAGTACACGCATGTGGGGTATTTCCTGCTCCATACTGGGTTTTCTTCTTTCTTCTTTCTTTCTTGCTTTCTTTCTTCTACCACATCAACTTCTTCCTTTCCTTCTTCTCCCTCTTTGACTTCTTTTTGTTCTTTATCTTTCTCATCATCTTCTTCTCCTTTTACTTCTTCTCCTTCTTATTTTCTTTTGTTCTTTCATGATGAGGCTTCTCTATGCAGCTTTTACTGACCTGCGCTCCGTTGAACTCAAAATCACCCAGCTTCCTGAGTGCTGTTTATATGAGCTCTCATGGCCACTGCCAAGTAGTTTTGCCTTTCAAGTCTTTCTATCTAGCAATTAATTTTTTAATTACATAACCCTTTGTCTTTATGTCTGCGCACTCCTGGAAATCCAGATCCTCTGACCTCCCTAAACAATCAAAAATAACTAGAGTTAAAATAATTAACCTGGCCTTTATACAAGTAAAAGTCAAAAATAAATGAAGAAGATCAAAGGGAACTTGGCCTGAGGATCAGATGAAACTTCATGAAAGGCTGGAAATCTGAACTAGTCTAATAGTGTACGCTTACACAGAACAAACAAGTTGTGGTGCTTGTTTGAACTTGGGTTAGTATGTGAAGAAACACAGATTCTGATTCCAAAGTGCGTCTTTCTTTGTCCACCTTTCTTTATTTCATAAGTAAAATCAGTGAACCGGTTGGCATGGAGCTTGTATTGCCGTTCCCACAGGCACACAGGGTTTGTATGCTTTCTGCCTCCACACTACATCACATTGTCTGCTGCTGTATCATACAAGTGCCCAGTCTTCTACCAGTTTACACACACACACACACACACACACACACACACACACACACACAAATATTAAAGAATAGGGCCCAGGAGCATAGACTATCTATAAATTCCAGAGGTCACTTGGTGGCATGTAGTGCCCTCTTCTGGTAAAAGGGCATACCTGCAGACAGAATAATCATGCATTAAATCAATACAGGAGCATTTCATTTTTAAATTATTATTGCTATTATCATCATTATCACTCTTCTAATTATTCTTGAGACAAACATTTCCTCTTTCCTTTGGAGACTGTCCGAGAACACTCTCAATAATAAAGCAGGCTTGGAATTCAAACAGATCAATTTTTGTTTGCCTCCCTACTGCTGTTGTAATTGAAGACCAGTGTCACCAACAGAACATAGCGTGTTCTCCTTTTTTTCCTTTTCCTTTGTCTGTGAACTCCCATTTCTTCTCTCTTCTTTGCTTTTTCTTTCCCCTCACTGTCGATAGGAATCTAAACCTTGCTGGTATTTTCCTTTTCATGGAAACAGTGCTTTCTCAATATGAGAGCCTGCTCACAATTTTTCACGTGAAAAATTGGTTTTACGTTGTCACTAGGAAACACAAAGAACCAAAAGGATCTTGAAAAGTACATCATATGATTGTGTCCATCTCGCTATCTTGTTGAGTTAACTAACATAAAGATGTGGAAGTGAAAACCAAAGTAGGCAGGGCAGCCGGCCTGTGGCCCATCATTGCTGGAATTTCTCAAACAGCTGTGCTGGCCTTGTGAATTTTAGCATTATACTCCCTTGCTCCTTCTTACTCTCCATGGTTCCTTTACCTCCTTCCAACATGTGCCACAAGATATCTGTGAGATGTTATCTTCCAGAAAGTGTGGTGTCGGTCAGGAAGACAAATATTCTTGAATGGTAGATATCCAAGTAACATCATCTCAGTGGGTAAGGTGTTATCTCTGAGGACTGTGAATGAACCATTTTAGTATATATTGTACTTGCTTTTAGGGGACCAGAGTTGTTGTTATTCATCAACATCCTCATCATACTTGTGGCTCCTGCTGCCTTCCTTTCACAAATTAATGCCTCGCCTCCTCTCCTCTTGTGAGTGTAAATCAATGGAAAGTCTAACTTGGATATGGTTTGCTTTGGAAGTGTGTGATTATATTCGTCTGTGCTGAACCTGGGCCATTCAGGGAGGACTGAGACATGTTGCATTCACTGGAAAGTCTACCAAGTATTGATGATGGCTTTTCGTGAGCATACAGCTGGAGCCCACTTTGCCTAAACTCAATACCCTATAGGCACTCCCCTTGGTCAGCACAGTGCCATTGCTAGCTGAGTGCGTTTGGATATAAAGAAACAAATCACTTATAATCACAGAGTTCTGCTCCCTTGTCTTTTTATTTTATTTCATTTCATTTTATTGTTTATTTCGAATGTTTGGCCAAATGGATTCTATGCATCTTTGCAGACTGTCCTGGAACTCATCCTTGATACCAGACTGGTTTCAAGCACAGAGAAAAGAGCTTGGCTCTGCCTCCCAAGGGCTGGGATTAATGATGTGTGACACAACCCCACAGTTTTTATTTTCGTTTTGTTTTTGGGGAAGGGAGTATGGTGGGAATGCTTTATTAATTATTTCTTTAGATACTTCAAGTTTGATTTCATAAAAAAAGTGTTCTGACCACAGTTTCCCTTCTTCCCACAACTCCTACCCTTCAGCCAAATCCACCTGGTGTTAGGGTTAGGGTTCTGGTTCTCTCTCTTTCGCACATTGCTCTGTTAGTGCATCTGGTGTAATTACTTTTCTCCATGGATCCTGTAATTATCAGTTTTTAGATTATGCGTGTGGTTTAGCCATGCACATGATTAAAATCAGTATAATCTGTGTACCACTTGCCAGTGCAGAAGAACTTTTACCAGGATTTCAACTTATAGGCAGAGTATGTCAAGAAAGGGCAAGCTCTCTTTCACTGGGGTTATAGCCTTTACAATTGGTGCTACATAACCAAAGCATTGCACAGGATCAAGCCAACTTTCAAATAACGTAGCCAATCATTCTGTGTACTGATAGTGATATTAATAGAGGAAAGTAGAGAAAGATAGAATGATAAATTTAGGGATGTGGCTTCATATGCAGCAGAAGTCAAATATACAAAATTAAAAAAAAAAAGCAAATAAGAAAGGGCCTGGGAGATGGCTAAGTAGAGGAGAGACTTTCTGTCTCTTTTATTTTTATTTCAACATTTCTCTGTATACACATTTCTTTTCTAGTACTCAGACTGAAGTCCTGGTGAGCTGCCAAATCTCCACTTTCAGATTTTAAGAACAGAGGTTTGATTCAACATCGGTGGCTAAAGTTGGAATATTCTTACTTCTTTTTGAGTACATGAGATCTGAGAACAATAGTAGCAGAACAATACTCAGGAATCAGTTGGTGTTTTGCCTTAGGGACTGTGTGACCTTTTTTGTCTTGATGTTTGTTTGTTTTTGGTTTTTGGTTTTTGTATTAACTGTCTCGATATTTACATTTCCTCCACTGTCTCTCCATTCCTTCCTTCTTCCTTTCATTTCTTCTTGAAACTGGTTTTGTCTTTGTACCTTGAGAGCTGTCTTGAAACTCATTTTGTAGGCCAGGAAGAAGTGAAAGTCAGAAATCAACCTGACTCTCTTCCTCTGCCTTTTCCTATGCCTCTGCCTCTACCTCTGCCTCTGCCTCAGAAACACTGTGCACCAATCTCCACTGGAATACTCAGATGTGCATGTGCCATGCTTTCCAGTTAAACATTGGTTGAGGAGGGAAAGCCTCATTGCTGATAGCAATTCAGTTATTTTCAGGTTTATGAGGAAAAATAAACTTTTTTTGTTTACTTTATATTTTCACTTTTTTTTTGAAGACAGGTCATGTCCCTTTATCTGTGCTCCACTACATGGTGCAGGTCTTCTTTCTGAGAACAGATATGAATGCATTGAGCTACTTCAAATTAGTTTACCTCTACTAAAGTTGTTGCTCTCACTATACAGCAGAGACAGGACAAGGAATACATGAAAGGCCAGACCTGTCAAAGAGCAAAGGGGACCTTTCTAACTGCAAAGCTTGGCTCTAATTTTCTTGTACTTGTAATTATGGATACATTGTGAATTTTAAAATCATTGAAATCCTGTTAGTCCTATTGTCACTCTCTGGAATTTCACTGAACTTTTGTCATTTGTTTGTTTTTGGCTTTATCATTTAGTGTGTGTGTGTGTGTGTGTGTGTGTGTGTGTGTGTGTGTGTGTGCATCTCATTTGCCTCCCTGCCAACGGGCCTACTCAGTTTGAGCATGAAAATGTTCAGATTTATAGATAGATTTAGTGCAAAAAGATAGTTTTCAATTTTTCAAGACATGATTTGTATGGGTAGCTTGGACTGTCCCAGCACTTAGTCTGTAGTCCAGGCTGGCCATGAACTCATTAGTCCTCCTAACACCAGAGTTTTTACAGTACAGGCATGTGGGGATATTTCCTGCTCCATACTGGGTTTTCTTCTTTCTTTTTCTTTCTTGCTTTCGTTCTTCAACCACATCGACTTCTTCCTTTACTTCTTCTTCTCCCTCTTCGACTTCTTTTTGTTCTTTATCTTTCTCGTCATCTTCTTCTCCTTTTACTTCTTCTTCTCCTTCTTATTTTCTTTTGCTCTTTCTTGATCAGGCTTCTCTATGCAGCTTTTACTGACCTGAGCTCAGTTGAACTCTAACTCACATAGCTTCCTGAGTGCTGTTGATACAAGCTCTCATGGCCACTGCCCAGTAGTTTTGCCTTTCATGTCTTTCCACCTAGCAATTTAATTTTTTAATTACTTACCCCTTTGTCTTTATGTCTGCACACTCTTGGAAATCCAGATCCTCTGACCTCCCTACACAATCAAAAATAACTAGAGTTAAAATAATTAACCTGGCCTTCATACACGGAAAAGTCAAAAATAAATGAAGAAGATCAAAGGGAACTTGGCCTGGTGATCAGATGAAACTTCATGAAAGGCTGGAAAGCTGAACTAGTCTAATAGTGTACGCTTACACACAACAAACAAGTTGTGGTGCTTGTTTGAACTTGGGTTAGTATGTGAAGAAACACAGATTCTGATTCCAAAGTGCGTCTTTCTTTGTCCACCTTTCTTTATTTCATAAGTAAAATCAGTGAACCGGTTGGCATGGAGCTTGTATTGCCGTTCCCACAGGCACACAGGGTTTGTATGCTTTCTGCCTCCACACTACATCACATTGTCTGCTGCTGTATCATACAAGTGCCCAGTCTTCTACCAGTTTACACACACACACACACACACACACACACACACACACACACACACACAAATATTAAAGAATAGGGCCCAGGAGCATAGACTATCTATAAATTCCAGAGGTCACTTGGTGGCATGTAGTGCCCTCTTATGGTAAAAGGGCATACCTGCAGAAAGAATACTCATGCATTAAATCAATACAGGAGCATTTCATTTTTAAATTATTATTGCTATTATCATCATTATCACTCTTCTAATTATTCTTGAGACAAACATTTCCTCTTTCCTTTGGAGACTGTCCGAGAACACTCTCAATAATAAAGCAGGCTTGGAATTCAAACAGATCAATTTTTGTTTGCCTCCCTACTGCTGTTGGGATTGAAGGCCAATGTCACCAGCAGAACATAGTGTGTTCTCCTTTTTTCCCTTTTCCTTTGTCTGTAATCTCCCATTTCTTCTCTCTTCTTTTCTTTTTCTTTCCCCTCACTCTCGATAGGAATCTCAACCTTGGTGGTATTTTCCTTTTCATGGAAACAGTGCTTTTTCAATATGAGAGCCTGCTCACAATTTTTCACGTGAAAATTGGTTTTACGTTGTCACTAGGAAACACAAAGAACCAAAAGGTCATTGAAAAGTACGTCATATGATTCGGTCCATCTCGGTATCTTGTTGAGTTAACTAACGCAAAGATGTGGAAGTGAAAACCAAAATAGGCAGGGCATCGGGCCTGTGGCCCATCTTTGCTGGAATTTCTCAAACAGATGTGCTGGCCTTGTGAATTTTAGCATTACACTCCCTTGCTCCCTCTTACTGTCCATGGCTCCTTTACCTCCTTCCAACATGTGCCACAAGATATCTGTGAGATGTTATCTTCCAGAAAGTGTGTTGTCTGTCAGGAAGACAAACATTCTTGAATGGTAGATATCCAAGTAACGTCATCTCAGTGGGTGAGGTATTATCTCTGAGGACTGTGAATGAACCATTTTAGTATATATTGTACTTGCTTTTAGGGGACCAGAGTTGTTGTTATTCATCAACATCCTCATCATACTTGTGGCTCCTGCTGCCTTCCTTTCACAAATTAATGCCTCTCCTCCTCTCCTCTTGTAAGGGTAAATCAATGGAAAGTCTAACTTGGATATGGTTTGCTTTGGAAGTGTGGGATTATATTCCTCTTTGCTGAACCTGGACCATTCAGGGAGGACTGAGACATGCTCATTCACTGGAAAGTCTACCAAGTATTGATAATGGCTCTTCATGAGCATACAGCTGGAGCCCACTTTGCCTAAACTCAATACCCTATATACACTCCCCTTGGTCAGCACAGTGCCATTGCTAGCTGAATGCGTTTGGATAGAAAAAAAGAATCACTTATAGTCAGAGAGTTCTGCTCCCTTGTCTTTTTATTTTGTTTTATTGTTTATTTTGATTGTTTGGCCAATTGGATTCTATGCATATTTACCGACGGTCCTGGAACTCATCCTTGATCCCAGACTGGTTTCAAGCACACAGAAAAGAGCTTGGCTCTGCCTCCCAAGGGCTGGGATTAATGATGTGTGACACAACCCCACAGTTTTTATTTTCGTTTTGTTTTTGGGGAAGGGAGTATGGTGGGAATGCTTTATTAGTTATTTCTTTAGATACTTCAGGTTTGATTTCATACAAAGTGTTCTGACCACAGTTTCCCTTCTTCCCACAACTCCTTCCCTTCAGCGAAATCCGCCTGGTGTTAGAGTTAGGCTTCTTGTTCTCTCTATTTCACACATTGCTCTGTTAGTGCATCAGGTGTAATTACTTTTCTCCATGGATCCTGGAATTATCAGTTTTTAGATTATGCTTGTGGTTTAGCCATGCACATGATTAAAATCAGTATGATCTGAGTACCACTTGCCAGTGCAGAAGAACTTTTACCAGGATTTCAACTTATAGGCAGAGTATGTCAAGAAAGGCAAGCTCTCTTTCACTGGGGTTATAGCCTTTACAATTGGTGCTACATAACCAAAGCATTGCACAGGATCAAGCCAACTTTCAAATAACGTAGCCAATCATTCTGTGTACTGATAGTGATATTAATAGAGGAAAGTAGAGAAAGATAGAGTGATAAATTTAGGGATGTGGCTTCATATGCAGCAGAAGTCAAATATACAAAATTAAAAAAAAAAAGCAAATAAGAAAGGGCCTGGGAGATGGCTAAGTAGAGGAGAGACTTTCTGTCTCTTTTATTTTTATTTCAACATTTCTCTGTATACACATTTCTTTTCTACTACTCAGACTGAAGTCCTGGTGAGCTGCCAAATCTCCACTTTCAGATTTTAAGAACAGAGGTTTGATTCAACATCGGTGGCTAAAGTTGGAATATTCTTACTTCTTTTTGAGTACATGAGACCTGAGAACAATAGTAGCAGAACAATACTCAGGAATCAGTTGGTGTTTTGCCTTAGGGACTGTGTGACCTTTTTTGTCTTGATGTTTGTTTGTTTTTGGTTTTTGGTTTTTGTATTAACTGTCTCGATATTTACATTTCCTCCACTGTCTCTCCATTCCTTCCTTCTTCCTTTCATTTCTTCTTGAAACTGGTTTTGTCTTTGTACCTTGAGAGCTGTCTTGAAACTCATTTTGTAGGCCAGGAAGAAGTAAAAGTCAGAAATCAACCTGACTCTCTTCCTCTGCCTTTTCCTATGCCTCTGCCTCTACCTCTGCCTCTGCCTCAGAAACACTGTGCACCAATCTCCACTGGAATACTCAGATGTGCATGTGCCATGCTTTCCAGTTAAACATTGGTTGAGGAGGGAAAGCCTCATTGCTGATAGCAATTCAGTTATTTTCAGGTTTATGAGGAAAAATAAACTTTTTTTGTTTACTTTATATTTTCACTTTTTTTTTTGAAGACAGGTCATGTCCCTTTATCTGTGCTCCACTACATGGTGCAGGTCTTCTTTCTGAGAACAGATATGAATGCATTGAGCTACTTCAAATTAGTTTACCTCTACTAAAGTTGTTGCTCTCACTATACAGCAGAGACAGGACAAGGAATACATGAAAGGCCAGACCTGTCAAAGAGCAAAGGGGACCTTTCTAACTGCAAAGCTTGGCTCTAATTTTCTTGTACTTGTAATTATGGATACATTGTGAATTTTAAAATCATTGAAATCCTGTTAGTCCTATTGTCACTCTCTGGAATTTCACTGAACTTTTGTCATTTGTTTGTTTTTGGCTTTATCATTTAGGTGTGTGTGTGTGTGTGTGTGTGTGTGTGTGTGTGTGTGTGTGTGCATCTCATTTGCCTCCCTGCCAACGGGCCTACTCAGTTTGAGCATGAAAATGTTCAGATTTATAGATAGATTTAGTGCAAAAAGATAGTTTTCAATTTTTCAAGACATGATTTGTATGGGTAGCTTGGACTGTCCCAGCACTTAGTCTGTAGTCCAGGCTGGCCATGAACTCATTAGTCCTCCTAACACCAGAGTTTTTACAGTACAGGCATGTGGGGATATTTCCTGCTCCATACTGGGTTTTCTTCTTTCTTTTTCTTTCTTGCTTTCGTTCTTCAACCACATCGACTTCTTCCTTTACTTCTTCTTCTCCCTCTTCGACTTCTTTTTGTTCTTTATCTTTCTCGTCATCTTCTTCTCCTTTTACTTCTTCTTCTCCTTCTTATTTTCTTTTGCTCTTTCTTGATCAGGCTTCTCTATGCAGCTTTTACTGACCTGAGCTCAGTTGAACTCTAACTCACATAGCTTCCTGAGTGCTGTTGATACAAGCTCTCATGGCCACTGCCCAGTAGTTTTGCCTTTCATGTCTTTCCACCTAGCAATTTAATTTTTTAATTACTTACCCCTTTGTCTTTATGTCTGCACACTCTTGGAAATCCAGATCCTCTGACCTCCCTACACAATCAAAAATAACTAGAGTTAAAATAATTAACCTGGCCTTCATACACGGAAAAGTCAAAAATAAATGAAGAAGATCAAAGGGAACTTGGCCTGGTGATCAGATGAAACTTCATGAAAGGCTGGAAAGCTGAACTAGTCTAATAGTGTACGCTTACACACAACAAACAAGTTGTGGTGCTTGTTTGAACTTGGGTTAGTATGTGAAGAAACACAGATTCTGATTCCAAAGTGCGTCTTTCTTTGTCCACCTTTCTTTATTTCATAAGTAAAATCAGTGAACCGGTTGGCATGGAGCTTGTATTGCCGTTCCCACAGGCACACAGGGTTTGTATGCTTTCTGCCTCCACACTACATCACATTGTCTGCTGCTGTATCATACAAGTGCCCAGTCTTCTACCAGTTTACACACACACACACACACACACACACACACACACACACACAAATATTAAAGAATAGGGCCCAGGAGCATAGACTATCTATAAATTCCAGAGGTCACTTGGTGGCATGTAGTGCCCTCTTATGGTAAAAGGGCATACCTGCAGAAAGAATACTCATGCATTAAATCAATACAGGAGCATTTCATTTTTAAATTATTATTGCTATTATCATCATTATCACTCTTCTAATTATTCTTGAGACAAACATTTCCTCTTTCCTTTGGAGACTGTCCGAGAACACTCTCAATAATAAAGCAGGCTTGGAATTCAAACAGATCAATTTTTGTTTGCCTCCCTACTGCTGTTGGGATTGAAGGCCAATGTCACCAGCAGAACATAGTGTGTTCTCCTTTTTCCCTTTTCCTTTGTCTGTAATCTCCCATTTCTTCTCTCTTCTTTTCTTTTTCTTTCCCCTCACTCTCGATAGGAATCTCAACCTTGGTGGTATTTTCCTTTTCATGGAAACAGTGCTTTTTCAATATGAGAGCCTGCTCACAATTTTTCACGTGAAAATTGGTTTTACGTTGTCACTAGGAAACACAAAGAACCAAAAGGTCATTGAAAAGTACGTCATATGATTCGGTCCATCTCGGTATCTTGTTGAGTTAACTAACGCAAAGATGTGGAAGTGAAAACCAAAATAGGCAGGGCATCGGGCCTGTGGCCCATCTTTGCTGGAATTTCTCAAACAGATGTGCTGGCCTTGTGAATTTTAGCATTACACTCCCTTGCTCCCTCTTACTGTCCATGGCTCCTTTACCTCCTTCCAACATGTGCCACAAGATATCTGTGAGATGTTATCTTCCAGAAAGTGTGTTGTCTGTCAGGAAGACAAACATTCTTGAATGGTAGATATCCAAGTAACGTCATCTCAGTGGGTGAGGTATTATCTCTGAGGACTGTGAATGAACCATTTTAGTATATATTGTACTTGCTTTTAGGGGACCAGAGTTGTTGTTATTCATCAACATCCTCATCATACTTGTGGCTCCTGCTGCCTTCCTTTCACAAATTAATGCCTCTCCTCCTCTCCTCTTGTAAGGGTAAATCAATGGAAAGTCTAACTTGGATATGGTTTGCTTTGGAAGTGTGGGATTATATTCCTCTTTGCTGAACCTGGACCATTCAGGGAGGACTGAGACATGCTCATTCACTGGAAAGTCTACCAAGTATTGATAATGGCTCTTCATGAGCATACAGCTGGAGCCCACTTTGCCTAAACTCAATACCCTATATACACTCCCCTTGGTCAGCACAGTGCCATTGCTAGCTGAATGCGTTTGGATAGAAAAAAAGAATCACTTATAGTCAGAGAGTTCTGCTCCCTTGTCTTTTTATTTTGTTTTATTGTTTATTTTGATTGTTTGGCCAATTGGATTCTATGCATATTTACCGACGGTCCTGGAACTCATCCTTGATCCCAGACTGGTTTCAAGCACACAGAAAAGAGCTTGGCTCTGCCTCCCAAGGGCTGGGATTAATGATGTGTGACACAACCCCACAGTTTTTATTTTCGTTTTGTTTTTGGGGAAGGGAGTATGGTGGGAATGCTTTATTAGTTATTTCTTTAGATACTTCAGGTTTGATTTCATACAAAGTGTTCTGACCACAGTTTCCCTTCTTCCCACAACTCCTTCCCTTCAGCGAAATCCGCCTGGTGTTAGAGTTAGGCTTCTTGTTCTCTCTATTTCACACATTGCTCTGTTAGTGCATCAGGTGTAATTACTTTTCTCCATGGATCCTGGAATTATCAGTTTTTAGATTATGCTTGTGGTTTAGCCATGCACATGATTAAAATCAGTATGATCTGAGTACCACTTGCCAGTGCAGAAGAACTTTTACCAGGATTTCAACTTATAGGCAGAGTATGTCAAGAAAGGCAAGCTCTCTTTCACTGGGGTTATAGCCGTTACAATTGGTGCTACATAACCAAAGCATTGCACAGGATCAAGCCAACTTTCTAATGAGGTAGCCAATCATTCTGTGTACTGATAGTGATATTAATAGAGGAAAGTAGAGAAAGATAGTGTGATAAATTTAGGGACGTGGCTTCATTTGCAGCAGAAGTCAACTATACTAAACTTAAAAAAAAAGCAAATAAGAAAGGTCCTGGGAGATGGCTAAGTAGAGGAGAGACTTTCTGTCTTTTTTATTTTTATTTCAACATTTCTCTGTATACACATTTCTTTTCTAGTACTCAGACTGAAGTCCTGGTGAGCTGCCAAATCTCCACTTTCAGATTTTTGAGAACAGAGGTTTGATTCAACATCGGTGGCTAAAGTTGGAATTTTCTTACTTCTTTTTGAGTACATGAGACCTGAGAACAATAGTAGCAGAACAATACTCAGGAATCAGTTGGTGTTTTGCCTTAGGGACTGTGTGACCTTTTTTGTCTTGATGTTTGTTTGTTTTTGGTTTTTGGTTTTTGTATTAACTGTCTCGATATTTACATTTCCTCCACTGTCTCTCCATTCCTTCCTTCTTCCTTTCATTTCTTCTTGAAACTGGTTTTGTCTTTGTACCTTGAGAGCTGTCTTGAAACTCATTTTGTAGGCCAGGCAGAAGTGAAAGTCAGAAATAAACTCTGCCTCTGCCTCTGCCTCAGAAACACTGTGCACCAATCTCCACTGGAATACTCAGATATGCATGTGCCATGCTTTCCAGTTAAACATTGGTTGAGGAGGGAAAGCCTCATTGCTGATAGCAATTCAGTTATTTTCAGGTTTATGAGGAAAAATAAACTTTTTTTGTTTACTTTATATTTTCACTTTTTTTTTGAAGACAGGTCATGTCCCTTTATCTGTGCTCCACTACATGGTGCAGGTCTTCTTTCTGAGAACAGATATGAATGCATTGAGCTACTTCAAATTAGTTTACCTCTACTAAAGTTGTTGCTCTCACTATACAGCAGAGACAGGACAAGGAATACATGAAAGGCCAGACCTGTCAAAGAGCAAAGGGGACCTTTCTAACTGCAAAGCTTGGCTCTAATTTTCTTGTACTTGTAATTATGGATACATTGTGAATTTTAAAATCATTGAAATCCTGTTAGTCCTATTGTCACTCTCTAGAATTTCACTGAACTTTTGTCATTTGTTTGTTTTTGGCTTTATCATTTAGTGTGTGTGTGTGTGTGTGTGTGTGTGTGTGTGTGTGTGTGTGTGCATCTCATTTGCCTCCCTGCCAACGGGCCTACTCAGTTTGAGCATGAAAATGTTCAGATTTATAGATAGATTTAGTGCAAAAAGATAGTTTTCAATTTTTCAAGACATGATTTGTATGGGTAGCTTGGACTGTCCCAGCACTTAGTCTGTAGTCCAGGCTGGCCATGAACTCATTAGTCCTCCTAACACCAGAGTTTTTACAGTACAGGCATGTGGGGATATTTCCTGCTCCATACTGGGTTTTCTTCTTTCTTTTTCTTTCTTGCTTTCTTTCTTCAACCACATCGACTTCTTCCTTTACTTCTTCTTCTCCCTCTTCGACTTCTTTTTGTTCTTTATCTTTCTCGTCATCTTCTTCTCCTTTTACTTCTTCTTCTCCTTCTTATTTTCTTTTGCTCTTTCTTGATCAGGCTTCTCTATGCAGCTTTTACTGACCTGAGCTCAGTTGAACTCTAACTCACATAGCTTCCTGAGTGCTGTTGATACAAGCTCTCATGGCCACTGCCCAGTAGTTTTGCCTTTCATGTCTTTCCACCTAGCAATTTAATTTTTTAATTACTTACCCCTTTGTCTTTATGTCTGCACACTCTTGGAAATCCAGATCCTCTGACCTCCCTACACAATCAAAAATAACTAGAGTTAAAATAATTAACCTGGCCTTCATACACGGAAAAGTCAAAAATAAATGAAGAAGATCAAAGGGAACTTGGCCTGGTGATCAGATGAAACTTCATGAAAGGCTGGAAAGCTGAACTAGTCTAATAGTGTACGCTTACACACAACAAACAAGTTGTGGTGCTTGTTTGAACTTGGGTTAGTATGTGAAGAAACACAGATTCTGATTCCAAAGTGAGTCTTTCTTTGTCCACCTTTCTTTATTTCATAAGTAAAATCAGTGAACCGGTTGGCATGGAGCTTGTATTGCCGTTCCCACAGGCACACAGGGTTTGTATGCTTTCTGCCTCCACACTACATCACATTGTCTGCTGCTGTATCATACAAGTGCCCAGTCTTCTACCAATTTACACACACACACACACACACACACACACACACACACACACACACAAATATTAAAGAATAGGGCCCAGGAGCATAGACTATCTATAAATTCCAGAGGTCACTTGGTGGCATGTAGTGCCCTCTTATGGTAAAAGGGCATACCTGCAGAAAGAATACTCATGCATTAAATCAATACAGGAGCATTTCATTTTTAAATTATTATTGCTATTATCATCATTATCACTCTTCTAATTATTCTTGAGACAAACATTTCCTCTTTCCTTTGGAGACTGTCCGAGAACACTCTCAATAATAAAGCAGGCTTGGAATTCAAACAGATCAATTTTTGTTTGCCTCCCTACTGCTGTTGGGATTGAAGGCCAATGTCACCAGCAGAACATAGTGTGTTCTCCTTTTTTCCCTTTTCCTTTGTCTGTAATCTCCCATTTCTTCTCTCTTCTTTTCTTTTTCTTTCCCCTCACTCTCGATAGGAATCTCAACCTTGGTGGTATTTTCCTTTTCATGGAAACAGTGCTTTCTCAATATGAGAGCCTGCTCACAATTTTTCACGTGAAAATTGGTTTTACGTTGTCACTAGGAAACACAAAGAACCAAAAGGTCATTGAAAAGTACGTCATATGATTCGGTCCATCTCGGTATCTTGTTGAGTTAACTAACGCAAAGATGTGGAAGTGAAAACCAAAATAGGCAGGGCATCGGGCCTGTGGCCCATCTTTGCTGGAATTTCTCAAACAGATGTGCTGGCCTTGTGAATTTTAGCATTATACTCCCTTGCTCCCTCTTACTGTCCATGGCTCCTTTACCTCCTTCCAACATGTGCCACAAGATATCTGTGAGATGTTATCTTCCAGAAAGTGTGTTGTCTGTCAGGAAGACAAACATTCTTGAATGGTAGATATCCAAGTAACGTCATCTCAGTGGGTGAGGTATTATCTCTGAGGACTGTGAATGAACCATTTTAGTATATATTGTACTTGCTTTTAGGGGACCAGAGTTGTTGTTATTCATCAACATCCTCATCATACTTGTGGCTCCTGCTGCCTTCCTTTCACAAATTAATGCCTCTCCTCCTCTCCTCTTGTAAGGGTAAATCAATGGAAAGTCTAACTTGGATATGGTTTGCTTTGGAAGTCTGGGATTATATTCCTCTTTGCTGAACCTGGACCATTCAGGGAGGACTGAGACATGCTCATTCACTGGAAAGTCTACCAAGTATTGATAATGGCTCTTCATGAGCATACAGCTGGAGCCCACTTTGCCTAAACTCAATACCCTATATACACTCCCCTTGGTCAGCACAGTGCCATTGCTAGCTGAATGCGTTTGGATAGAAAAAAAGAATCACTTATAGTCAGAGAGTTCTGCTCCCTTGTCTTTTTATTTTGTTTTATTGTTTATTTTGATTGTTTGGCCAATTGGATTCTATGCATATTTACCGACGGTCCTGGAACTCATCCTTGATCCCAGACTGGTTTCAAGCACACAGAAAAGAGCTTGGCTCTGCCTCCCAAGGGCTGGGATTAATGATGTGTGACACAACCCCACAGTTTTTATTTTCGTTTTGTTTTTGGGGAAGGGAGTATGGTGGGAATGCTTTATTAGTTATTTCTTTAGATACTTCAGGTTTGATTTCATACAAAGTGTTCTGACCACAGTTTCCCTTCTTCCCACAACTCCTTCCCTTCAGCGAAATCCGCCTGGTGTTAGAGTTAGGCTTCTTGTTCTCTCTATTTCACACATTGCTCTGTTAGTGCATCAGGTGTAATTACTTTTCTCCATGGATCCTGGAATTATCAGTTTTTAGATTATGCTTGTGGTTTAGCCATGCACATGATTAAAATCAGTATGATCTGAGTACCACTTGCCAGTGCAGAAGAACTTTTACCAGGATTTCAACTTATAGGCAGAGTATGTCAAGAAAGGCAAGCTCTCTTTCACTGGGGTTATAGCCGTTACAATTGGTGCTACATAACCAAAGCATTGCACAGGATCAAGCCAACTTTCTAATGAGGTAGCCAATCATTCTGTGTACTGATAGTGATATTAATAGAGGAAAGTAGAGAAAGATAGTGTGATAAATTTAGGGCCGTGGCTTCATTTGCAGCAGAAGTCAACTATACTAAACTTAAAAAAAAAGCAAATAAGAAAGGTCCTGGGAGATGGCTAAGTAGAGGAGAGACTTTCTGTCTTTTTTATTTTTATTTCAACATTTCTCTGTATACACATTTCTTTTCTAGTACTCAGACTGAAGTCCTGGTGAGCTGCCAAATCTCCACTTTCAGATTTTTGAGAACAGAGGTTTGATTCAACATCGGTGGCTAAAGTTGGAATTTTCTTACTTCTTTTTGAGTACATGAGACCTGAGAACAATAGTAGCAGAACAATACTCAGGAATCAGTTGGTGTTTTGCCTTAGGGACTGTGTGACCTTTTTTGTCTTGATGTTTGTTTGTTTTTGGTTTTTGGTTTTTGTATTAACTGTCTCGATATTTACATTTCCTCCACTGTCTCTCCATTCCTTCCTTCTTCCTTTCATTTCTTCTTGAAACTGGTTTTGTCTTTGTACCTTGAGAGCTGTCTTGAAACTCATTTTGTAGGCCAGGCAGAAGTAAAAGTCAGAAATCAACCTGACTCTCTTCCTCTGCCTCTTCCTATGCCTCTGCCTCTACCTCTGCCTCTGCCTCAGAAACACTGTGCACCAATCTCCACTGGAATACTCAGATGTGCATGTGCCATGCTTTCCAGTTAAACATTGGTTGAGGAGGGAAAGCCTCATTGCTGATAGCAATTCAGTTATTTTCAGGTTTATGAGGAAAAATAAACTTTTTTTGTTTACTTTATATTTTCACTTTTTTTTTTGAAGACAGGTCATGTCCCTTTATCTGTGCTCCACTACATGGTGCAGGTCTTCTTTCTGAGAACAGATATGAATGCATTGAGCTACTTCAAATTAGTTTACCTCTACTAAAGTTGTTGCTCTCACTATACAGCAGAGACAGGACAAGGAATACATGAAAGGCCAGACCTGTCAAAGAGCAAAGGGGACCTTTCTAACTGCAAAGCTTGGCTCTAATTTTCTTGTACTTGTAATTATGGATACATTGTGAATTTTAAAATCATTGAAATCCTGTTAGTCCTATTGTCACTCTCTAGAATTTCACTGAACTTTTGTCATTTGTTTGTTTTTGGCTTTATCATTTAGTGTGTGTGTGTGTGTGTGTGTGTGTGTGTGTGTGTGTGTGTGTGCATCTCATTTGCCTCCCTGCCAACGGGCCTACTCAGTTTGAGCATGAAAATGTTCAGATTTATAGATAGATTTAGTGCAAAAAGATAGTTTTCAATTTTTCAAGACATGATTTGTATGGGTAGCTTGGACTGTCCCAGCACTTAGTCTGTAGTCCAGGCTGGCCATGAACTCATTAGTCCTCCTAACACCAGAGTTTTTACAGTACAGGCATGTGGGGATATTTCCTGCTCCATACTGGGTTTTCTTCTTTCTTTTTCTTTCTTGCTTTCTTTCTTCAACCACATCGACTTCTTCCTTTACTTCTTCTTCTCCCTCTTCGACTTCTTTTTGTTCTTTATCTTTCTCGTCATCTTCTTCTCCTTTTACTTCTTCTTCTCCTTCTTATTTTCTTTTGCTCTTTCTTGATCAGGCTTCTCTATGCAGCTTTTACTGACCTGAGCTCAGTTGAACTCTAACTCACATAGCTTCCTGAGTGCTGTTGATACAAGCTCTCATGGCCACTGCCCAGTAGTTTTGCCTTTCATGTCTTTCCACCTAGCAATTTAATTTTTTAATTACTTACCCCTTTGTCTTTATGTCTGCACACTCTTGGAAATCCAGATCCTTTGACCTCCCTACACAATCAAAAATAACTAGAGTTAAAATAATTAACCTGGCCTTCATACACGGAAAAGTCAAAAATAAATGAAGAAGATCAAAGGGAACTTGGCCTGGTGATCAGATGAAACTTCATGAAAGGCTGGAAAGCTGAACTAGTCTAATAGTGTACGCTTACACACAACAAACAAGTTGTGGTGCTTGTTTGAACTTGGGTTAGTATGTGAAGAAACACAGATTCTGATTCCAAAGTGAGTCTTTCTTTGTCCACCTTTCTTTATTTCATAAGTAAAATCAGTGAACCGGTTGGCATGGAGCTTGTATTGCCGTTCCCACAGGCACACAGGGTTTGTATGCTTTCTGCCTCCACACTACATCACATTGTCTGCTGCTGTATCATACAAGTGCCCAGTCTTCTACCAATTTACACACACACACACACACACACACACACACACACACACACACAAATATTAAAGAATAGGGCCCAGGAGCATAGACTATCTATAAATTCCAGAGGTCACTTGGTGGCATGTAGTGCCCTCTTATGGTAAAAGGGCATACCTGCAGAAAGAATACTCATGCATTAAATCAATACAGGAGCATTTCATTTTTAAATTATTATTGCTATTATCATCATTATCACTCTTCTAATTATTCTTGAGACAAACATTTCCTCTTTCCTTTGGAGACTGTCCGAGAACACTCTCAATAATAAAGCAGGCTTGGAATTCAAACAGATCAATTTTTGTTTGCCTCCCTACTGCTGTTGGGATTGAAGGCCAATGTCACCAGCAGAACATAGTGTGTTCTCCTTTTTTCCCTTTTCCTTTGTCTGTAATCTCCCATTTCTTCTCTCTTCTTTTCTTTTTCTTTCCCCTCACTCTCGATAGGAATCTCAACCTTGGTGGTATTTTCCTTTTCATGGAAACAGTGCTTTCTCAATATGAGAGCCTGCTCACAATTTTTCACGTGAAAATTGGTTTTACGTTGTCACTAGGAAACACAAAGAACCAAAAGGTCATTGAAAAGTACGTCATATGATTCGGTCCATCTCGGTATCTTGTTGAGTTAACTAACGCAAAGATGTGGAAGTGAAAACCAAAATAGGCAGGGCAGCGGGCCTGTGGCCCATCTTTGCTGGAATTTCTCAAACAGATGTGCTGGCCTTGTGAATTTTAGCATTATACTCCCTTGCTCCCTCTTACTGTCCATGGCTCCTTTACCTCCTTCCAACATGTGCCACAAGATATCTGTGAGATGTTATCTTCCAGAAAGTGTGTTGTCTGTCAGGAAGACAAACATTCTTGAATGGTAGA
Source organism: Phodopus roborovskii (assembly GCF_943737965.1). Classification (NCBI taxonomy): domain Eukaryota; kingdom Metazoa; phylum Chordata; class Mammalia; order Rodentia; family Cricetidae; genus Phodopus; species Phodopus roborovskii. Next base: position 208,453 of record NW_026126999.1, read on the forward strand.
TATCCAAGTAACGTCATCTCAGTGGGTGAGGTATTATCTCTGAGGACTGTGAATGAACCATTTTAGTATATATTGTACTTGCTTTTAGGGGACCAGAGTTGTTGTTATTCATCAACATCCTCATCATACTTGTGGCTCCTGCTGCCTTCCTTTCACAAATTAATGCCTCTCCTCCTCTCCTCTTGTAAGGGTAAATCAATGGAAAGTCTAACTTGGATATGGTTTGCTTTGGAAGTCTGGGATTATATTCCTCTTTGCTGAACCTGGACCATTCAGGGAGGACTGAGACATGCTCATTCACTGGAAAGTCTACCAAGTATTGATAATGGCTCTTCATGAGCATACAGCTGGAGCCCACTTTGCCTAAACTCAATACCCTATATACACTCCCCTTGGTCAGCACAGTGCCATTGCTAGCTGAATGCGTTTGGATAGAAAAAAAGAATCACTTATAGTCAGAGAGTTCTGCTCCCTTGTCTTTTTATTTTGTTTTATTGTTTATTTTGATTGTTTGGCCAATTGGATTCTATGCATATTTACCGACGGTCCTGGAACTCATCCTTGATCCCAGACTGGTTTCAAGCACACAGAAAAGAGCTTGGCTCTGCCTCCCAAGGGCTGGGATTAATGATGTGTGACACAACCCCACAGTTTTTATTTTCGTTTTGTTTTTGGGGAAGGGAGTATGGTGGGAATGCTTTATTAGTTATTTCTTTAGATACTTCAGGTTTGATTTCATACAAAGTGTTCTGACCACAGTTTCCCTTCTTCCCACAACTCCTTCCCTTCAGCGAAATCCGCCTGGTGTTAGAGTTAGGCTTCTTGTTCTCTCTATTTCACACATTGCTCTGTTAGTGCATCAGGTGTAATTACTTTTCTCCATGGATCCTGGAATTATCAGTTTTTAGATTATGCTTGTGGTTTAGCCATGCACATGATTAAAATCAGTATGATCTGAGTACCACTTGCCAGTGCAGAAGAACTTTTACCAGGATTTCAACTTATAGGCAGAGTATGTCAAGAAAGGCAAGCTCTCTTTCACTGGGGTTATAGCCGTTACAATTGGTGCTACATAACCAAAGCATTGCACAGGATCAAGCCAACTTTCTAATGAGGTAGCCAATCATTCTGTGTACTGATAGTGATATTAATAGAGGAAAGTAGAGAAAGATAGTGTGATAAATTTAGGGCCGTGGCTTCATTTGCAGCAGAAGTCAACTATACTAAACTTAAAAAAAAAAGCAAATAAGAAAGGTCCTGGGAGATGGCTAAGTAGAGGAGAGACTTTCTGTCTTTTTTATTTTTATTTCAACATTTCTCTGTATACACATTTCTTTTCTAGTACTCAGACTGAAGTCCTGGTGAGCTGCCAAATCTCCACTTTCAGATTTTTGAGAACAGAGGTTTGATTCAACATCGGTGGCTAAAGTTGGAATTTTCTTACTTCTTTTTGAGTACATGAGACCTGAGAACAATAGTAGCAGAACAATACTCAGGAATCAGTTGGTGTTTTGCCTTAGGGACTGTGTGACCTTTTTTGTCTTGATGTTTGTTTGTTTTTGGTTTTTGGTTTTTGTATTAACTGTCTCGATATTTACATTTCCTCCACTGTCTCTCCATTCCTTCCTTCTTCCTTTCATTTCTTCTTGAAACTGGTTTTGTCTTTGTACCTTGAGAGCTGTCTTGAAACTCATTTTGTAGGCCAGGCAGAAGTAAAAGTCAGAAATCAACCTGACTCTCTTCCTCTGCCTCTTCCTATGCCTCTGCCTCTACCTCTGCCTCTGCCTCAGAAACACTGTGCACCAATCTCCACTGGAATACTCAGATGTGCATGTGCCATGCTTTCCAGTTAAACATTGGTTGAGGAGGGAAAGCCTCATTGCTGATAGCAATTCAGTTATTTTCAGGTTTATGAGGAAAAATAAACTTTTTTTGTTTACTTTATATTTTCACTTTTTTTTTTGAAGACAGGTCATGTCCCTTTATCTGTGCTCCACTACATGGTGCAGGTCTTCTTTCTGAGAACAGATATGAATGCATTGAGCTACTTCAAATTAGTTTACCTCTACTAAAGTTGTTGCTCTCACTATACAGCAGAGACAGGACAAGGAATACATGAAAGGCCAGACCTGTCAAAGAGCAAAGGGGACCTTTCTAACTGCAAAGCTTGGCTCTAATTTTCTTGTACTTGTAATTATGGATACATTGTGAATTTTAAAATCATTGAAATCCTGTTAGTCCTATTGTCACTCTCTAGAATTTCACTGAACTTTTGTCATTTGTTTGTTTTTGGCTTTATCATTTAGTGTGTGTGTGTGTGTGTGTGTGTGTGTGTGTGTGTGTGTGTGTGCATCTCATTTGCCTCCCTGCCAACGGGCCTACTCAGTTTGAGCATGAAAATGTTCAGATTTATAGATAGATTTAGTGCAAAAAGATAGTTTTCAATTTTTCAAGACATGATTTGTATGGGTAGCTTGGACTGTCCCAGCACTTAGTCTGTAGTCCAGGCTGGCCATGAACTCATTAGTCCTCCTAACACCAGAGTTTTTACAGTACAGGCATGTGGGGATATTTCCTGCTCCATACTGGGTTTTCTTCTTTCTTTTTCTTTCTTGCTTTCTTTCTTCAACCACATCGACTTCTTCCTTTACTTCTTCTTCTCCCTCTTCGACTTCTTTTTGTTCTTTATCTTTCTCGTCATCTTCTTCTCCTTTTACTTCTTCTTCTCCTTCTTATTTTCTTTTGCTCTTTCTTGATCAGGCTTCTCTATGCAGCTTTTACTGACCTGAGCTCAGTTGAACTCTAACTCACATAGCTTCCTGAGTGCTGTTGATACAAGCTCTCATGGCCACTGCCCAGTAGTTTTGCCTTTCATGTCTTTCCACCTAGCAATTTAATTTTTTAATTACTTACCCCTTTGTCTTTATGTCTGCACACTCTTGGAAATCCAGATCCTTTGACCTCCCTACACAATCAAAAATAACTAGAGTTAAAATAATTAACCTGGCCTTCATACACGGAAAAGTCAAAAATAAATGAAGAAGATCAAAGGGAACTTGGCCTGGTGATCAGATGAAACTTCATGAAAGGCTGGAAAGCTGAACTAGTCTAATAGTGTACGCTTACACACAACAAACAAGTTGTGGTGCTTGTTTGAACTTGGGTTAGTATGTGAAGAAACACAGATTCTGATTCCAAAGTGAGTCTTTCTTTGTCCACCTTTCTTTATTTCATAAGTAAAATCAGTGAACCGGTTGGCATGGAGCTTGTATTGCCGTTCCCACAGGCACACAGGGTTTGTATGCTTTCTGCCTCCACACTACATCACATTGTCTGCTGCTGTATCATACAAGTGCCCAGTCTTCTACCAATTTCACACACACACACACACACACACACACACACACACACACACACACAAATATTAAAGAATAGGGCCCAGGAGCATAGACTATCTATAAATTCCAGAGGTCACTTGGTGGCATGTAGTGCCCTCTTATGGTAAAAGGGCATACCTGCAGAAAGAATACTCATGCATTAAATCAATACAGGAGCATTTCATTTTTAAATTATTATTGCTATTATCATCATTATCACTCTTCTAATTATTCTTGAGACAAACATTTCCTCTTTCCTTTGGAGACTGTCCGAGAACACTCTCAATAATAAAGCAGGCTTGGAATTCAAACAGATCAATTTTTGTTTGCCTCCCTACTGCTGTTGGGATTGAAGGCCAATGTCACCAGCAGAACATAGTGTGTTCTCCTTTTTTCCCTTTTCCTTTGTCTGTAATCTCCCATTTCTTCTCTCTTCTTTTCTTTTTCTTTCCCCTCACTCTCGATAGGAATCTCAACCTTGGTGGTATTTTCCTTTTCATGGAAACAGTGCTTTCTCAATATGAGAGCCTGCTCACAATTTTTCACGTGAAAATTGGTTTTACGTTGTCACTAGGAAACACAAAGAACCAAAAGGTCATTGAAAAGTACGTCATATGATTCGGTCCATCTCGGTATCTTGTTGAGTTAACTAACGCAAAGATGTGGAAGTGAAAACCAAAATAGGCAGGGCAGCGGGCCTGTGGCCCATCTTTGCTGGAATTTCTCAAACAGATGTGCTGGCCTTGTGAATTTTAGCATTATACTCCCTTGCTCCCTCTTACTGTCCATGGCTCCTTTACCTCCTTCCAACATGTGCCACAAGATATCTGTGAGATGTTATCTTCCAGAAAGTGTGTTGTCTGTCAGGAAGACAAACATTCTTGAATGGTAGATATCCAAGTAACGTCATCTCAGTGGGTGAGGTATTATCTCTGAGGACTGTGAATGAACCATTTTAGTATATATTGTACTTGCTTTTAGGGGACCAGAGTTGTTATTCATCAACATCCTCATCATACTTGTGGCTCCTGCTGCCTTCCTTTCACAAAATAATGCCTCTCCTCCTCTCCTCTTGTAAGGGTAAATCAATGGAAAGTCTAACTTGGATATGGTTTGCTTTGGAAGTCTGGGATTATATTCCTCTTTGCTGAACCTGGACCATTCAGGGAGGACTGAGACATGCTCATTCACTGGAAAGTCTACCAAGTATTGATAATGGCTCTTCATGAGCATACAGCTGGAGCCCACTTTGCCTAAACTCAATACCCTATATACACTCCCCTTGGTCAGCACAGTGCCATTGCTAGCTGAATGCGTTTGGATAGAAAAAAAGAATCACTTATAGTCAGAGAGTTCTGCTCCCTTGTCTTTTTATTTTGTTTTATTGTTTATTTTGATTGTTTGGCCAATTGGATTCTATGCATATTTACCGACGGTCCTGGAACTCATCCTTGATCCCAGACTGGTTTCAAGCACACAGAAAAGAGCTTGGCTCTGCCTCCCAAGGGCTGGGATTAATGATGTGTGACACAACCCCACAGTTTTTATTTTCGTTTTGTTTTTGGGGAAGGGAGTATGGTGGGAATGCTTTATTAGTTATTTCTTTAGATACTTCAGGTTTGATTTCATACAAAGTGTTCTGACCACAGTTTCCCTTCTTCCCACAACTCCTTCCCTTCAGCGAAATCCGCCTGGTGTTAGAGTTAGGCTTCTTGTTCTCTCTATTTCACACATTGCTCTGTTAGTGCATCAGGTGTAATTACTTTTCTCCATGGATCCTGGAATTATCAGTTTTTAGATTATGCTTGTGGTTTAGCCATGCACATGATTAAAATCAGTATGATCTGAGTACCACTTGCCAGTGCAGAAGAACTTTTACCAGGATTTCAACTTATAGGCAGAGTATGTCAAGAAAGGCAAGCTCTCTTTCACTGGGGTTATAGCCGTTACAATTGGTGCTACATAACCAAAGCATTGCACAGGATCAAGCCAACTTTCTAATGAGGTAGCCAATCATTCTGTGTACTGATAGTGATATTAATAGAGGAAAGTAGAGAAAGATAGTGTGATAAATTTAGGGCCGTGGCTTCATTTGCAGCAGAAGTCAACTATACTAAACTTAAAAAAAAAGCAAATAAGAAAGGTCCTGGGAGATGGCTAAGTAGAGGAGAGACTTTCTGTCTTTTTTATTTTTATTTCAACATTTCTCTGTATACACATTTCTTTTCTAGTACTCAGACTGAAGTCCTGGTGAGCTGCCAAATCTCCACTTTCAGATTTTTGAGAACAGAGGTTTGATTCAACATCGGTGGCTAAAGTTGGAATTTTCTTACTTCTTTTTGAGTACATGAGACCTGAGAACAATAGTAGCAGAACAATACTCAGGAATCAGTTGGTGTTTTGCCTTAGGGACTGTGTGACCTTTTTTGTCTTGATGTTTGTTTGTTTTTGGTTTTTGGTTTTTGTATTAACTGTCTCGATATTTACATTTCCTCCACTGTCTCTCCATTCCTTCCTTCTTCCTTTCATTTCTTCTTGAAACTGGTTTTGTCTTTGTACCTTGAGAGCTGTCTTGAAACTCATTTTGTAGGCCAGGCAGAAGTGAAAGTCAGAAATCAACCTGACTCTCTTCCTCTGCCTCTTCCTATGCCTCTGCCTCTACCTCTGCCTCTGCCTCAGAAACACTGTGCACCAATCTCCACTGGAATACTCAGATGTGCATGTGCCATGCTTTCCAGTTAAACATTGGTTGAGGAGGGAAAGCCTCATTGCTGATAGCAATTCAGTTATTTTCAGGTTTATGAGGAAAAATAAACTTTTTTTGTTTACTTTATATTTTCACTTTTTTTTTGAAGACAGGTCATGTCCCTTTATCTGTGCTCCACTACATGGTGCAGGTCTTCTTTCTGAGAACAGATATGAATGCATTGAGCTACTTCAAATTAGTTTACCTCTACTAAAGTTGTTGCTCTCACTATACAGCAGAGACAGGACAAGGAATACATGAAAGGCCAGACCTGTCAAAGAGCAAAGGGGACCTTTCTAACTGCAAAGCTTGGCTCTAATTTTCTTGTACTTGTAATTATGGATACATTGTGAATTTTAAAATCATTGAAATCCTGTTAGTCCTATTGTCACTCTCTGGAATTTCACTGAACTTTTGTCATTTGTTTGTTTTTGGCTTTATCATTTAGGTGTGTGTGTGTGTGTGTGTGTGTGTGTGTGTGTGCATCTCATTTGCCTCCCTGCCAACGGGCCTACTCAGTTTGAGCATGAAAATGTTCAGATTTATAGATAGATTTAGTGCAAAAAGATAGTTTTCAATTTTTCAAGACATGATTTGTATGGGTAGCTTGGACTGTCCCAGCACTTAGTCTGTAGTCCAGGCTGGCCATGAACTCATTAGTCCTCCTAACACCAGAGTTTTTACAGTACAGGCATGTGGGGATATTTCCTGCTCCATACTGGGTTTTCTTCTTTCTTTTTCTTTCTTGCTTTCTTTCTTCAACCACATCGACTTCTTCCTTTACTTCTTCTTCTCCCTCTTCGACTTCTTTTTGTTCTTTATCTTTCTCGTCATCTTCTTCTCCTTTTACTTCTTCTTCTCCTTCTTATTTTCTTTTGCTCTTTCTTGATCAGGCTTCTCTATGCAGCTTTTACTGACCTGAGCTCAGTTGAACTCTAACTCACATAGCTTCCTGAGTGCTGTTGATACAAGCTCTCATGGCCACTGCCCAGTAGTTTTGCCTTTCATGTCTTTCCACCTAGCAATTTAATTTTTTAATTACTTACCCCTTTGTCTTTATGTCTGCACACTCTTGGAAATCCAGATCCTCTGACCTCCCTACACAATCAAAAATAACTAGAGTTAAAATAATTAACCTGGCCTTCATACACGGAAAAGTCAAAAATAAATGAAGAAGATCAAAGGGAACTTGGCCTGGTGATCAGATGAAACTTCATGAAAGGCTGGAAAGCTGAACTAGTCTAATAGTGTACGCTTACACACAACAAACAAGTTGTGGTGCTTGTTTGAACTTGGGTTAGTATGTGAAGAAACACAGATTCTGATTCCAAAGTGCGTCTTTCTTTGTCCACCTTTCTTTATTTCATAAGTAAAATCAGTGAACCGGTTGGCATGGAGCTTGTATTGCCGTTCCCACAGGCACACAGGGTTTGTATGCTTTCTGCCTCCACACTACATCACATTGTCTGCTGCTGTATCATACAAGTGCCCAGTCTTCTACCAATTTACACACACACACACACACACACACACACACACACACACACACAAATATTAAAGAATAGGGCCCAGGAGCATAGACTATCTATAAATTCCAGAGGTCACTTGGTGGCATGTAGTGCCCTCTTATGGTAAAAGGGCATACCTGCAGAAAGAATACTCATGCATTAAATCAATACAGGAGCATTTCATTTTTAAATTATTATTGCTATTATCATCATTATCACTCTTCTAATTATTCTTGAGACAAACATTTCCTCTTTCCTTTGGAGACTGTCCGAGAACACTCTCAATAATAAAGCAGGCTTGGAATTCAAACAGATCAATTTTTGTTTGCCTCCCTACTGCTGTTGGGATTGAAGGCCAATGTCACCAGCAGAACATAGTGTGTTCTCCTTTTTTCCCTTTTCCTTTGTCTGTAATCTCCCATTTCTTCTCTCTTCTTTTCTTTTTCTTTCCCCTCACTCTCGATAGGAATCTCAACCTTGGTGGTATTTTCCTTTTCATGGAAACAGTGCTTTCTCAATATGAGAGCCTGCTCACAATTTTTCACGTGAAAATTGGTTTTACGTTGTCACTAGGAAACACAAAGAACCAAAAGGTCATTGAAAAGTACGTCATATGATTCGGTCCATCTCGGTATCTTGTTGAGTTAACTAACGCAAAGATGTGGAAGTGAAAACCAAAATAGGCAGGGCAGCGGGCCTGTGGCCCATCTTTGCTGGAATTTCTCAAACAGATGTGCTGGCCTTGTGAATTTTAGCATTATACTCCCTTGCTCCCTCTTACTGTCCATGGCTCCTTTACCTCCTTCCAACATGTGCCACAAGATATCTGTGAGATGTTATCTTCCAGAAAGTGTGTTGTCTGTCAGGAAGACAAACATTCTTGAATGGTAGATATCCAAGTAACGTCATCTCAGTGGGTGAGGTATTATCTCTGAGGACTGTGAATGAACCATTTTAGTATATATTGTACTTGCTTTTAGGGGACCAGAGTTGTTGTTATTCATCAACATCCTCATCATACTTGTGGCTCCTGCTGCCTTCCTTTCACAAAATAATGCCTCTCCTCCTCTCCTCTTGTAAGGGTAAATCAATGGAAAGTCTAACTTGGATATGGTTTGCTTTGGAAGTCTGGGATTATATTCCTCTTTGCTGAACCTGGACCATTCAGGGAGGACTGAGACATGCTCATTCACTGGAAAGTCTACCAAGTATTGATAATGGCTCTTCATGAGCATACAGCTGGAGCCCACTTTGCCTAAACTCAATACCCTATATACACTCCCCTTGGTCAGCACAGTGCCATTGCTAGCTGAATGCGTTTGGATAGAAAAAAAGAATCACTTATAGTCAGAGAGTTCTGCTCCCTTGTCTTTTTATTTTGTTTTATTGTTTATTTTGATTGTTTGGCCAATTGGATTCTATGCATATTTACCGACGGTCCTGGAACTCATCCTTGATCCCAGACTGGTTTCAAGCACACAGAAAAGAGCTTGGCTCTGCCTCCCAAGGGCTGGGATTAATGATGTGTGACACAACCCCACAGTTTTTATTTTCGTTTTGTTTTTGGGGAAGGGAGTATGGTGGGAATGCTTTATTAGTTATTTCTTTAGATACTTCAGGTTTGATTTCATACAAAGTGTTCTGACCACAGTTTCCCTTCTTCCCACAACTCCTTCCCTTCAGCGAAATCCGCCTGGTGTTAGAGTTAGGCTTCTTGTTCTCTCTATTTCACACATTGCTCTGTTAGTGCATCAGGTGTAATTACTTTTCTCCATGGATCCTGGAATTATCAGTTTTTAGATTATGCTTGTGGTTTAGCCATGCACATGATTAAAATCAGTATGATCTGAGTACCACTTGCCAGTGCAGAAGAACTTTTACCAGGATTTCAACTTATAGGCAGAGTATGTCAAGAAAGGCAAGCTCTCTTTCACTGGGGTTATAGCCGTTACAATTGGTGCTACATAACCAAAGCATTGCACAGGATCAAGCCAACTTTCTAATGAGGTAGCCAATCATTCTGTGTACTGATAGTGATATTAATAGAGGAAAGTAGAGAAAGATAGTGTGATAAATTTAGGGCCGTGGCTTCATTTGCAGCAGAAGTCAACTATACTAAACTTAAAAAAAAAGCAAATAAGAAAGGTCCTGGGAGATGGCTAAGTAGAGGAGAGACTTTCTGTCTTTTTTATTTTTATTTCAACATTTCTCTGTATACACATTTCTTTTCTAGTACTCAGACTGAAGTCCTGGTGAGCTGCCAAATCTCCACTTTCAGATTTTTGAGAACAGAGGTTTGATTCAACATCGGTGGCTAAAGTTGGAATTTTCTTACTTCTTTTTGAGTACATGAGACCTGAGAACAATAGTAGCAGAACAATACTCAGGAATCAGTTGGTGTTTTGCCTTAGGGACTGTGTGACCTTTTTTGTCTTGATGTTTGTTTGTTTTTGGTTTTTGGTTTTTGTATTAACTGTCTCGATATTTACATTTCCTCCACTGTCTCTCCATTCCTTCCTTCTTCCTTTCATTTCTTCTTGAAACTGGTTTTGTCTTTGTACCTTGAGAGCTGTCTTGAAACTCATTTTGTAGGCCAGGCAGAAGTGAAAGTCAGAAATCAACCTGACTCTCTTCCTCTGCCTCTTCCTATGCCTCTGCCTCTACCTCTGCCTCTGCCTCAGAAACACTGTGCACCAATCTCCACTGGAATACTCAGATGTGCATGTGCCATGCTTTCCAGTTAAACATTGGTTGAGGAGGGAAAGCCTCATTGCTGATAGCAATTCAGTTATTTTCAGGTTTATGAGGAAAAATAAACTTTTTTTGTTTACTTTATATTTTCACTTTTTTTTTTGAAGACAGGTCATGTCCCTTTATCTGTGCTCCACTACATGGTGCAGGTCTTCTTTCTGAGAACAGATATGAATGCATTGAGCTACTTCAAATTAGTTTACCTCTACTAAAGTTGTTGCTCTCACTATACAGCAGAGACAGGACAAGGAATACATGAAAGGCCAGACCTGTCAAAGAGCAAAGGGGACCTTTCTAACTGCAAAGCTTGGCTCTAATTTTCTTGTACTTGTAATTATGGATACATTGTGAATTTTAAAATCATTGAAATCCTGTTAGTCCTATTGTCACTCTCTGGAATTTCACTGAACTTTTGTCATTTGTTTGTTTTTGGCTTTATCATTTAGTGTGTGTGTGTGTGTGTGTGTGTGTGTGTGTGTGTGCATCTCATTTGCCTCCCTGCCAACGGGCCTACTCAGTTTGAGCATGAAAATGTTCAGATTTATAGATAGATTTAGTGCAAAAAGATAGTTTTCAATTTTTCAAGACATGATTTGTATGGGTAGCTTGGACTGTCCCAGCACTTAGTCTGTAGTCCAGGCTGGCCATGAACTCATTAGTCCTCCTAACACCAGAGTTTTTACAGTACAGGCATGTGGGGATATTTCCTGCTCCATACTGGGTTTTCTTCTTTCTTTTTCTTTCTTGCTTTCTTTCTTCAACCACATCGACTTCTTCCTTTACTTCTTCTTCTCCCTCTTCGACTTCTTTTTGTTCTTTATCTTTCTCGTCATCTTCTTCTCCTTTTACTTCTTCTTCTCCTTCTTATTTTCTTTTGCTCTTTCTTGATCAGGCTTCTCTATGCAGCTTTTACTGACCTGAGCTCAGTTGAACTCTAACTCACATAGCTTCCTGAGTGCTGTTGATACAAGCTCTCATGGCCACTGCCCAGTAGTTTTGCCTTTCATGTCTTTCCACCTAGCAATTTAATTTTTTAATTACTTACCCCTTTGTCTTTATGTCTGCACACTCTTGGAAATCCAGATCCTCTGACCTCCCTACACAATCAAAAATAACTAGAGTTAAAATAATTAACCTGGCCTTCATACACGGAAAAGTCAAAAATAAATGAAGAAGATCAAAGGGAACTTGGCCTGGTGATCAGATGAAACTTCATGAAAGGCTGGAAAGCTGAACTAGTCTAATAGTGTACGCTTACACACAACAAACAAGTTGTGGTGCTTGTTTGAACTTGGGTTAGTATGTGAAGAAACACAGATTCTGATTCCAAAGTGCGTCTTTCTTTGTCCACCTTTCTTTATTTCATAAGTAAAATCAGTGAACCGGTTGGCATGGAGCTTGTATTGCCGTTCCCACAGGCACACAGGGTTTGTATGCTTTCTGCCTCCACACTACATCACATTGTCTGCTGCTGTATCATACAAGTGCCCAGTCTTCTACCAATTTACACACACACACACACACACACACACACACACACACACACACAAATATTAAAGAATAGGGCCCAGGAGCATAGACTATCTATAAATTCCAGAGGTCACTTGGTGGCATGTAGTGCCCTCTTATGGTAAAAGGGCATACCTGCAGAAAGAATACTCATGCATTAAATCAATACAGGAGCATTTCATTTTTAAATTATTATTGCTATTATCATCATTATCACTCTTCTAATTATTCTTGAGACAAACATTTCCTCTTTCCTTTGGAGACTGTCCGAGAACACTCTCAATAATAAAGCAGGCTTGGAATTCAAACAGATCAATTTTTGTTTGCCTCCCTACTGCTGTTGGGATTGAAGGCCAATGTCACCAGCAGAACATAGTGTGTTCTCCTTTTTTCCCTTTTCCTTTGTCTGTAATCTCCCATTTCTTCTCTCTTCTTTTCTTTTTCTTTCCCCTCACTCTCGATAGGAATCTCAACCTTGGTGGTATTTTCCTTTTCATGGAAACAGTGCTTTCTCAATATGAGAGCCTGCTCACAATTTTTCACGTGAAAATTGGTTTTACGTTGTCACTAGGAAACACAAAGAACCAAAAGGTCATTGAAAAGTACGTCATATGATTCGGTCCATCTCGGTATCTTGTTGAGTTAACTAACGCAAAGATGTGGAAGTGAAAACCAAAATAGGCAGGGCAGCGGGCCTGTGGCCCATCTTTGCTGGAATTTCTCAAACAGATGTGCTGGCCTTGTGAATTTTAGCATTATACTCCCTTGCTCCCTCTTACTGTCCATGGCTCCTTTACCTCCTTCCAACATGTGCCACAAGATATCTGTGAGATGTTATCTTCCAGAAAGTGTGTTGTCTGTCAGGAAGACAAACATTCTTGAATGGTAGATATCCAAGTAACGTCATCTCAGTGGGTGAGGTATTATCTCTGAGGACTGTGAATGAACCATTTTAGTATATATTGTACTTGCTTTTAGGGGACCAGAGTTGTTGTTATTCATCAACATCCTCATCATACTTGTGGCTCCTGCTGCCTTCCTTTCACAAAATAATGCCTCTCCTCCTCTCCTCTTGTAAGGGTAAATCAATGGAAAGTCTAACTTGGATATGGTTTGCTTTGGAAGTCTGGGATTATATTCCTCTTTGCTGAACCTGGACCATTCAGGGAGGACTGAGACATGCTCATTCACTGGAAAGTCTACCAAGTATTGATAATGGCTCTTCATGAGCATACAGCTGGAGCCCACTTTGCCTAAACTCAATACCCTATATACACTCCCCTTGGTCAGCACAGTGCCATTGCTAGCTGAATGCGTTTGGATAGAAAAAAAGAATCACTTATAGTCAGAGAGTTCTGCTCCCTTGTCTTTTTATTTTGTTTTATTGTTTATTTTGATTGTTTGGCCAATTGGATTCTATGCATATTTACCGACGGTCCTGGAACTCATCCTTGATCCCAGACTGGTTTCAAGCACACAGAAAAGAGCTTGGCTCTGCCTCCCAAGGGCTGGGATTAATGATGTGTGACACAACCCCACAGTTTTTATTTTCGTTTTGTTTTTGGGGAAGGGAGTATGGTGGGAATGCTTTATTAGTTATTTCTTTAGATACTTCAGGTTTGATTTCATACAAAGTGTTCTGACCACAGTTTCCCTTCTTCCCACAACTCCTTCCCTTCAGCGAAATCCGCCTGGTGTTAGAGTTAGGCTTCTTGTTCTCTCTATTTCACACATTGCTCTGTTAGTGCATCAGGTGTAATTACTTTTCTCCATGGATCCTGGAATTATCAGTTTTTAGATTATGCTTGTGGTTTAGCCATGCACATGATTAAAATCAGTATGATCTGAGTACCACTTGCCAGTGCAGAAGAACTTTTACCAGGATTTCAACTTATAGGCAGAGTATGTCAAGAAAGGCAAGCTCTCTTTCACTGGGGTTATAGCCGTTACAATTGGTGCTACATAACCAAAGCATTGCACAGGATCAAGCCAACTTTCTAATGAGGTAGCCAATCATTCTGTGTACTGATAGTGATATTAATAGAGGAAAGTAGAGAAAGATAGTGTGATAAATTTAGGGCCGTGGCTTCATTTGCAGCAGAAGTCAACTATACTAAACTTAAAAAAAAAGCAAATAAGAAAGGTCCTGGGAGATGGCTAAGTAGAGGAGAGACTTTCTGTCTTTTTTATTTTTATTTCAACATTTCTCTGTATACACATTTCTTTTCTAGTACTCAGACTGAAGTCCTGGTGAGCTGCCAAATCTCCACTTTCAGATTTTTGAGAACAGAGGTTTGATTCAACATCGGTGGCTAAAGTTGGAATTTTCTTACTTCTTTTTGAGTACATGAGACCTGAGAACAATAGTAGCAGAACAATACTCAGGAATCAGTTGGTGTTTTGCCTTAGGGACTGTGTGACCTTTTTTGTCTTGATGTTTGTTTGTTTTTGGTTTTTGGTTTTTGTATTAACTGTCTCGATATTTACATTTCCTCCACTGTCTCTCCATTCCTTCCTTCTTCCTTTCATTTCTTCTTGAAACTGGTTTTGTCTTTGTACCTTGAGAGCTGTCTTGAAACTCATTTTGTAGGCCAGGCAGAAGTGAAAGTCAGAAATCAACCTGACTCTCTTCCTCTGCCTCTTCCTATGCCTCTGCCTCTACCTCTGCCTCTGCCTCAGAAACACTGTGCACCAATCTCCACTGGAATACTCAGATGTGCATGTGCCATGCTTTCCAGTTAAACATTGGTTGAGGAGGGAAAGCCTCATTGCTGATAGCAATTCAGTTATTTTCAGGTTTATGAGGAAAAATAAACTTTTTTTTGTTTACTTTATATTTTCACTTTTTTTTTGAAGACAGGTCATGTCCCTTTATCTGTGCTCCACTACATGGTGCAGGTCTTCTTTCTGAGAACAGATATGAATGCATTGAGCTACTTCAAATTAGTTTACCTCTACTAAAGTTGTTGCTCTCACTATACAGCAGAGACAGGACAAGGAATACATGAAAGGCCAGACCTGTCAAAGAGCAAAGGGGACCTTTCTAACTGCAAAGCTTGGCTCTAATTTTCTTGTACTTGTAATTATGGATACATTGTGAATTTTAAAATCATTGAAATCCTGTTAGTCCTATTGTCACTCTCTGGAATTTCACTGAACTTTTGTCATTTGTTTGTTTTTGGCTTTATCATTTAGTGTGTGTGTGTGTGTGTGTGTGTGTGTGTGTGTGTGTGTGTGCATCTCATTTGCCTCCCTGCCAACGGGCCTACTCAGTTTGAGCATGAAAATGTTCAGATTTATAGATAGATTTAGTGCAAAAAGATAGTTTTCAATTTTTCAAGACATGATTTGTATGGGTAGCTTGGACTGTCCCAGCACTTAGTCTGTAGTCCAGGCTGGCCATGAACTCATTAGTCCTCCTAACACCAGAGTTTTTACAGTACAGGCATGTGGGGATATTTCCTGCTCCATACTGGGTTTTCTTCTTTCTTTTTCTTTCTTGCTTTCTTTCTTCAACCACATCGACTTCTTCCTTTACTTCTTCTTCTCCCTCTTCGACTTCTTTTTGTTCTTTATCTTTCTCGTCATCTTCTTCTCCTTTTACTTCTTCTTCTCCTTCTTATTTTCTTTTGCTCTTTCTTGATCAGGCTTCTCTATGCAGCTTTTACTGACCTGAGCTCAGTTGAACTCTAACTCACATAGCTTCCTGAGTGCTGTTGATACAAGCTCTCATGGCCACTGCCCAGTAGTTTTGCCTTTCATGTCTTTCCACCTAGCAATTTAATTTTTTAATTACTTACCCCTTTGTCTTTATGTCTGCACACTCTTGGAAATCCAGATCCTCTGACCTCCCTACACAATCAAAAATAACTAGAGTTAAAATAATTAACCTGGCCTTCATACACGGAAAAGTCAAAAATAAATGAAGAAGATCAAAGGGAACTTGGCCTGGTGATCAGATGAAACTTCATGAAAGGCTGGAAAGCTGAACTAGTCTAATAGTGTACGCTTACACACAACAAACAAGTTGTGGTGCTTGTTTGAACTTGGGTTAGTATGTGAAGAAACACAGATTCTGATTCCAAAGTGCGTCTTTCTTTGTCCACCTTTCTTTATTTCATAAGTAAAATCAGTGAACCGGTTGGCATGGAGCTTGTATTGCCGTTCCCACAGGCACACAGGGTTTGTATGCTTTCTGCCTCCACACTACATCACATTGTCTGCTGCTGTATCATACAAGTGCCCAGTCTTCTACCAATTTACACACACACACACACACACACACACACACACACACACACAACAAATATTAAAGAATAGGGCCCAGGAGCATAGACTATCTATAAATTCCAGAGGTCACTTGGTGGCATGTAGTGCCCTCTTATGGTAAAAGGGCATACCTGCAGAAAGAATACTCATGCATTAAATCAATACAGGAGCATTTCATTTTTAAATTATTATTGCTATTATCATCATTATCACTCTTCTAATTATTCTTGAGACAAACATTTCCTCTTTCCTTTGGAGACTGTCCGAGAACACTCTCAATAATAAAGCAGGCTTGGAATTCAAACAGATCAATTTTTGTTTGCCTCCCTACTGCTGTTGGGATTGAAGGCCAATGTCACCAGCAGAACATAGTGTGTTCTCCTTTTTTCCCTTTTCCTTTGTCTGTAATCTCCCATTTCTTCTCTCTTCTTTTCTTTTTCTTTCCCCTCACTCTCGATAGGAATCTCAACCTTGGTGGTATTTTCCTTTTCATGGAAACAGTGCTTTCTCAATATGAGAGCCTGCTCACAATTTTTCACGTGAAAATTGGTTTTACGTTGTCACTAGGAAACACAAAGAACCAAAAGGTCATTGAAAAGTACGTCATATGATTCGGTCCATCTCGGTATCTTGTTGAGTTAACTAACGCAAAGATGTGGAAGTGAAAACCAAAATAGGCAGGGCAGCGGGCCTGTGGCCCATCTTTGCTGGAATTTCTCAAACAGATGTGCTGGCCTTGTGAATTTTAGCATTATACTCCCTTGCTCCCTCTTACTGTCCATGGCTCCTTTACCTCCTTCCAACATGTGCCACAAGATATCTGTGAGATGTTATCTTCCAGAAAGTGTGTTGTCTGTCAGGAAGACAAACATTCTTGAATGGTAGATATCCAAGTAACGTCATCTCAGTGGGTGAGGTATTATCTCTGAGGACTGTGAATGAACCATTTTAGTATATATTGTACTTGCCTTTAGGGGACCAGAGTTGTTGTTATTCATCAACATCCTCATCATACTTGTGGCTCCTGCTGCCTTCCTTTCACAAATTAATGCCTCTCCTCCTCTCCTCTTGTAAGGGTAAATCAATGGAAAGTCTAACTTGGATATGGTTTGCTTTGGAAGTGTGGGATTATATTCCTCTTTGCTGAACCTGGACCATTCAGGGAGGACTGAGACATGCTCATTCACTGGAAAGTCTACCAAGTATTGATAATGGCTCTTCATGAGCATACAGCTGGAGCCCACTTTGCCTAAACTCAATACCCTATATACACTCCCCTTGGTCAGCACAGTGCCATTGCTAGCTGAATGCGTTTGGATAGAAAAAAAGAATCACTTATAGTCAGAGAGTTCTGCTCCCTTGTCTTTTTATTTTGTTTTATTGTTTATTTTGATTGTTTGGCCAATTGGATTCTATGCATATTTACCGACGGTCCTGGAACTCATCCTTGATCCCAGACTGGTTTCAAGCACACAGAAAAGAGCTTGGCTCTGCCTCCCAAGGGCTGGGATTAATGATGTGTGACACAACCCCACAGTTTTTATTTTCGTTTTGTTTTTGGGGAAGGGAGTATGGTGGGAATGCTTTATTAGTTATTTCTTTAGATACTTCAGGTTTGATTTCATACAAAGTGTTCTGACCACAGTTTCCCTTCTTCCCACAACTCCTTCCCTTCAGCGAAATCCGCCTGGTGTTAGAGTTAGGCTTCTTGTTCTCTCTATTTCACACATTGCTCTGTTAGTGCATCAGGTGTAATTACTTTTCTCCATGGATCCTGGAATTATCAGTTTTTAGATTATGCTTGTGGTTTAGCCATGCACATGATTAAAATCAGTATGATCTGAGTACCACTTGCCAGTGCAGAAGAACTTTTACCAGGATTTCAACTTATAGGCAGAGTATGTCAAGAAAGGCAAGCTCTCTTTCACTGGGGTTATAGCCGTTACAATTGGTGCTACATAACCAAAGCATTGCACAGGATCAAGCCAACTTTCTAATGAGGTAGCCAATCATTCTGTGTACTGATAGTGATATTAATAGAGGAAAGTAGAGAAAGATAGTGTGATAAATTTAGGGCCGTGGCTTCATTTGCAGCAGAAGTCAACTATACTAAACTTAAAAAAAAAGCAAATAAGAAAGGTCCTGGGAGATGGCTAAGTAGAGGAGAGACTTTCTGTCTTTTTTATTTTTATTTCAACATTTCTCTGTATACACATTTCTTTTCTAGTACTCAGACTGAAGTCCTGGTGAGCTGCCAAATCTCCACTTTCAGATTTTTGAGAACAGAGGTTTGATTCAACATCGGTGGCTAAAGTTGGAATTTTCTTACTTCTTTTTGAGTACATGAGACCTGAGAACAATAGTAGCAGAACAATACTCAGGAATCAGTTGGTGTTTTGCCTTAGGGACTGTGTGACCTTTTTTGTCTTGATGTTTGTTTGTTTTTGGTTTTTGGTTTTTGTATTAACTGTCTCGATATTTACATTTCCTCCACTGTCTCTCCATTCCTTCCTTCTTCCTTTCATTTCTTCTTGAAACTGGTTTTGTCTTTGTACCTTGAGAGCTGTCTTGAAACTCATTTTGTAGGCCAGGCAGAAGTGAAAGTCAGAAATCAACCTGACTCTCTTCCTCTGCCTCTTCCTATGCCTCTGCCTCTACCTCTGCCTCTGCCTCAGAAACACTGTGCACCAATCTCCACTGGAATACTCAGATGTGCATGTGCCATGCTTTCCAGTTAAACATTGGTTGAGGAGGGAAAGCCTCATTGCTGATAGCAATTCAGTTATTTTCAGGTTTATGAGGAAAAATAAACTTTTTTTGTTTACTTTATATTTTCACTTTTTTTTGAAGACAGGTCATGTCCCTTTATCTGTGCTCCACTACATGGTGCAGGTCTTCTTTCTGAGAACAGATATGAATGCATTGAGCTACTTCAAATTAGTTTACCTCTACTAAAGTTGTTGCTCTCACTATACAGCAGAGACAGGACAAGGAATACATGAAAGGCCAGACCTGTCAAAGAGCAAAGGGGACCTTTCTAACTGCAAAGCTTGGCTCTAATTTTCTTGTACTTGTAATTATGGATACATTGTGAATTTTAAAATCATTGAAATCCTGTTAGTCCTATTGTCACTCTCTGGAATTTCACTGAACTTTTGTCATTTGTTTGTTTTTGGCTTTATCATTTAGTGTGTGTGTGTGTGTGTGTGTGTGTGTGTGTGTGTGTGTGTGCATCTCATTTGCCTCCCTGCCAACGGGCCTACTCAGTTTGAGCATGAAAATGTTCAGATTTATAGATAGATTTAGTGCAAAAAGATAGTTTTCAATTTTTCAAGACATGATTTGTATGGGTAGCTTGGACTGTCCCAGCACTTAGTCTGTAGTCCAGGCTGGCCATGAACTCATTAGTCCTCCTAACACCAGAGTTTTTACAGTACAGGCATGTGGGGATATTTCCTGCTCCATACTGGGTTTTCTTCTTTCTTTTTCTTTCTTGCTTTCTTTCTTCAACCACATCGACTTCTTCCTTTACTTCTTCTTCTCCCTCTTCGACTTCTTTTTGTTCTTTATCTTTCTCGTCATCTTCTTCTCCTTTTACTTCTTCTTCTCCTTCTTATTTTCTTTTGCTCTTTCTTGATCAGGCTTCTCTATGCAGCTTTTACTGACCTGAGCTCAGTTGAACTCTAACTCACATAGCTTCCTGAGTGCTGTTGATACAAGCTCTCATGGCCACTGCCCAGTAGTTTTGCCTTTCATGTCTTTCCACCTAGCAATTTAATTTTTTAATTACTTACCCCTTTGTCTTTATGTCTGCACACTCTTGGAAATCCAGATCCTCTGACCTCCCTACACAATCAAAAATAACTAGAGTTAAAATAATTAACCTGGCCTTCATACACGGAAAAGTCAAAAATAAATGAAGAAGATCAAAGGGAACTTGGCCTGGTGATCAGATGAAACTTCATGAAAGGCTGGAAAGCTGAACTAGTCTAATAGTGTACGCTTACACACAACAAACAAGTTGTGGTGCTTGTTTGAACTTGGGTTAGTATGTGAAGAAACACAGATTCTGATTCCAAAGTGAGTCTTTCTTTGTCCACCTTTCTTTATTTCATAAGTAAAATCAGTGAACCGGTTGGCATGGAGCTTGTATTGCCGTTCCCACAGGCACACAGGGTTTGTATGCTTTCTGCCTCCACACTACATCACATTGTCTGCTGCTGTATCATACAAGTGCCCAGTCTTCTACCAATTGACACACACACACACACACACACACACACACACACACACACACACACAACTATTAAAGAATAGGGCCCAGGAGCATAGACTATCTATAAATTCCAGAGGTCACTTGGTGGCATGTAGTGCCCTCTTATGGTAAAAGGGCATACCTGCAGAAAGAATACTCATGCATTAAATCAATACAGGAGCATTTCATTTTTAAATTATTATTGCTATTATCATCATTATCACTCTTCTAATTATTCTTGAGACAAACATTTCCTCTTTCCTTTGGAGACTGTCCGAGAACACTCTCAATAATAAAGCAGGCTTGGAATTCAAACAGATCAATTTTTGTTTGCCTCCCTACTGCTGTTGGGATTGAAGGCCAATGTCACCAGCAGAACATAGTGTGTTCTCCTTTTTTCCCTTTTCCTTTGTCTGTAATCTCCCATTTCTTCTCTCTTCTTTTCTTTTTCTTTCCCCTCACTCTCGATAGGAATCTCAACCTTGGTGGTATTTTCCTTTTCATGGAAACAGTGCTTTTTCAATATGAGAGCCTGCTCACAATTTTTCACGTGAAAATTGGTTTTACGTTGTCACTAGGAAACACAAAGAACCAAAAGGTCATTGAAAAGTACGTCATATGATTCGGTCCATCTCGGTATCTTGTTGAGTTAACTAACGCAAAGATGTGGAAGTGAAAACCAAAATAGGCAGGGCATCGGGCCTGTGGCCCATCTTTGCTGGAATTTCTCAAACAGATGTGCTGGCCTTGTGAATTTTAGCATTACACTCCCTTGCTCCCTCTTACTGTCCATGGCTCCTTTACCTCCTTCCAACATGTGCCACAAGATATCTGTGAGATGTTATCTTCCAGAAAGTGTGTTGTCTGTCAGGAAGACAAACATTCTTGAATGGTAGATATCCAAGTAACGTCATCTCAGTGGGTGAGGTATTATCTCTGAGGACTGTGAATGAACCATTTTAGTATATATTGTACTTGCTTTTAGGGGACCAGAGTTGTTGTTATTCATCAACATCCTCATCATACTTGTGGCTCCTGCTGCCTTCCTTTCACAAATTAATGCCTCTCCTCCTCTCCTCTTGTAAGGGTAAATCAATGGAAAGTCTAACTTGGATATGGTTTGCTTTGGAAGTGTGGGATTATATTCCTCTTTGCTGAACCTGGACCATTCAGGGAGGACTGAGACATGCTCATTCACTGGAAAGTCTACCAAGTATTGATAATGGCTCTTCATGAGCATACAGCTGGAGCCCACTTTGCCTAAACTCAATACCCTATATACACTCCCCTTGGTCAGCACAGTGCCATTGCTAGCTGAATGCGTTTGGATAGAAAAAAAGAATCACTTATAGTCAGAGAGTTCTGCTCCCTTGTCTTTTTATTTTGTTTTATTGTTTATTTTGATTGTTTGGCCAATTGGATTCTATGCATATTTACCGACGGTCCTGGAACTCATCCTTGATCCCAGACTGGTTTCAAGCACACAGAAAAGAGCTTGGCTCTGCCTCCCAAGGGCTGGGATTAATGATGTGTGACACAACCCCACAGTTTTTATTTTCGTTTTGTTTTTGGGGAAGGGAGTATGGTGGGAATGCTTTATTAGTTATTTCTTTAGATACTTCAGGTTTGATTTCATACAAAGTGTTCTGACCACAGTTTCCCTTCTTCCCACAACTCCTTCCCTTCAGCGAAATCCGCCTGGTGTTAGAGTTAGGCTTCTTGTTCTCTCTATTTCACACATTGCTCTGTTAGTGCATCAGGTGTAATTACTTTTCTCCATGGATCCTGGAATTATCAGTTTTTAGATTATGCTTGTGGTTTAGCCATGCACATGATTAAAATCAGTATGATCTGAGTACCACTTGCCAGTGCAGAAGAACTTTTACCAGGATTTCAACTTATAGGCAGAGTATGTCAAGAAAGGCAAGCTCTCTTTCACTGGGGTTATAGCCGTTACAATTGGTGCTACATAACCAAAGCATTGCACAGGATCAAGCCAACTTTCTAATGAGGTAGCCAATCATTCTGTGTACTGATAGTGATATTAATAGAGGAAAGTAGAGAAAGATAGTGTGATAAATTTAGGGCCGTGGCTTCATTTGCAGCAGAAGTCAACTATACTAAACTTAAAAAAAAAGCAAATAAGAAAGGTCCTGGGAGATGGCTAAGTAGAGGAGAGACTTTCTGTCTTTTTTATTTTTATTTCAACATTTCTCTGTATACACATTTCTTTTCTAGTACTCAGACTGAAGTCCTGGTGAGCTGCCAAATCTCCACTTTCAGATTTTTGAGAACAGAGGTTTGATTCAACATCGGTGGCTAAAGTTGGAATTTTCTTACTTCTTTTTGAGTACATGAGACCTGAGAACAATAGTAGCAGAACAATACTCAGGAATCAGTTGGTGTTTTGCCTTAGGGACTGTGTGACCTTTTTTGTCTTGATGTTTGTTTGTTTTTGGTTTTTGGTTTTTGTATTAACTGTCTCGATATTTACATTTCCTCCACTGTCTCTCCATTCCTTCCTTCTTCCTTTCATTTCTTCTTGAAACTGGTTTTGTCTTTGTACCTTGAGAGCTGTCTTGAAACTCATTTTGTAGGCCAGGCAGAAGTGAAAGTCAGAAATCAACCTGACTCTCTTCCTCTGCCTCTTCCTATGCCTCTGCCTCTACCTCTGCCTCTGCCTCAGAAACACTGTGCACCAATCTCCACTGGAATACTCAGATGTGCATGTGCCATGCTTTCCAGTTAAACATTGGTTGAGGAGGGAAAGCCTCATTGCTGATAGCAATTCAGTTATTTTCAGGTTTATGAGGAAAAATAAACTTTTTTTGTTTACTTTATATTTTCACTTTTTTTTTTGAAGACAGGTCATGTCCCTTTATCTGTGCTCCACTACATGGTGCAGGTCTTCTTTCTGAGAACAGATATGAATGCATTGAGCTACTTCAAATTAGTTTACCTCTACTAAAGTTGTTGCTCTCACTATACAGCAGAGACAGGACAAGGAATACATGAAAGGCCAGACCTGTCAAAGAGCAAAGGGGACCTTTCTAACTGCAAAGCTTGGCTCTAATTTTCTTGTACTTGTAATTATGGATACATTGTGAATTTTAAAATCATTGAAATCCTGTTAGTCCTATTGTCACTCTCTGGAATTTCACTGAACTTTTGTCATTTGTTTGTTTTTGGCTTTATCATTTAGTGTGTGTGTGTGTGTGTGTGTGTGTGTGTGTGTGTGTGTGTGCATCTCATTTGCCTCCCTGCCAACGGGCCTACTCAGTTTGAGCATGAAAATGTTCAGATTTATAGATAGATTTAGTGCAAAAAGATAGTTTTCAATTTTTCAAGACATGATTTGTATGGGTAGCTTGGACTGTCCCAGCACTTAGTCTGTAGTCCAGGCTGGCCATGAACTCATTAGTCCTCCTAACACCAGAGTTTTTACAGTACAGGCATGTGGGGATATTTCCTGCTCCATACTGGGTTTTCTTCTTTCTTTTTCTTTCTTGCTTTCTTTCTTCAACCACATCGACTTCTTCCTTTACTTCTTCTTCTCCCTCTTCGACTTCTTTTTGTTCTTTATCTTTCTCGTCATCTTCTTCTCCTTTTACTTCTTCTTCTCCTTCTTATTTTCTTTTGCTCTTTCTTGATCAGGCTTCTCTATGCAGCTTTTACTGACCTGAGCTCAGTTGAACTCTAACTCACATAGCTTCCTGAGTGCTGTTGATACAAGCTCTCATGGCCACTGCCCAGTAGTTTTGCCTTTCATGTCTTTCCACCTAGCAATTTAATTTTTTAATTACTTACCCCTTTGTCTTTATGTCTGCACACTCTTGGAAATCCAGATCCTCTGACCTCCCTACACAATCAAAAATAACTAGAGTTAAAATAATTAACCTGGCCTTCATACACGGAAAAGTCAAAAATAAATGAAGAAGATCAAAGGGAACTTGGCCTGGTGATCAGATGAAACTTCATGAAAGGCTGGAAAGCTGAACTAGTCTAATAGTGTACGCTTACACACAACAAACAAGTTGTGGTGCTTGTTTGAACTTGGGTTAGTATGTGAAGAAACACAGATTCTGATTCCAAAGTGAGTCTTTCTTTGTCCACCTTTCTTTATTTCATAAGTAAAATCAGTGAACCGGTTGGCATGGAGCTTGTATTGCCGTTCCCACAGGCACACAGGGTTTGTATGCTTTCTGCCTCCACACTACATCACATTGTCTGCTGCTGTATCATACAAGTGCCCAGTCTTCTACCAATTTACACACACACACACACACACACACACACACACACACACACACAACTATTAAAGAATAGGGCCCAGGAGCATAGACTATCTATAAATTCCAGAGGTCACTTGGTGGCATGTAGTGCCCTCTTATGGTAAAAGGGCATACCTGCAGAAAGAATACTCATGCATTAAATCAATACAGGAGCATTTCATTTTTAAATTATTATTGCTATTATCATCATTATCACTCTTCTAATTATTCTTGAGACAAACATTTCCTCTTTCCTTTGGAGACTGTCCGAGAACACTCTCAATAATAAAGCAGGCTTGGAATTCAAACAGATCAATTTTTGTTTGCCTCCCTACTGCTGTTGGGATTGAAGGCCAATGTCACCAGCAGAACATAGTGTGTTCTCCTTTTTTTCCCTTTTCCTTTGTCTGTAATCTCCCATTTCTTCTCTCTTCTTTTCTTTTTCTTTCCCCTCACTCTCGATAGGAATCTCAACCTTGGTGGTATTTTCCTTTTCATGGAAACAGTGCTTTTTCAATATGAGAGCCTGCTCACAATTTTTCACGTGAAAATTGGTTTTACGTTGTCACTAGGAAACACAAAGAACCAAAAGGTCATTGAAAAGTACGTCATATGATTCGGTCCATCTCGGTATCTTGTTGAGTTAACTAACGCAAAGATGTGGAAGTGAAAACCAAAATAGGCAGGGCATCGGGCCTGTGGCCCATCTTTGCTGGAATTTCTCAAACAGATGTGCTGGCCTTGTGAATTTTAGCATTACACTCCCTTGCTCCCTCTTACTGTCCATGGCTCCTTTACCTCCTTCCAACATGTGCCACAAGATATCTGTGAGATGTTATCTTCCAGAAAGTGTGTTGTCTGTCAGGAAGACAAACATTCTTGAATGGTAGATATCCAAGTAACGTCATCTCAGTGGGTGAGGTATTATCTCTGAGGACTGTGAATGAACCATTTTAGTATATATTGTACTTGCTTTTAGGGGACCAGAGTTGTTGTTATTCATCAACATCCTCATCATACTTGTGGCTCCTGCTGCCTTCCTTTCACAAATTAATGCCTCTCCTCCTCTCCTCTTGTAAGGGTAAATCAATGGAAAGTCTAACTTGGATATGGTTTGCTTTGGAAGTGTGGGATTATATTCCTCTTTGCTGAACCTGGACCATTCAGGGAGGACTGAGACATGCTCATTCACTGGAAAGTCTACCAAGTATTGATAATGGCTCTTCATGAGCATACAGCTGGAGCCCACTTTGCCTAAACTCAATACCCTATATACACTCCCCTTGGTCAGCACAGTGCCATTGCTAGCTGAATGCGTTTGGATAGAAAAAAAGAATCACTTATAGTCAGAGAGTTCTGCTCCCTTGTCTTTTTATTTTGTTTTATTGTTTATTTTGATTGTTTGGCCAATTGGATTCTATGCATATTTACCGACGGTCCTGGAACTCATCCTTGATCCCAGACTGGTTTCAAGCACACAGAAAAGAGCTTGGCTCTGCCTCCCAAGGGCTGGGATTAATGATGTGTGACACAACCCCACAGTTTTTATTTTCGTTTTGTTTTTGGGGAAGGGAGTATGGTGGGAATGCTTTATTAGTTATTTCTTTAGATACTTCAGGTTTGATTTCATACAAAGTGTTCTGACCACAGTTTCCCTTCTTCCCACAACTCCTTCCCTTCAGCGAAATCCGCCTGGTGTTAGAGTTAGGCTTCTTGTTCTCTCTATTTCACACATTGCTCTGTTAGTGCATCAGGTGTAATTACTTTTCTCCATGGATCCTGGAATTATCAGTTTTTAGATTATGCTTGTGGTTTAGCCATGCACATGATTAAAATCAGTATGATCTGAGTACCACTTGCCAGTGCAGAAGAACTTTTACCAGGATTTCAACTTATAGGCAGAGTATGTCAAGAAAGGCAAGCTCTCTTTCACTGGGGTTATAGCCGTTACAATTGGTGCTACATAACCAAAGCATTGCACAGGATCAAGCCAACTTTCTAATGAGGTAGCCAATCATTCTGTGTACTGATAGTGATATTAATAGAGGAAAGTAGAGAAAGATAGTGTGATAAATTTAGGGCCGTGGCTTCATTTGCAGCAGAAGTCAACTATACTAAACTTAAAAAAAAAGCAAATAAGAAAGGTCCTGGGAGATGGCTAAGTAGAGGAGAGACTTTCTGTCTTTTTTATTTTTATTTCAACATTTCTCTGTATACACATTTCTTTTCTAGTACTCAGACTGAAGTCCTGGTGAGCTGCCAAATCTCCACTTTCAGATTTTTGAGAACAGAGGTTTGATTCAACATCGGTGGCTAAAGTTGGAATTTTCTTACTTCTTTTTGAGTACATGAGACCTGAGAACAATAGTAGCAGAACAATACTCAGGAATCAGTTGGTGTTTTGCCTTAGGGACTGTGTGACCTTTTTTGTCTTGATGTTTGTTTGTTTTTGGTTTTTGGTTTTTGTATTAACTGTCTCGATATTTACATTTCCTCCACTGTCTCTCCATTCCTTCCTTCTTCCTTTCATTTCTTCTTGAAACTGGTTTTGTCTTTGTACCTTGAGAGCTGTCTTGAAACTCATTTTGTAGGCCAGGCAGAAGTGAAAGTCAGAAATCAACCTGACTCTCTTCCTCTGCCTCTTCCTATGCCTCTGCCTCTACCTCTGCCTCTGCCTCAGAAACACTGTGCACCAATCTCCACTGGAATACTCAGATGTGCATGTGCCATGCTTTCCAGTTAAACATTGGTTGAGGAGGGAAAGCCTCATTGCTGATAGCAATTCAGTTATTTTCAGGTTTATGAGGAAAAATAAACTTTTTTTGTTTACTTTATATTTTCACTTTTTTTTTTGAAGACAGGTCATGTCCCTTTATCTGTGCTCCACTACATGGTGCAGGTCTTCTTTCTGAGAACAGATATGAATGCATTGAGCTACTTCAAATTAGTTTACCTCTACTAAAGTTGTTGCTCTCACTATACAGCAGAGACAGGACAAGGAATACATGAAAGGCCAGACCTGTCAAAGAGCAAAGGGGACCTTTCTAACTGCAAAGCTTGGCTCTAATTTTCTTGTACTTGTAATTATGGATACATTGTGAATTTTAAAATCATTGAAATCCTGTTAGTCCTATTGTCACTCTCTGGAATTTCACTGAACTTTTGTCATTTGTTTGTTTTTGGCTTTATCATTTAGTGTGTGTGTGTGTGTGTGTGTGTGTGTGTGTGTGTGTGTGCATCTCATTTGCCTCCCTGCCAACGGGCCTACTCAGTTTGAGCATGAAAATGTTCAGATTTATAGATAGATTTAGTGCAAAAAGATAGTTTTCAATTTTTCAAGACATGATTTGTATGGGTAGCTTGGACTGTCCCAGCACTTAGTCTGTAGTCCAGGCTGGCCATGAACTCATTAGTCCTCCTAACACCAGAGTTTTTACAGTACAGGCATGTGGGGATATTTCCTGCTCCATACTGGGTTTTCTTCTTTCTTTTTCTTTCTTGCTTTCTTTCTTCAACCACATCGACTTCTTCCTTTACTTCTTCTTCTCCCTCTTCGACTTCTTTTTGTTCTTTATCTTTCTCGTCATCTTCTTCTCCTTTTACTTCTTCTTCTCCTTCTTATTTTCTTTTGCTCTTTCTTGATCAGGCTTCTCTATGCAGCTTTTACTGACCTGAGCTCAGTTGAACTCTAACTCACATAGCTTCCTGAGTGCTGTTGATACAAGCTCTCATGGCCACTGCCCAGTAGTTTTGCCTTTCATGTCTTTCCACCTAGCAATTTAATTTTTTAATTACTTACCCCTTTGTCTTTATGTCTGCACACTCTTGGAAATCCAGATCCTCTGACCTCCCTACACAATCAAAAATAACTAGAGTTAAAATAATTAACCTGGCCTTCATACACGGAAAAGTCAAAAATAAATGAAGAAGATCAAAGGGAACTTGGCCTGGTGATCAGATGAAACTTCATGAAAGGCTGGAAAGCTGAACTAGTCTAATAGTGTACGCTTACACACAACAAACAAGTTGTGGTGCTTGTTTGAACTTGGGTTAGTATGTGAAGAAACACAGATTCTGATTCCAAAGTGAGTCTTTCTTTGTCCACCTTTCTTTATTTCATAAGTAAAATCAGTGAACCGGTTGGCATGGAGCTTGTATTGCCGTTCCCACAGGCACACAGGGTTTGTATGCTTTCTGCCTCCACACTACATCACATTGTCTGCTGCTGTATCATACAAGTGCCCAGTCTTCTACCAATTTACACACACACACACACACACACACACACACACACACACACAACTATTAAAGAATAGGGCCCAGGAGCATAGACTATCTATAAATTCCAGAGGTCACTTGGTGGCATGTAGTGCCCTCTTATGGTAAAAGGGCATACCTGCAGAAAGAATACTCATGCATTAAATCAATACAGGAGCATTTCATTTTTAAATTATTATTGCTATTATCATCATTATCACTCTTCTAATTATTCTTGAGACAAACATTTCCTCTTTCCTTTGGAGACTGTCCGAGAACACTCTCAATAATAAAGCAGGCTTGGAATTCAAACAGATCAATTTTTGTTTGCCTCCCTACTGCTGTTGGGATTGAAGGCCAATGTCACCAGCAGAACATAGTGTGTTCTCCTTTTTTCCCTTTTCCTTTGTCTGTAATCTCCCATTTCTTCTCTCTTCTTTTCTTTTTCTTTCCCCTCACTCTCGATAGGAATCTCAACCTTGGTGGTATTTTCCTTTTCATGGAAACAGTGCTTTTTCAATATGAGAGCCTGCTCACAATTTTTCACGTGAAAATTGGTTTTACGTTGTCACTAGGAAACACAAAGAACCAAAAGGTCATTGAAAAGTACGTCATATGATTCGGTCCATCTCGGTATCTTGTTGAGTTAACTAACGCAAAGATGTGGAAGTGAAAACCAAAATAGGCAGGGCATCGGGCCTGTGGCCCATCTTTGCTGGAATTTCTCAAACAGATGTGCTGGCCTTGTGAATTTTAGCATTACACTCCCTTGCTCCCTCTTACTGTCCATGGCTCCTTTACCTCCTTCCAACATGTGCCACAAGATATCTGTGAGATGTTATCTTCCAGAAAGTGTGTTGTCTGTCAGGAAGACAAACATTCTTGAATGGTAGATATCCAAGTAACGTCATCTCAGTGGGTGAGGTATTATCTCTGAGGACTGTGAATGAACCATTTTAGTATATATTGTACTTGCTTTTAGGGGACCAGAGTTGTTGTTATTCATCAACATCCTCATCATACTTGTGGCTCCTGCTGCCTTCCTTTCACAAATTAATGCCTCTCCTCCTCTCCTCTTGTAAGGGTAAATCAATGGAAAGTCTAACTTGGATATGGTTTGCTTTGGAAGTGTGGGATTATATTCCTCTTTGCTGAACCTGGACCATTCAGGGAGGACTGAGACATGCTCATTCACTGGAAAGTCTACCAAGTATTGATAATGGCTCTTCATGAGCATACAGCTGGAGCCCACTTTGCCTAAACTCAATACCCTATATACACTCCCCTTGGTCAGCACAGTGCCATTGCTAGCTGAATGCGTTTGGATAGAAAAAAAGAATCACTTATAGTCAGAGAGTTCTGCTCCCTTGTCTTTTTATTTTGTTTTATTGTTTATTTTGATTGTTTGGCCAATTGGATTCTATGCATATTTACCGACGGTCCTGGAACTCATCCTTGATCCCAGACTGGTTTCAAGCACACAGAAAAGAGCTTGGCTCTGCCTCCCAAGGGCTGGGATTAATGATGTGTGACACAACCCCACAGTTTTTATTTTCGTTTTGTTTTTGGGGAAGGGAGTATGGTGGGAATGCTTTATTAGTTATTTCTTTAGATACTTCAGGTTTGATTTCATACAAAGTGTTCTGACCACAGTTTCCCTTCTTCCCACAACTCCTTCCCTTCAGCGAAATCCGCCTGGTGTTAGAGTTAGGCTTCTTGTTCTCTCTATTTCACACATTGCTCTGTTAGTGCATCAGGTGTAATTACTTTTCTCCATGGATCCTGGAATTATCAGTTTTTAGATTATGCTTGTGGTTTAGCCATGCACATGATTAAAATCAGTATGATCTGAGTACCACTTGCCAGTGCAGAAGAACTTTTACCAGGATTTCAACTTATAGGCAGAGTATGTCAAGAAAGGCAAGCTCTCTTTCACTGGGGTTATAGCCGTTACAATTGGTGCTACATAACCAAAGCATTGCACAGGATCAAGCCAACTTTCTAATGAGGTAGCCAATCATTCTGTGTACTGATAGTGATATTAATAGAGGAAAGTAGAGAAAGATAGTGTGATAAATTTAGGGCCGTGGCTTCATTTGCAGCAGAAGTCAACTATACTAAACTTAAAAAAAAAGCAAATAAGAAAGGTCCTGGGAGATGGCTAAGTAGAGGAGAGACTTTCTGTCTTTTTTATTTTTATTTCAACATTTCTCTGTATACACATTTCTTTTCTAGTACTCAGACTGAAGTCCTGGTGAGCTGCCAAATCTCCACTTTCAGATTTTTGAGAACAGAGGTTTGATTCAACATCGGTGGCTAAAGTTGGAATTTTCTTACTTCTTTTTGAGTACATGAGACCTGAGAACAATAGTAGCAGAACAATACTCAGGAATCAGTTGGTGTTTTGCCTTAGGGACTGTGTGACCTTTTTTGTCTTGATGTTTGTTTGTTTTTGGTTTTTGGTTTTTGTATTAACTGTCTCGATATTTACATTTCCTCCACTGTCTCTCCATTCCTTCCTTCTTCCTTTCATTTCTTCTTGAAACTGGTTTTGTCTTTGTACCTTGAGAGCTGTCTTGAAACTCATTTTGTAGGCCAGGCAGAAGTGAAAGTCAGAAATCAACCTGACTCTCTTCCTCTGCCTCTTCCTATGCCTCTGCCTCTACCTCTGCCTCTGCCTCAGAAACACTGTGCACCAATCTCCACTGGAATACTCAGATGTGCATGTGCCATGCTTTCCAGTTAAACATTGGTTGAGGAGGGAAAGCCTCATTGCTGATAGCAATTCAGTTATTTTCAGGTTTATGAGGAAAAATAAACTTTTTTTGTTTACTTTATATTTTCACTTTTTTTTTGAAGACAGGTCATGTCCCTTTATCTGTGCTCCACTACATGGTGCAGGTCTTCTTTCTGAGAACAGATATGAATGCATTGAGCTACTTCAAATTAGTTTACCTCTACTAAAGTTGTTGCTCTCACTATACAGCAGAGACAGGACAAGGAATACATGAAAGGCCAGACCTGTCAAAGAGCAAAGGGGACCTTTCTAACTGCAAAGCTTGGCTCTAATTTTCTTGTACTTGTAATTATGGATACATTGTGAATTTTAAAATCATTGAAATCCTGTTAGTCCTATTGTCACTCTCTGGAATTTCACTGAACTTTTGTCATTTGTTTGTTTTTGGCTTTATCATTTAGGTGTGTGTGTGTGTGTGTGTGTGTGTGTGTGTGTGTGTGTGCATCTCATTTGCCTCCCTGCCAACGGGCCTACTCAGTTTGAGCATGAAAATGTTCAGATTTATAGATAGATTTAGTGCAAAAAGATAGTTTTCAATTTTTCAAGACATGATTTGTATGGGTAGCTTGGACTGTCCCAGCACTTAGTCTGTAGTCCAGGCTGGCCATGAACTCATTAGTCCTCCTAACACCAGAGTTTTTACAGTACAGGCATGTGGGGATATTTCCTGCTCCATACTGGGTTTTCTTCTTTCTTTTTCTTTCTTGCTTTCTTTCTTCAACCACATCGACTTCTTCCTTTACTTCTTCTTCTCCCTCTTCGACTTCTTTTTGTTCTTTATCTTTCTCGTCATCTTCTTCTCCTTTTACTTCTTCTTCTCCTTCTTATTTTCTTTTGCTCTTTCTTGATCAGGCTTCTCTATGCAGCTTTTACTGACCTGAGCTCAGTTGAACTCTAACTCACATAGCTTCCTGAGTGCTGTTGATACAAGCTCTCATGGCCACTGCCCAGTAGTTTTGCCTTTCATGTCTTTCCACCTAGCAATTTAATTTTTTAATTACTTACCCCTTTGTCTTTATGTCTGCACACTCTTGGAAATCCAGATCCTCTGACCTCCCTACACAATCAAAAATAACTAGAGTTAAAATAATTAACCTGGCCTTCATACACGGAAAAGTCAAAAATAAATGAAGAAGATCAAAGGGAACTTGGCCTGGTGATCAGATGAAACTTCATGAAAGGCTGGAAAGCTGAACTAGTCTAATAGTGTACGCTTACACACAACAAACAAGTTGTGGTGCTTGTTTGAACTTGGGTTAGTATGTGAAGAAACACAGATTCTGATTCCAAAGTGAGTCTTTCTTTGTCCACCTTTCTTTATTTCATAAGTAAAATCAGTGAACCGGTTGGCATGGAGCTTGTATTGCCGTTCCCACAGGCACACAGGGTTTGTATGCTTTCTGCCTCCACACTACATCACATTGTCTGCTGCTGTATCATACAAGTGCCCAGTCTTCTACCAATTTACACACACACACACACACACACACACACACACACACACACAACTATTAAAGAATAGGGCCCAGGAGCATAGACTATCTATAAATTCCAGAGGTCACTTGGTGGCATGTAGTGCCCTCTTATGGTAAAAGGGCATACCTGCAGAAAGAATACTCATGCATTAAATCAATACAGGAGCATTTCATTTTTAAATTATTATTGCTATTATCATCATTATCACTCTTCTAATTATTCTTGAGACAAACATTTCCTCTTTCCTTTGGAGACTGTCCGAGAACACTCTCAATAATAAAGCAGGCTTGGAATTCAAACAGATCAATTTTTGTTTGCCTCCCTACTGCTGTTGGGATTGAAGGCCAATGTCACCAGCAGAACATAGTGTGTTCTCCTTTTTTCCCTTTTCCTTTGTCTGTAATCTCCCATTTCTTCTCTCTTCTTTTCTTTTTCTTTCCCCTCACTCTCGATAGGAATCTCAACCTTGGTGGTATTTTCCTTTTCATGGAAACAGTGCTTTTTCAATATGAGAGCCTGCTCACAATTTTTCACGTGAAAATTGGTTTTACGTTGTCACTAGGAAACACAAAGAACCAAAAGGTCATTGAAAAGTACGTCATATGATTCGGTCCATCTCGGTATCTTGTTGAGTTAACTAACGCAAAGATGTGGAAGTGAAAACCAAAATAGGCAGGGCATCGGGCCTGTGGCCCATCTTTGCTGGAATTTCTCAAACAGATGTGCTGGCCTTGTGAATTTTAGCATTACACTCCCTTGCTCCCTCTTACTGTCCATGGCTCCTTTACCTCCTTCCAACATGTGCCACAAGATATCTGTGAGATGTTATCTTCCAGAAAGTGTGTTGTCTGTCAGGAAGACAAACATTCTTGAATGGTAGATATCCAAGTAACGTCATCTCAGTGGGTGAGGTATTATCTCTGAGGACTGTGAATGAACCATTTTAGTATATATTGTACTTGCTTTTAGGGGACCAGAGTTGTTGTTATTCATCAACATCCTCATCATACTTGTGGCTCCTGCTGCCTTCCTTTCACAAATTAATGCCTCTCCTCCTCTCCTCTTGTAAGGGTAAATCAATGGAAAGTCTAACTTGGATATGGTTTGCTTTGGAAGTGTGGGATTATATTCCTCTTTGCTGAACCTGGACCATTCAGGGAGGACTGAGACATGCTCATTCACTGGAAAGTCTACCAAGTATTGATAATGGCTCTTCATGAGCATACAGCTGGAGCCCACTTTGCCTAAACTCAATACCCTATATACACTCCCCTTGGTCAGCACAGTGCCATTGCTAGCTGAATGCGTTTGGATAGAAAGAAATGAATCACTTATAGTCAGAGAGTTCTGCTCCCTTGTCTTTTTATTTTGTTTTATTGTTTATTTTGATTGTTTGGCCAATTGGATTCTATGCATATTTACCGACGGTCCTGGAACTCATCCTTGATCCCAGACTGGTTTCAAGCACACAGAAAAGAGCTTGGCTCTGCCTCCCAAGGGCTGGGATTAATGATGTGTGACACAACCCCACAGTTTTTATTTTCGTTTTGTTTTTGGGGAAGGGAGTATGGTGGGAATGCTTTATTAGTTATTTCTTTAGATACTTCAGGTTTGATTTCATACAAAGTGTTCTGACCACAGTTTCCCTTCTTCCCACAACTCCTTCCCTTCAGCGAAATCCGCCTGGTGTTAGAGTTAGGCTTCTTGTTCTCTCTATTTCACACATTGCTCTGTTAGTGCATCAGGTGTAATTACTTTTCTCCATGGATCCTGGAATTATCAGTTTTTAGATTATGCTTGTGGTTTAGCCATGCACATGATTAAAATCAGTATGATCTGAGTACCACTTGCCAGTGCAGAAGAACTTTTACCAGGATTTCAACTTATAGGCAGAGTATGTCAAGAAAGGCAAGCTCTCTTTCACTGGGGTTATAGCCGTTACAATTGGTGCTACATAACCAAAGCATTGCACAGGATCAAGCCAACTTTCTAATGAGGTAGCCAATCATTCTGTGTACTGATAGTGATATTAATAGAGGAAAGTAGAGAAAGATAGTGTGATAAATTTAGGGCCGTGGCTTCATTTGCAGCAGAAGTCAACTATACTAAACTTAAAAAAAAAGCAAATAAGAAAGGTCCTGGGAGATGGCTAAGTAGAGGAGAGACTTTCTGTCTTTTTTATTTTTATTTCAACATTTCTCTGTATACACATTTCTTTTCTAGTACTCAGACTGAAGTCCTGGTGAGCTGCCAAATCTCCACTTTCAGATTTTTGAGAACAGAGGTTTGATTCAACATCGGTGGCTAAAGTTGGAATTTTCTTACTTCTTTTTGAGTACATGAGACCTGAGAACAATAGTAGCAGAACAATACTCAGGAATCAGTTGGTGTTTTGCCTTAGGGACTGTGTGACCTTTTTTGTCTTGATGTTTGTTTGTTTTTGGTTTTTGGTTTTTGTATTAACTGTCTCGATATTTACATTTCCTCCACTGTCTCTCCATTCCTTCCTTCTTCCTTTCATTTCTTCTTGAAACTGGTTTTGTCTTTGTACCTTGAGAGCTGTCTTGAAACTCATTTTGTAGGCCAGGCAGAAGTGAAAGTCAGAAATCAACCTGACTCTCTTCCTCTGCCTCTTCCTATGCCTCTGCCTCTACCTCTGCCTCTGCCTCAGAAACACTGTGCACCAATCTCCACTGGAATACTCAGATGTGCATGTGCCATGCTTTCCAGTTAAACATTGGTTGAGGAGGGAAAGCCTCATTGCTGATAGCAATTCAGTTATTTTCAGGTTTATGAGGAAAAATAAACTTTTTTTGTTTACTTTATATTTTCACTTTTTTTTTGAAGACAGGTCATGTCCCTTTATCTGTGCTCCACTACATGGTGCAGGTCTTCTTTCTGAGAACAGATATGAATGCATTGAGCTACTTCAAATTAGTTTACCTCTACTAAAGTTGTTGCTCTCACTATACAGCAGAGACAGGACAAGGAATACATGAAAGGCCAGACCTGTCAAAGAGCAAAGGGGACCTTTCTAACTGCAAAGCTTGGCTCTAATTTTCTTGTACTTGTAATTATGGATACATTGTGAATTTTAAAATCATTGAAATCCTGTTAGTCCTATTGTCACTCTCTGGAATTTCACTGAACTTTTGTCATTTGTTTGTTTTTGGCTTTATCATTTAGTGTGTGTGTGTGTGTGTGTGTGTGTGTGTGTGTGTGTGTGTGTGCATCTCATTTGCCTCCCTGCCAACGGGCCTACTCAGTTTGAGCATGAAAATGTTCAGATTTATAGATAGATTTAGTGCAAAAAGATAGTTTTCAATTTTTCAAGACATGATTTGTATGGGTAGCTTGGACTGTCCCAGCACTTAGTCTGTAGTCCAGGCTGGCCATGAACTCATTAGTCCTCCTAACACCAGAGTTTTTACAGTACAGGCATGTGGGGATATTTCCTGCTCCATACTGGGTTTTCTTCTTTCTTTTTCTTTCTTGCTTTCTTTCTTCAACCACATCGACTTCTTCCTTTACTTCTTCTTCTCCCTCTTCGACTTCTTTTTGTTCTTTATCTTTCTCGTCATCTTCTTCTCCTTTTACTTCTTCTTCTCCTTCTTATTTTCTTTTGCTCTTTCTTGATCAGGCTTCTCTATGCAGCTTTTACTGACCTGAGCTCAGTTGAACTCTAACTCACATAGCTTCCTGAGTGCTGTTGATACAAGCTCTCATGGCCACTGCCCAGTAGTTTTGCCTTTCATGTCTTTCCACCTAGCAATTTAATTTTTTAATTACTTACCCCTTTGTCTTTATGTCTGCACACTCTTGGAAATCCAGATCCTCTGACCTCCCTACACAATCAAAAATAACTAGAGTTAAAATAATTAACCTGGCCTTCATACACGGAAAAGTCAAAAATAAATGAAGAAGATCAAAGGGAACTTGGCCTGGTGATCAGATGAAACTTCATGAAAGGCTGGAAAGCTGAACTAGTCTAATAGTGTACGCTTACACACAACAAACAAGTTGTGGTGCTTGTTTGAACTTGGGTTAGTATGTGAAGAAACACAGATTCTGATTCCAAAGTGAGTCTTTCTTTGTCCACCTTTCTTTATTTCATAAGTAAAATCAGTGAACCGGTTGGCATGGAGCTTGTATTGCCGTTCCCACAGGCACACAGGGTTTGTATGCTTTCTGCCTCCACACTACATCACATTGTCTGCTGCTGTATCATACAAGTGCCCAGTCTTCTACCAATTTACACACACACACACACACACACACACACACACACACACACAAATATTAAAGAATAGGGCCCAGGAGCATAGACTATCTATAAATTCCAGAGGTCACTTGGTGGCATGTAGTGCCCTCTTATGGTAAAAGGGCATACCTGCAGAAAGAATACTCATGCATTAAATCAATACAGGAGCATTTCATTTTTAAATTATTATTGCTATTATCATCATTATCACTCTTCTAATTATTCTTGAGACAAACATTTCCTCTTTCCTTTGGAGACTGTCCGAGAACACTCTCAATAATAAAGCAGGCTTGGAATTCAAACAGATCAATTTTTGTTTGCCTCCCTACTGCTGTTGGGATTGAAGGCCAATGTCACCAGCAGAACATAGTGTGTTCTCCTTTTTTCCCTTTTCCTTTGTCTGTAATCTCCCATTTCTTCTCTCTTCTTTTCTTTTTCTTTCCCCTCACTCTCGATAGGAATCTCAACCTTGGTGGTATTTTCCTTTTCATGGAAACAGTGCTTTTTCAATATGAGAGCCTGCTCACAATTTTTCACGTGAAAATTGGTTTTACGTTGTCACTAGGAAACACAAAGAACCAAAAGGTCATTGAAAAGTACGTCATATGATTCGGTCCATCTCGGTATCTTGTTGAGTTAACTAACGCAAAGATGTGGAAGTGAAAACCAAAATAGGCAGGGCATCGGGCCTGTGGCCCATCTTTGCTGGAATTTCTCAAACAGATGTGCTGGCCTTGTGAATTTTAGCATTACACTCCCTTGCTCCCTCTTACTGTCCATGGCTCCTTTACCTCCTTCCAACATGTGCCACAAGATATCTGTGAGATGTTATCTTCCAGAAAGTGTGTTGTCTGTCAGGAAGACAAACATTCTTGAATGGTAGATATCCAAGTAACGTCATCTCAGTGGGTGAGGTATTATCTCTGAGGACTGTGAATGAACCATTTTAGTATATATTGTACTTGCTTTTAGGGGACCAGAGTTGTTGTTATTCATCAACATCCTCATCATACTTGTGGCTCCTGCTGCCTTCCTTTCACAAATTAATGCCTCTCCTCCTCTCCTCTTGTAAGGGTAAATCAATGGAAAGTCTAACTTGGATATGGTTTGCTTTGGAAGTGTGGGATTATATTCCTCTTTGCTGAACCTGGACCATTCAGGGAGGACTGAGACATGCTCATTCACTGGAAAGTCTACCAAGTATTGATAATGGCTCTTCATGAGCATACAGCTGGAGCCCACTTTGCCTAAACTCAATACCCTATATACACTCCCCTTGGTCAGCACAGTGCCATTGCTAGCTGAATGCGTTTGGATAGAAAAAAAGAATCACTTATAGTCAGAGAGTTCTGCTCCCTTGTCTTTTTATTTTGTTTTATTGTTTATTTTGATTGTTTGGCCAATTGGATTCTATGCATATTTACCGACGGTCCTGGAACTCATCCTTGATCCCAGACTGGTTTCAAGCACACAGAAAAGAGCTTGGCTCTGCCTCCCAAGGGCTGGGATTAATGATGTGTGACACAACCCCACAGTTTTTATTTTCGTTTTGTTTTTGGGGAAGGGAGTATGGTGGGAATGCTTTATTAGTTATTTCTTTAGATACTTCAGGTTTGATTTCATACAAAGTGTTCTGACCACAGTTTCCCTTCTTCCCACAACTCCTTCCCTTCAGCGAAATCCGCCTGGTGTTAGAGTTAGGCTTCTTGTTCTCTCTATTTCACACATTGCTCTGTTAGTGCATCAGGTGTAATTACTTTTCTCCATGGATCCTGGAATTATCAGTTTTTAGATTATGCTTGTGGTTTAGCCATGCACATGATTAAAATCAGTATGATCTGAGTACCACTTGCCAGTGCAGAAGAACTTTTACCAGGATTTCAACTTATAGGCAGAGTATGTCAAGAAAGGCAAGCTCTCTTTCACTGGGGTTATAGCCGTTACAATTGGTGCTACATAACCAAAGCATTGCACAGGATCAAGCCAACTTTCTAATGAGGTAGCCAATCATTCTGTGTACTGATAGTGATATTAATAGAGGAAAGTAGAGAAAGATAGTGTGATAAATTTAGGGCCGTGGCTTCATTTGCAGCAGAAGTCAACTATACTAAACTTAAAAAAAAAGCAAATAAGAAAGGTCCTGGGAGATGGCTAAGTAGAGGAGAGACTTTCTGTCTTTTTTATTTTTATTTCAACATTTCTCTGTATACACATTTCTTTTCTAGTACTCAGACTGAAGTCCTGGTGAGCTGCCAAATCTCCACTTTCAGATTTTTGAGAACAGAGGTTTGATTCAACATCGGTGGCTAAAGTTGGAATTTTCTTACTTCTTTTTGAGTACATGAGACCTGAGAACAATAGTAGCAGAACAATACTCAGGAATCAGTTGGTGTTTTGCCTTAGGGACTGTGTGACCTTTTTTGTCTTGATGTTTGTTTGTTTTTGGTTTTTGGTTTTTGTATTAACTGTCTCGATATTTACATTTCCTCCACTGTCTCTCCATTCCTTCCTTCTTCCTTTCATTTCTTCTTGAAACTGGTTTTGTCTTTGTACCTTGAGAGCTGTCTTGAAACTCATTTTGTAGGCCAGGCAGAAGTGAAAGTCAGAAATCAACCTGACTCTCTTCCTCTGCCTCTTCCTATGCCTCTGCCTCTACCTCTGCCTCTGCCTCAGAAACACTGTGCACCAATCTCCACTGGAATACTCAGATGTGCATGTGCCATGCTTTCCAGTTAAACATTGGTTGAGGAGGGAAAGCCTCATTGCTGATAGCAATTCAGTTATTTTCAGGTTTATGAGGAAAAATAAACTTTTTTTGTTTACTTTATATTTTCACTTTTTTTTTGAAGACAGGTCATGTCCCTTTATCTGTGCTCCACTACATGGTGCAGGTCTTCTTTCTGAGAACAGATATGAATGCATTGAGCTACTTCAAATTAGTTTACCTCTACTAAAGTTGTTGCTCTCACTATACAGCAGAGACAGGACAAGGAATACATGAAAGGCCAGACCTGTCAAAGAGCAAAGGGGACCTTTCTAACTGCAAAGCTTGGCTCTAATTTTCTTGTACTTGTAATTATGGATACATTGTGAATTTTAAAATCATTGAAATCCTGTTAGTCCTATTGTCACTCTCTGGAATTTCACTGAACTTTTGTCATTTGTTTGTTTTTGGCTTTATCATTTAGTGTGTGTGTGTGTGTGTGTGTGTGTGTGTGTGTGTGTGTGTGTGCATCTCATTTGCCTCCCTGCCAACGGGCCTACTCAGTTTGAGCATGAAAATGTTCAGATTTATAGATAGATTTAGTGCAAAAAGATAGTTTTCAATTTTTCAAGACATGATTTGTATGGGTAGCTTGGACTGTCCCAGCACTTAGTCTGTAGTCCAGGCTGGCCATGAACTCATTAGTCCTCCTAACACCAGAGTTTTTACAGTACAGGCATGTGGGGATATTTCCTGCTCCATACTGGGTTTTCTTCTTTCTTTTTCTTTCTTGCTTTCTTTCTTCAACCACATCGACTTCTTCCTTTACTTCTTCTTCTCCCTCTTCGACTTCTTTTTGTTCTTTATCTTTCTCGTCATCTTCTTCTCCTTTTACTTCTTCTTCTCCTTCTTATTTTCTTTTGCTCTTTCTTGATCAGGCTTCTCTATGCAGCTTTTACTGACCTGAGCTCAGTTGAACTCTAACTCACATAGCTTCCTGAGTGCTGTTGATACAAGCTCTCATGGCCACTGCCCAGTAGTTTTGCCTTTCATGTCTTTCCACCTAGCAATTTAATTTTTTAATTACTTACCCCTTTGTCTTTATGTCTGCACACTCTTGGAAATCCAGATCCTCTGACCTCCCTACACAATCAAAAATAACTAGAGTTAAAATAATTAACCTGGCCTTCATACACGGAAAAGTCAAAAATAAATGAAGAAGATCAAAGGGAACTTGGCCTGGTGATCAGATGAAACTTCATGAAAGGCTGGAAAGCTGAACTAGTCTAATAGTGTACGCTTACACACAACAAACAAGTTGTGGTGCTTGTTTGAACTTGGGTTAGTATGTGAAGAAACACAGATTCTGATTCCAAAGTGAGTCTTTCTTTGTCCACCTTTCTTTATTTCATAAGTAAAATCAGTGAACCGGTTGGCATGGAGCTTGTATTGCCGTTCCCACAGGCACACAGGGTTTGTATGCTTTCTGCCTCCACACTACATCACATTGTCTGCTGCTGTATCATACAAGTGCCCAGTCTTCTACC
The DNA here is from genome assembly GCF_943737965.1 of Phodopus roborovskii. Lineage (NCBI taxonomy): Eukaryota > Metazoa > Chordata > Mammalia > Rodentia > Cricetidae > Phodopus > Phodopus roborovskii. The sequence goes on from NW_026126999.1 coordinate 250,181, forward strand.
AATTTACACACACACACACACACACACACACACACACACACACAAATATTAAAGAATAGGGCCCAGGAGCATAGACTATCTATAAATTCCAGAGGTCACTTGGTGGCATGTAGTGCCCTCTTATGGTAAAAGGGCATACCTGCAGAAAGAATACTCATGCATTAAATCAATACAGGAGCATTTCATTTTTAAATTATTATTGCTATTATCATCATTATCACTCTTCTAATTATTCTTGAGACAAACATTTCCTCTTTCCTTTGGAGACTGTCCGAGAACACTCTCAATAATAAAGCAGGCTTGGAATTCAAACAGATCAATTTTTGTTTGCCTCCCTACTGCTGTTGGGATTGAAGGCCAATGTCACCAGCAGAACATAGTGTGTTCTCCTTTTTTCCCTTTTCCTTTGTCTGTAATCTCCCATTTCTTCTCTCTTCTTTTCTTTTTCTTTCCCCTCACTCTCGATAGGAATCTCAACCTTGGTGGTATTTTCCTTTTCATGGAAACAGTGCTTTCTCAATATGAGAGCCTGCTCACAATTTTTCACGTGAAAATTGGTTTTACGTTGTCACTAGGAAACACAAAGAACCAAAAGGTCATTGAAAAGTACGTCATATGATTCGGTCCATCTCGGTATCTTGTTGAGTTAACTAACGCAAAGATGTGGAAGTGAAAACCAAAATAGGCAGGGCAGCGGGCCTGTGGCCCATCTTTGCTGGAATTTCTCAAACAGATGTGCTGGCCTTGTGAATTTTAGCATTATACTCCCTTGCTCCCTCTTACTGTCCATGGCTCCTTTACCTCCTTCCTACATGTGCCACAAGATATCTGTGAGATGTTATCTTCCAGAAAGTGTGTTGTCTGTCAGGAAGACAAACATTCTTGAATGGTAGATATCCAAGTAACGTCATCTCAGTGGGTGAGGTATTATCTCTGAGGACTGTGAATGAACCATTTTAGTATATATTGTACTTGCTTTTAGGGGACCAGAGTTGTTGTTATTCATCAACATCCTCATCATACTTGTGGCTCCTGCTGCCTTCCTTTCACAAATTAATGCCTCTCCTCCTCTCCTCTTGTAAGGGTAAATCAATGGAAAGTCTAACTTGGATATGGTTTGCTTTGGAAGTGTGGGATTATATTCCTCTTTGCTGAACCTGGACCATTCAGGGAGGACTGAGACATGCTCATTCACTGGAAAGTCTACCAAGTATTGATAATGGCTCTTCATGAGCATACAGCTGGAGCCCACTTTGCCTAAACTCAATACCCTATATACACTCCCCTTGGTCAGCACAGTGCCATTGCTAGCTGAATGCGTTTGGATAGAAAAAAAGAATCACTTATAGTCAGAGAGTTCTGCTCCCTTGTCTTTTTATTTTGTTTTATTGTTTATTTTGATTGTTTGGCCAATTGGATTCTATGCATATTTACCGACGGTCCTGGAACTCATCCTTGATCCCAGACTGGTTTCAAGCACACAGAAAAGAGCTTGGCTCTGCCTCCCAAGGGCTGGGATTAATGATGTGTGACACAACCCCACAGTTTTTATTTTCGTTTTGTTTTTGGGGAAGGGAGTATGGTGGGAATGCTTTATTAGTTATTTCTTTAGATACTTCAGGTTTGATTTCATACAAAGTGTTCTGACCACAGTTTCCCTTCTTCCCACAACTCCTTCCCTTCAGCGAAATCCGCCTGGTGTTAGAGTTAGGCTTCTTGTTCTCTCTATTTCACACATTGCTCTGTTAGTGCATCAGGTGTAATTACTTTTCTCCATGGATCCTGGAATTATCAGTTTTTAGATTATGCTTGTGGTTTAGCCATGCACATGATTAAAATCAGTATGATCTGAGTACCACTTGCCAGTGCAGAAGAACTTTTACCAGGATTTCAACTTATAGGCAGAGTATGTCAAGAAAGGCAAGCTCTCTTTCACTGGGGTTATAGCCGTTACAATTGGTGCTACATAACCAAAGCATTGCACAGGATCAAGCCAACTTTCTAATGAGGTAGCCAATCATTCTGTGTACTGATAGTGATATTAATAGAGGAAAGTAGAGAAAGATAGTGTGATAAATTTAGGGCCGTGGCTTCATTTGCAGCAGAAGTCAACTATACTAAACTTAAAAAAAAAGCAAATAAGAAAGGTCCTGGGAGATGGCTAAGTAGAGGAGAGACTTTCTGTCTTTTTTATTTTTATTTCAACATTTCTCTGTATACACATTTCTTTTCTAGTACTCAGACTGAAGTCCTGGTGAGCTGCCAAATCTCCACTTTCAGATTTTTGAGAACAGAGGTTTGATTCAACATCGGTGGCTAAAGTTGGAATTTTCTTACTTCTTTTTGAGTACATGAGACCTGAGAACAATAGTAGCAGAACAATACTCAGGAATCAGTTGGTGTTTTGCCTTAGGGACTGTGTGACCTTTTTTGTCTTGATGTTTGTTTGTTTTTGGTTTTTGGTTTTTGTATTAACTGTCTCGATATTTACATTTCCTCCACTGTCTCTCCATTCCTTCCTTCTTCCTTTCATTTCTTCTTGAAACTGGTTTTGTCTTTGTACCTTGAGAGCTGTCTTGAAACTCATTTTGTAGGCCAGGCAGAAGTGAAAGTCAGAAATCAACCTGACTCTCTTCCTCTGCCTCTTCCTATGCCTCTGCCTCTACCTCTGCCTCTGCCTCAGAAACACTGTGCACCAATCTCCACTGGAATACTCAGATGTGCATGTGCCATGCTTTCCAGTTAAACATTGGTTGAGGAGGGAAAGCCTCATTGCTGATAGCAATTCAGTTATTTTCAGGTTTATGAGGAAAAATAAACTTTTTTTGTTTACTTTATATTTTCACTTTTTTTTTGAAGACAGGTCATGTCCCTTTATCTGTGCTCCACTACATGGTGCAGGTCTTCTTTCTGAGAACAGATATGAATGCATTTTTTAAAATCATTGAAATCCTGTTAGTCCTATTGTCACTCTCTGGAATTTCACTGAACTTTTGTCATTTGTTTGTTTTTGGCTTTATCATTTAGTGTGTACCACATTTTATACACACACACACACATACACACACAAGAAAAAAAAGGATGGAAAGGAAGAACATCACAGGGAATATGTACTACCCAGAGTTTAAGAACTTAGAGGAGGAACACAAGGCTTTTATGATTTCAAGGTAGGGAAAGCCTTTTTTTTGTTATTTTATTTATTTATATTATTAGACAGCACAAATCACAGTCCGTGAAGCAAAGCCCAACCTTCCTTCTTCACTGGGTAATGGGCCAGCTCTTTGATGGTGTCATGCAACAGTCCTATATTCAGGCAAAGTGAAGTAAATGTTCTCTTTGTCCTATTTCCCCCTTCAAATTAATAATCCATAAGTAAACACCCTAAGTACTCAAAGCAAAAAATTTAACAAATGGACCCATAATAAGAGAATATGGACTACTTTCTCCTTTGTCACACAACTGGAGAGTGGGGGGGAGATGTAGGTGTGCCCATATCACAATGGGCCAACAAAAAAAAGGCAGGATAGTGGGGAAAAATATTCTACATCCAACTGAGGCAAACCAATTTTGGATATGCCAGCTTCAAAGAACAGCAGTAATCCAGCAAAGACCTTGTCTCAAGCTTCCCAACTCAGGCAGGCTGGTCCTTCTTTGCCTACATCTGCCAATAGTAAGAGCTTGTTTACCACCTGACCCTGAGCTGCTGAAAATTCACATAAGCTTCCCAGGTGGGTAACCTTAGTGCAGGAGGTTCAGGACTGGAAAAACCGGAAGTCTCCTACAGGAGCTTCAAGGGTTGATTATTACTGCACTGGGAATGCAAGACTGGGGCTCAGGAATCTGTAAGATTTCAGCAGCCTTACTGGACATTGGTGGCACAGGCTTTAGTGCCAGCACTAAGGAGGCAAAGGCAGGCAGATCTCTGCAAGTTCAAGGCCAGCCTTGTGTACTTAGCAAGAGCCAGGACAGGCTCCACAGCTACACAGATAAACCCTATCTCAAAAAGCAAAATAAATAAATAAATAAATATATAAAAAATATAAAAGTGAATTCCAGCAAGAAGAACCTGATACACAGCCCTCAGGTAAGTACTCTTGGCACTTTTTTTGACACACCCACCCAACAACGCAGTACACCAGGGACATGGAGAGCCTAAGCAATGGTGTCTATTTGAGTGTGTGTGTGTGTGTGTGTGTGTGTGTGTGTGTGTGTGTTATTGTGTGTATGCAGGGGTCTATTTTTTCCAGCACCCCAGCTGTAACTAGGAGAGTTCAGGGCAAACAGTTGCCAGCACACATCAAAGAGTTCCTAATTAGATACTTGCTCTGCTAGCTCACTCTCAGGCTCCATTGGAATTTCAGGCTATCCCCACTTCAAAATCAAAAGCAGGCTAGGTATTTCTAACTTCCATGCTGGAAAATTTCAGGACTACCTCAAGTTTTGCCTGTGTGCTAGAACAGCTCACGAAAGAAAAGAAAAGATGAGTAAATCTTCCCTACCCAAGATAGCCTACCTCTAGGTGCTTATATTTAGCAGTGCTAGCTCATGAGCCCAGCATCGGGCAATGAAGCAATCTACAGGAGGAGGGGGCAGGGGAGAGCCACCCCTCCCACTCTTCCTTCTCAGGATGATTCTTGGTTCCTTGGAGTCCAAAGTCTTTTGGTTTTGGAGTTGTGACTTACCTCTCTACCCTAATTATCACATGGATAGCTAAATGAGATCAATCACTTTGCACAGACAGACAGAAGCCCTACTTTCCTTATTCCTGGTGGAGGTGGAAGCTGTCTGGGCTTCTCACCAAGGTTATCCTGGTTGGAGAGGTTTCCTTCACTTGAGGAGAGAGTGCTGCCACAGTCTGGACAATTCCAATTCCCCCCTCCACAACATTGAGTCTGGTATATCCCTATGTAGAGGTCTTCTCGAATTACACATGGGAGACACCAAGACACTTAAAAGGTGCTGGGAAAGGGAAAGCAGAAAGCAATAGTGATATTCTTTTGGAATGGGGGTTGGCCTAAGATTGTCAGCCTTCACTCCCTTGACTATTTGATAGAGTACCTATCAAGGGATCTTACCTTTTCCCTTATTGGTACTGTTTAGATGTCCTCATCCCTTGCAGGCACACATAGCACCACCACCACCTTTCTAACATTTCTCCTCACAACACCTTCCAGGAAGAGGAAACAGTCATCTCAGAGCCTGCTTTGCAGAGGAGAGTCCTGCTCTATAAACACTTGGGTTTTACTTTCAGCTTGATGTTGAAAGAGGTCTATGTCTGTGAGGTTTATTCTTAGAGACACCTGGGAGCAGGAGCCATAGACATGTTCCCCACAGCTGTTTGGAGTTAAGCTCTAACACAGAAAGGTCACAAGATAGTCTAATTTTAAATCAAATGACCAAGGAGCAATTACAGCAGGTCTGGTTTGGCTCACATCAACTTGTCTCTGTGACAGCCTGCTTGCTCCTACTAAGGTGGGAGTGTGGGCACATTCTCAGCTCTGCCTAGAAACCTTTCCATCACTTCCTGAAACATCAACAATGTTATCCAAGCAAAAGAGCTCTGCAACTTTTAGTCATGAAAACCACAATACAACAACATAAAATAATGAGCCTTAGTTGGTACCACATTTTATACACACACACACACACACACACACACAAGAAAAAAAAGGATGGAAAGGAAGAACATCACAGGGAATATGTACTACCCAGAGTTTAAGAACTTAGAGGAGGAACACAAGGCTTTTATGATTTCAAGGTAGGGAAAGCCTTTTTTTTTGTTATTTTATTTATTTATATTATTAGACAGCACAAATCACAGTCCGTGAAGCAAAGCCCAACCTTCCTTCTTCACTGGGTAATGGGCCAGCTCTTTGATGGTGTCATGCAACAGTCCTATATTCAGGCAAAGTGAAGTAAATGTTCTCTTTGTCCTATTTCCCCCTTCAAATTAATAATCCATAAGTAAACACCCTAAGTACTCAAAGCAAAAAATTTAACAAATGGACCCATAATAAGAGAATATGGACTACTTTCTCCTTTGCCACACAACTGGAGAGTGGGGGGGGGAGATGTAGGTGTGCCCATATCACAATGGGCCAACAAAAAAAGGCAGGATAATGGGGAAAAATATTCTACATCCAACTGAGGCAAACCAATTTTGGATATGCCAGCTTCAAAGAACAGCAGTAATCCAGCAAAGACCTTGTCTCAAGCTTCCCAACTCAGGCAGGCTGGTCCTTCTTTGCCTACATCTGCCAATAGTAAGAGCTTGTTTACCACCTGACCCTGAGCTGCTGAAAATTCACATAAGCTTCCCAGGTGGGTAACCTTAGTGCAGGAGGTTCAGGACTGGAAAAACCGGAAGTCTCCTACAGGAGCTTCAAGGGTTGATTATTACTGCACTGGGAATGCAAGACTGGGGCTCAGGAATCTGTAAGATTTCAGCAGCCTTACGGGACATTGGTGGCACAGGCTTTAGTGCCAGCACTAAGGAGGCAAAGGCAGGCAGATCTCTGCAAGTTCAAGGCCAGCCTTGTGTACTTAGCAAGAGCCAGGACAGGCTCCACAGCTACGCAGATAAACCCTATCTCAAAAAGCAAAATAAATAAATAAATATATAAAAAATATAAAAGTGAATTCCAGCAGGAAGAACCTGATACACAGCCCTCAGGTAAGTACTCTTGGCACTTTTTTTGACACACCCACCCAACAACGCAGTACACCAGGGACATGGAGAGCCTAAGCAATGGTGTCTATTTGAGTGTGTGTGTGTGTGTGTGTGTGTGTGTGTGTTATTGTGTGTATGCAGGGGTCTATTTTTTCCAGCACCCCAGCTGTAACTAGGAGAGTTCAGGGCAAACAGTTGCCAGCACACATCAAAGAGTTCCTAATTAGATACTTGCTCTGCTAGCTCACTCTCAGGCTCCATTGGAATTTCAGGCTATCCCCACTTCAAAATCAAAAGCAGGCTAGGTATTTCTAACTTCCATGCTGGAAAATTTCAGGACTACCTCAAGTTTTGCCTGTGTGCTAGAACAGCTCAGGAAAGAAAAGAAAAGATGAGTAAATCTTCCCTACCCAAGATAGCCTACCTCTAGGTGCTTATATTTAGCAGTGCTAGCTCATGAGCCCAGCATCGGGCAATGAAGCAATCTACAGGAGGAGGGGGCAGGGGAGAGCCACCCCTCCCACTCTTCCTTCTCAGGATGATTCTTGATTCCTTGGAGTCCAAAGTCTCTTGGTTTTGGAGTTGTGACTTACCTCTCTACCCTAATTATCACATGGATAGCTAAATGAGATCAATCACTTTGCACAGACAGACAGAATCCCTACTTTCCATATTCCTGGTGGAGGTGGAAGCTGTCTGGGCTTCTCACCAAGGTTATCCTGGTTGGAGAGGGTTCCTTCACTTGAGGAGAGAGTGCTGCCACAGTCTGGACACTTCCAAGTCCCCCCTCCACAACTTTGAGTGTGGTATATGTCCCTATGAGGAGGTCCTCTCAAATTGCACATGGGAGACACCAAGACACTTAAAAGGTGCTGGGAAAGGGAAAGCAGAAAGCAATAGCGACATTCTTTTGGAAATGGTGTGGGTCTAAGGTTGTCAGCCTTCACTCCCTTGACTATTTGATAGAGTACCTATCAAGGGATCTTACCTTTTCCCTTATTGGTACTGTTTAGATGTCCTCATCCCTTGCAGGCACACATAGCACCACCACCACCTTTCTAACATTTCTCCTCACAACACCTTCCAGGAAGAGGAAACAGTCATCTCAGAGCCTGCTTTACAGAGGAGAATCCTGCTCTATAAACACTTGGGTTTTACTTTCAGCTTGATGTTGAAAGAGGTCTATGCCTGTGAGGTTTATTCTTAGAGACACCTGGGAGCAAGAGCCATAGACACGTTCCCCACAGCTGTTTGGAGTTAAGCTCTAACACAGAAAGGTCACAAGATAGTCTAATTTTAAATCAAATGACCAAGGAGCAATTACAGCAGGTCTGGTTTGGCTCACATCAACTTGTCTCTGTGACAGCCTGCTTGCTCCTACTAAGGTGGGAGTGTGGGCACATTCTCAGCTCTGCCTAGAAACCTTTCCATCACTTCCTGAAACATCAACAATGTTATCCAAGCAAAAGAGCTCTGCAACTTTTAGTCATGAAAACCACAATACAACAACATAAAATAATGAGCCTTAGTTGGTACCACATTTTATACACACACACACACACACACACACAAGAAAAAAAAGGATGGAAAGGAAGAACATCACAGGGAATATGTACTACCCAGAGTTTAAGAACTTAGAGGAGGAACACAAGGCTTTTATGATTTCAAGGTAGGGAAAGCCTTTTTTTTTGTTATTTTATTTATTTATATTATTAGACAGCACAAATCACAGTCCGTGAAGCAAAGCCCAACCTTCCTTCTTCACTGGGTAATGGGCCAGCTCTTTGATGGTGTCATGCAACAGTCCTATATTCAGGCAAAGTGAAGTAAATGTTCTCTTTGTCCTATTTCCCCCTTCAAATTAATAATCCATAAGTAAACACCCTAAGTACTCAAAGCAAAAAATTTAACAAATGGACCCATAATAAGAGAATATGGACTACTTTCTCCTTTGTCACACAACTGGAGAGTGGGGGGGGGAGATGTAGGTGTGCCCATATCACAATGGGCCAACAAAAAAAGGCAGGATAATGGGGAAAAATATTCTACATCCAACTGAGGCAAACCAATTTTGGATATGCCAGCTTCAAAGAACAGCAGTAATCCAGCAAAGACCTTGTCTCAAGCTTCCCAACTCAGGCAGGCTGGTCCTTCTTTGCCTACATCTGCCAATAGTAAGAGCTTGTTTACCACCTGACCCTGAGCTGCTGAAAATTCACATAAGCTTCCCAGGTGGGTAACCTTAGTGCAGGAGGTTCAGGACTGGAAAAACCGGAAGTCTCCTACAGGAGCTTCAAGGGTTGATTATTACTGCACTGGGAATGCAAGACTGGGGCTCAGGAATCTGTAAGATTTCAGCAGCCTTACGGGACATTGGTGGCACAGGCTTTAGTGCCAGCACTAAGGAGGCAAAGGCAGGCAGATCTCTGCAAGTTCAAGGCCAGCCTTGTGTACTTAGCAAGAGCCAGGACAGGCTCCACAGCTACGCAGATAAACCCTATCTCAAAAAGCAAAATAAATAAATAAATATATAAAAAATATAAAAGTGAATTCCAGCAGGAAGAACCTGATACACAGCCCTCAGGTAAGTACTCTTGGCACTTTTTTTGACACACCCACCCAACAACGCAGTACACCAGGGACATGGAGAGCCTAAGCAATGGTGTCTATTTGAGTGTGTGTGTGTGTGTGTGTGTGTGTGTGTGTTATTGTGTGTATGCAGGGGTCTATTTTTTCCAGCACCCCAGCTGTAACTAGGAGAGTTCAGGGCAAACAGTTGCCAGCACACATCAAAGAGTTCCTAATTAGATACTTGCTCTGCTAGCTCACTCTCAGGCTCCATTGGAATTTCAGGCTATCCCCACTTCAAAATCAAAAGCAGGCTAGGTATTTCTAACTTCCATGCTGGAAAATTTCAGGACTACCTCAAGTTTTGCCTGTGTGCTAGAACAGCTCAGGAAAGAAAAGAAAAGATGAGTAAATCTTCCCTACCCAAGATAGCCTACCTCTAGGTGCTTATATTTAGCAGTGCTAGCTCATGAGCCCAGCATCGGGCAATGAAGCAATCTACAGGAGGAGGGGGCAGGGGAGAGCCACCCCTCCCACTCTTCCTTCTCAGGATGATTCTTGATTCCTTGGAGTCCAAAGTCTCTTGGTTTTGGAGTTGTGACTTACCTCTCTACCCTAATTATCACATGGATAGCTAAATGAGATCAATCACTTTGCACAGACAGACAGAATCCCTACTTTCCATATTCCTGGTGGAGGTGGAAGCTGTCTGGGCTTCTCACCAAGGTTATCCTGGTTGGAGAGGGTTCCTTCACTTGAGGAGAGAGTGCTGCCACAGTCTGGACACTTCCAAGTCCCCCTCCACAACTTTGAGTGTGGTATATGTCCCTATGAGGAGGTCCTCTCAAATTGCACATGGGAGACACCAAGACACTTAAAAGGTGCTGGGAAAGGGAAAGCAGAAAGCAATAGCGACATTCTTTTGGAAATGGTGTGGGTCTAAGGTTGTCAGCCTTCACTCCCTTGACTATTTGATAGAGTACCTATCAAGGGATCTTACCTTTTCCCTTATTGGTACTGTTTAGATGTCCTCATCCCTTGCAGGCACACATAGCACCACCACCACCTTTCTAACATTTCTCCTCACAACACCTTCCAGGAAGAGGAAACAGTCATCTCAGAGCCTGCTTTACAGAGGAGAATCCTGCTCTATAAACACTTGGGTTTTACTTTCAGCTTGATGTTGAAAGAGGTCTATGCCTGTGAGGTTTATTCTTAGAGACACCTGGGAGCAAGAGCCATAGACACGTTCCCCACAGCTGTTTGGAGTTAAGCTCTAACACAGAAAGGTCACAAGATAGTCTAATTTTAAATCAAATGACCAAGGAGCAATTACAGCAGGTCTGGTTTGGCTCACATCAACTTGTCTCTGTGACAGCCTGCTTGCTCCTACTAAGGTGGGAGTGTGGGCACATTCTCAGCTCTGCCTAGAAACCTTTCCATCACTTCCTGAAACATCAACAATGTTATCCAAGCAAAAGAGCTCTGCAACTTTTAGTCATGAAAACCACAATACAACAACATAAAATAATGAGCCTTAGTTGGTACCACATTTTATACACACACACACACACACACACACAAAAAAAAAGGATGGAAAGGAAGAACATCACAGGGAATATGTACTACCCAGAGTTTAAGAACTTAGAGGAGGAACACAAGGCTTTTATGATTTCAAGGTAGGGAAAGCCTTTTTTTTTGTTATTTTATTTATTTATATTATTAGACAGCACAAATCACAGTCCGTGAAGCAAAGCCCAACCTTCCTTCTTCACTGGGTAATGGGCCAGCTCTTTGATGGTGTCATGCAACAGTCCTATATTCAGGCAAAGTGAAGTAAATGTTCTCTTTGTCCTATTTCCCCCTTCAAATTAATAATCCATAAGTAAACACCCTAAGTACTCAAAGCAAAAAATTTAACAAATGGACCCATAATAAGAGAATATGGACTACTTTCTCCTTTGTCACACAACTGGAGAGTGGGGGGGGAGATGTAGGTGTGCCCATATCACAATGGGCCAACAAAAAAAGGCAGGATAATGGGGAAAAATATTCTACATCCAACTGAGGCAAACCAATTTTGGATATGCCAGCTTCAAAGAACAGCAGTAATCCAGCAAAGACCTTGTCTCAAGCTTCCCAACTCAGGCAGGCTGGTCCTTCTTTGCCTACATCTGCCAATAGTAAGAGCTTGTTTACCACCTGACCCTGAGCTGCTGAAAATTCACATAAGCTTCCCAGGTGGGTAACCTTAGTGCAGGAGGTTCAGGACTGGAAAAACCGGAAGTCTCCTACAGGAGCTTCAAGGGTTGATTATTACTGCACTGGGAATGCAAGACTGGGGCTCAGGAATCTGTAAGATTTCAGCAGCCTTACTGGACATTGGTGGCACAGGCTTTAGTGCCAGCACTAAGGAGGCAAAGGCAGGCAGATCTCTGCAAGTTCAAGGCCAGCCTTGTGTACTTAGCAAGAGCCAGGACAGGCTCCACAGCTACACAGATAAACCCTATCTCAAAAAGCAAAATAAATAAATAAATAAATATATAAAAAATATAAAAGTGAATTCCAGCAGGAAGAACCTGATACACAGCCCTCAGGTAAGTACTCTTGGCACTTTTTTTGACACACCCACCCAACAACGCAGTACACCAGGGACATGGAGAGCCTAAGCAATGGTGTCTATTTGAGTGTGTGTGTGTGTGTGTGTGTGTGTGTGTGTGTGTGTGTGTGTGTGTTATTGTGTGTATGCAGGGGTCTATTTTTTCCAGCACCCCAGCTGTAACTAGGAGAGTTCAGGGCAAACAGTTGCCAGCACACATCAAAGAGTTCCTAATTAGATACTTGCTCTGCTAGCTCACTCTCAGGCTCCATTGGAATTTCAGGCTATCCCCACTTCAAAATCAAAAGCAGGCTAGGTATTTCTAACTTCCATGCTGGAAAATTTCAGGACTACCTCAAGTTTTGCCTGTGTGCTAGAACAGCTCACGAAAGAAAAGAAAAGATGAGTAAATCTTCCCTACCCAAGATAGCCTACCTCTAGGTGCTTATATTTAGCAGTGCTAGCTCATGAGCCCAGCATCGGGCAATGAAGCAATCTACAGGAGGAGGGGGCAGGGGAGAGCCACCCCTCCCACTCTTCCTTCTCAGGATGATTCTTGGTTCCTTGGAGTCCAAAGTCTTTTGGTTTTGGAGTTGTGACTTACCTCTCTACCCTAATTATCACATGGATAGCTAAATGAGATCAATCACTTTGCACAGACAGACAGAAGCCCTACTTTCCTTATTCCTGGTGGAGGTGGAAGCTGTCTGGGCTTCTCACCAAGGTTATCCTGGTTGGAGAGGTTTCCTTCACTTGAGGAGAGAGTGCTGCCACAGTCTGGACAATTCCAATTCCCCCTCCACAACATTGAGTCTGGTATATCCCTATGTAGAGGTCTTCTCGAATTACACATGGGAGACACCAAGACACTTAAAAGGTGCTGGGAAAGGGAAAGCAGAAAGCAATAGTGATATTCTTTTGGAATGGGGGTTGGCCTAAGATTGTCAGCCTTCACTCCCTTGACTATTTGATAGAGTAGCTATCAAGGGATCTTACCTTTTCCCTTATTGGTACTGTTTAGATGTCCTCATCCCTTGCAGGCACACATAGCACCACCACCACCTTTCTAACATTTCTCCTCACAACACCTTCCAGGAAGAGGAAACAGTCATCTCAGAGCCTGCTTTGCAGAGGAGAGTCCTGCTCTATAAACACTTGGGTTTTACTTTCAGCTTGATGTTGAAAGAGGTCTATGTCTGTGAGGTTTATTCTTAGAGACACCTGGGAGCAGGAGCCATAGACATGTTCCCCACAGCTGTTTGGAGTTAAGCTCTAACACAGAAAGGTCACAAGATAGTCTAATTTTAAATCAAATGACCAAGGAGCAATTACAGCAGGTCTGGTTTGGCTCACATCAACTTGTCTCTGTGACAGCCTGCTTGCTCCTACTAAGGTGGGAGTGTGGGCACATTCTCAGCTCTGCCTAGAAACCTTTCCATCACTTCCTGAAACATCAACAATGTTATCCAAGCAAAAGTGCTCTGCAAATTTTAGTCATGAAAACCACAATACAACAACATAAAATAATGAGCCTTAGTTGGTACCACATTTTATACACACACACACACACACACACACACAAGAAAAAAAAAGGATGGAAAGGAAGAACATCACAGGGAATATGTACTACCCAGAGTTTAAGAACTTAGAGGAGGAACACAAGGCTTTTATGATTTCAAGGTAGGGAAAGCCTTTTTTTTGTTATTTTATTTATTTATATTATTAGACAGCACAAATCACAGTCCGTGAAGCAAAGCCCAACCTTCCTTCTTCACTGGGTAATGGGCCAGCTCTTTGATGGTGTCATGCAACAGTCCTATATTCAGGCAAAGTGAAGTAAATGTTCTCTTTGTCCTATTTCCCCTTCAAATTAATAATCCATAAGTAAACACCCTAAGTACTCAAAGCAAAAAATTTAACAAATGGACCCATAATAAGAGAATATGGACTACTTTCTCCTTTGCCACACAACTGGAGAGTGGGGGGGAGATGTAGGTGTGCCCATATCACAATGGGCCAACAAAAAAAGGCAGGATAATGGGGAAAAATATTCTACATCCAACTGAGGCAAACCAATTTTGGATATGCCAGCTTCAAAGAACAGCAGTAATCCAGCAAAGACCTTGTCTCAAGCTTCCCAACTCAGGCAGGCTGGTCCTTCTTTGCCTACATCTGCCAATAGTAAGAGCTTGTTTACCACCTGACCCTGAGCTGCTGAAAATTCACATAAGCTTCCCAGGTGGGTAACCTTAGTGCAGGAGGTTCAGGACTGGAAAAACCGGAAGTCTCCTACAGGAGCTTCAAGGGTTGATTATTACTGCACTGGGAATGCAAGACTGGGGCTCAGGAATCTGTAAGATTTCAGCAGCCTTACTGGACATTGGTGGCACAGGCTTTAGTGCCAGCACTAAGGAGGCAAAGGCAGGCAGATCTCTGCAAGTTCAAGGCCAGCCTTGTGTACTTAGCAAGAGCCAGGACAGGCTCCACAGCTACGCAGATAAACCCTATCTCAAAAAGCAAAATAAATAAATAAATATATAAAAAATATAAAAGTGAATTCCAGCAGGAAGAACCTGATACACAGCCCTCAGGTAAGTACTCTTGGCACTTTTTTTGACACACCCACCCAACAACGCAGTACACCAGGGACATGGAGAGCCTAAGCAATGGTGTCTATTTGAGTGTGTGTGTGTGTGTGTGTGTGTGTGTGTGTGTGTGTTATTGTGTGTATGCAGGGGTCTATTTTTTCCAGCACCCCAGCTGTAACTAGGAGAGTTCAGGGCAAACAGTTGCCAGCACACATCAAAGAGTTCCTAATTAGATACTTGCTCTGCTAGCTCACTCTCAGGCTCCATTGGAATTTCAGGCTATCCCCACTTCAAAATCAAAAGCAGGCTAGGTATTTCTAACTTCCATGCTGGAAAATTTCAGGACTACCTCAAGTTTTGCCTGTGTGCTAGAACAGCTCAGGAAAGAAAAGAAAAGATGAGTAAATCTTCCCTACCCAAGATAGCCTACCTCTAGGTGCTTATATTTAGCAGTGCTAGCTCATGAGCCCAGCATCGGGCAATGAAGCAATCTACAGGAGGAGGGGGCAGGGGGAGAGCCACCCCTCCCACTCTTCCTTCTCAGGATGATTCTTGATTCCTTGGAGTCCAAAGTCTCTTGGTTTTGGAGTTGTGACTTACCTCTCTACCCTAATTATCACATGGATAGCTAAATGAGATCAATCACTTTGCACAGACAGACAGAATCCCTACTTTCCATATTCCTGGTGGAGGTGGAAGCTGTCTGGGCTTCTCACCAAGGTTATCCTGGTTGGAGAGGGTTCCTTCACTTGAGGAGAGAGTGCTGCCACAGTCTGGACACTTCCAAGTCCCCCTCCACAACTTTGAGTGTGGTATATGTCCCTATGAGGAGGTCCTCTCAAATTGCACATGGGAGACACCAAGACACTTAAAAGGTGCTGGGAAAGGGAAAGCAGAAAGCAATAGCGACATTCTTTTGGAAATGGTGTGGGTCTAAGGTTGTCAGCCTTCACTCCCTTGACTATTTGATAGAGTACCTATCAAGGGATCTTACCTTTTCCCTTATTGGTACTGTTTAGATGTCCTCATCCCTTGCAGGCACACATAGCACCACCACCACCTTTCTAACATTTCTCCTCACAACACCTTCCAGGAAGAGGAAACAGTCATCTCAGAGCCTGCTTTACAGAGGAGAATCCTGCTCTATAAACACTTGGGTTTTACTTTCAGCTTGATGTTGAAAGAGGTCTATGCCTGTGAGGTTTATTCTTAGAGACACCTGGGAGCAGGAGCCATAGACACGTTCCCCACAGCTGTTTGGAGTTAAGCTCTAACACAGAAAGGTCACAAGATAGTCTAATTTTAAATCAAATGACCAAGGAGCAATTACAGCAGGTCTGGTTTGGCTCACATCAACTTGTCTCTGTGACAGCCTGCTTGCTCCTACTAAGGTGGGAGTGTGGGCACATTCTCAGCTCTGCCTAGAAACCTTTCCATCACTTCCTGAAACATCAACAATGTTATCCAAGCAAAAGAGCTCTGCAACTTTTAGTCATGAAAACCACAATACAACAACATAAAATAATGAGCCTTAGTTGGTACCACATTTTATACACACACACACACACACACACACACACACACACACAAGAAAAAAAAAGGATGGAAAGGAAGAACATCACAGGGAATATGTACTACCCAGAGTTTAAGAACTTAGAGGAGGAACACAAGGCTTTTATGATTTCAAGGTAGGGAAAGCCTTTTTTTTGTTATTTTATTTATTTATATTATTAGACAGCACAAATCACAGTCCGTGAAGCAAAGCCCAACCTTCCTTCTTCACTGGGTAATGGGCCAGCTCTTTGATGGTGTCATGCAACAGTCCTATATTCAGGCAAAGTGAAGTAAATGTTCTCTTTGTCCTATTTCCCCCTTCAAATTAATAATCCATAAGTAAACACCCTAAGTACTCAAAGCAAAAAATTTAACAAATGGACCCATAATAAGAGAATATGGACTACTTTCTCCTTTGCCACACAACTGGAGAGTGGGGGGGGGAGATGTAGGTGTGCCCATATCACAATGGGCCAACAAAAAAAAGGCAGGATAATGGGGAAAAATATTCTACATCCAACTGAGGCAAACCAATTTTGGATATGCCAGCTTCAAAGAACAGCAGTAATCCAGCAAAGACCTTGTCTCAAGCTTCCCAACTCAGGCAGGCTGGTCCTTCTTTGCCTACATCTGCCAATAGTAAGAGCTTGTTTACCACCTGACCCTGAGCTGCTGAAAATTCACATAAGCTTCCCAGGTGGGTAACCTTAGTGCAGGAGGTTCAGGACTGGAAAAACCGGAAGTCTCCTACAGGAGCTTCAAGGGTTGATTATTACTGCACTGGGAATGCAAGACTGGGGCTCAGGAATCTGTAAGATTTCAGCAGCCTTACTGGACATTGGTGGCACAGGCTTTAGTGCCAGCACTAAGGAGGCAAAGGCAGGCAGATCTCTGCAAGTTCAAGGCCAGCCTTGTGTACTTAGCAAGAGCCAGGACAGGCTCCACAGCTACGCAGATAAACCCTATCTCAAAAAGCAAAATAAATAAATAAATATATAAAAAATATAAAAGTGAATTCCAGCAGGAAGAACCTGATACACAGCCCTCAGGTAAGTACTCTTGGCACTTTTTTTGACACACCCACCCAACAACGCAGTACACCAGGGACATGGAGAGCCTAAGCAATGGTGTCTATTTGAGTGTGTGTGTGTGTGTGTGTGTGTGTGTGTGTGTGTTATTGTGTGTATGCAGGGGTCTATTTTTTTCCAGCACCCCAGCTGTAACTAGGAGAGTTCAGGGCAAACAGTTGCCAGCACACATCAAAGAGTTCCTAATTAGATACTTGCTCTGCTAGCTCACTCTCAGGCTCCATTGGAATTTCAGGCTATCCCCACTTCAAAATCAAAAGCAGGCTAGGTATTTCTAACTTCCATGCTGGAAAATTTCAGGACTACCTCAAGTTTTGCCTGTGTGCTAGAACAGCTCAGGAAAGAAAAGAAAAGATGAGTAAATCTTCCCTACCCAAGATAGCCTACCTCTAGGTGCTTATATTTAGCAGTGCTAGCTCATGAGCCCAGCATCGGGCAATGAAGCAATCTACAGGAGGAGGGGGCAGGGGAGAGCCACCCCTCCCACTCTTCCTTCTCAGGATGATTCTTGATTCCTTGGAGTCCAAAGTCTCTTGGTTTTGGAGTTGTGACTTACCTCTCTACCCTAATTATCACATGGATAGCTAAATGAGATCAATCACTTTGCACAGACAGACAGAATCCCTACTTTCCATATTCCTGGTGGAGGTGGAAGCTGTCTGGGCTTCTCACCAAGGTTATCCTGGTTGGAGAGGGTTCCTTCACTTGAGGAGAGAGTGCTGCCACAGTCTGGACACTTCCAAGTCCCCCTCCACAACTTTGAGTGTGGTATATGTCCCTATGAGGAGGTCCTCTCAAATTGCACATGGGAGACACCAAGACACTTAAAAGGTGCTGGGAAAGGGAAAGCAGAAAGCAATAGCGACATTCTTTTGGAAATGGTGTGGGTCTAAGGTTGTCAGCCTTCACTCCCTTGACTATTTGATAGAGTACCTATCAAGGGATCTTACCTTTTCCCTTATTGGTACTGTTTAGATGTCCTCATCCCTTGCAGGCACACATAGCACCACCACCACCTTTCTAACATTTCTCCTCACAACACCTTCCAGGAAGAGGAAACAGTCATCTCAGAGCCTGCTTTACAGAGGAGAATCCTGCTCTATAAACACTTGGGTTTTACTTTCAGCTTGATGTTGAAAGAGGTCTATGCCTGTGAGGTTTATTCTTAGAGACACCTGGGAGCAGGAGCCATAGACACGTTCCCCACAGCTGTTTGGAGTTAAGCTCTAACACAGAAAGGTCACAAGATAGTCTAATTTTAAATCAAATGACCAAGGAGCAATTACAGCAGGTCTGGTTTGGCTCACATCAACTTGTCTCTGTGACAGCCTGCTTGCTCCTACTAAGGTGGGAGTGTGGGCACATTCTCAGCTCTGCCTAGAAACCTTTCCATCACTTCCTGAAACATCAACAATGTTATCCAAGCAAAAGAGCTCTGCAACTTTTAGTCATGAAAACCACAATACAACAACATAAAATAATGAGCCTTAGTTGGTACCACATTTTATACACACACACACACACACACACACACACACACACACACAGAAAAAAAAAGGATGGAAAGGAAGAACATCACAGGGAATATGTACTACCCAGAGTTTAAGAACTTAGAGGAGGAACACAAGGCTTTTATGATTTCAAGGTAGGGAAAGCCTTTTTTTTGTTATTTTATTTATTTATATTATTAGACAGCACAAATCACAGTCCGTGAAGCAAAGCCCAACCTTCCTTCTTCACTGGGTAATGGGCCAGCTCTTTGATGGTGTCATGCAACAGTCCTATATTCAGGCAAAGTGAAGTAAATGTTCTCTTTGTCCTATTTCCCCCTTCAAATTAATAATCCATAAGTAAACACCCTAAGTACTCAAAGCAAAAAATTTAACAAATGGACCCATAATAAGAGAATATGGACTACTTTCTCCTTTGTCACACAACTGGAGAGTGGGGGGGGGAGATGTAGGTGTGCCCATATCACAATGGGCCAACAAAAAAAGGCAGGATAATGGGGAAAAATATTCTACATCCAACTGAGGCAAACCAATTTTGGATATGCCAGCTTCAAAGAACAGCAGTAATCCAGCAAAGACCTTGTCTCAAGCTTCCCAACTCAGGCAGGCTGGTCCTTCTTTGCCTACATCTGCCAATAGTAAGAGCTTGTTTACCACCTGACCCTGAGCTGCTGAAAATTCACATAAGCTTCCCAGGTGGGTAACCTTAGTGCAGGAGGTTCAGGACTGGAAAAACCGGAAGTCTCCTACAGGAGCTTCAAGGGTTGATTATTACTGCACTGGGAATGCAAGACTGGGGCTCAGGAATCTGTAAGATTTCAGCAGCCTTACTGGACATTGGTGGCACAGGCTTTAGTGCCAGCACTAAGGAGGCAAAGGCAGGCAGATCTCTGCAAGTTCAAGGCCAGCCTTGTGTACTTAGCAAGAGCCAGGACAGGCTCCACAGCTACGCAGATAAACCCTATCTCAAAAAGCAAAATAAATAAATAAATATATAAAAAATATAAAAGTGAATTCCAGCAGGAAGAACCTGATACACAGCCCTCAGGTAAGTACTCTTGGCACTTTTTTTGACACACCCACCCAACAACGCAGTACACCAGGGACATGGAGAGCCTAAGCAATGGTGTCTATTTGAGTGTGTGTGTGTGTGTGTGTGTGTGTGTGTGTGTGTGTGTTATTGTGTGTATGCAGGGGTCTATTTTTTCCAGCACCCCAGCTGTAACTAGGAGAGTTCAGGGCAAACAGTTGCCAGCACACATCAAAGAGTTCCTAATTAGATACTTGCTCTGCTAGCTCACTCTCAGGCTCCATTGGAATTTCAGGCTATCCCCACTTCAAAATCAAAAGCAGGCTAGGTATTTCTAACTTCCATGCTGGAAAATTTCAGGACTACCTCAAGTTTTGCCTGTGTGCTAGAACAGCTCAGGAAAGAAAAGAAAAGATGAGTAAATCTTCCCTACCCAAGATAGCCTACCTCTAGGTGCTTATATTTAGCAGTGCTAGCTCATGAGCCCAGCATCGGGCAATGAAGCAATCTACAGGAGGAGGGGGCAGGGGAGAGCCACCCCTCCCACTCTTCCTTCTCAGGATGATTCTTGGTTCCTTGGAGTCCAAAGTCTTTTGGTTTTGGAGTTGTGACTTACCTCTCTACCCTAATTATCACATGGATAGCTAAATGAGATCAATCACTTTGCACAGACAGACAGAAGCCCTACTTTCCTTATTCCTGGTGGAGGTGGAAGCTGTCTGGGCTTCTCACCAAGGTTATCCTGGTTGGAGAGGTTTCCTTCACTTGAGGAGAGAGTGCTGCCACAGTCTGGACAATTCCAATTCCCCCTCCACAACATTGAGTCTGGTATATCCCTATGTAGAGGTCTTCTCGAATTACACATGGGAGACACCAAGACACTTAAAAGGTGCTGGGAAAGGGAAAGCAGAAAGCAATAGTGATATTCTTTTGGAATGGGGGTTGGCCTAAGATTGTCAGCCTTCACTCCCTTGACTATTTGATAGAGTACCTATCAAGGGATCTTACCTTTTCCCTTATTGGTACTGTTTAGATGTCCTCATCCCTTGCAGGCACACATAGCACCACCACCACCTTTCTAACATTTCTCCTCACAACACCTTCCAGGAAGAGGAAACAGTCATCTCAGAGCCTGCTTTGCAGAGGAGAGTCCTGCTCTATAAACACTTGGGTTTTACTTTCAGCTTGATGTTGAAAGAGGTCTATGTCTGTGAGGTTTATTCTTAGAGACACCTGGGAGCAGGAGCCATAGACATGTTCCCCACAGCTGTTTGGAGTTAAGCTCTAACACAGAAAGGTCACAAGATAGTCTAATTTTAAATCAAATGACCAAGGAGCAATTACAGCAGGTCTGGTTTGGCTCACATCAACTTGTCTCTGTGACAGCCTGCTTGCTCCTACTAAGGTGGGAGTGTGGGCACATTCTCAGCTCTGCCTAGAAACCTTTCCATCACTTCCTGAAACATCAACAATGTTATCCAAGCAAAAGAGCTCTGCAACTTTTAGTCATGAAAACCACAATACAACAACATAAAATAATGAGCCTTAGTTGGTACCACATTTTATACACACACACACACACACACACACACACACACACACACACACACAAGAAAAAAAAGGATGGAAAGGAAGAACATCACAGGGAATATGTACTACCCAGAGTTTAAGAACTTAGAGGAGGAACACAAGGCTTTTATGATTTCAAGGTAGGGAAAGCCTTTTTTTTTGTTATTTTATTTATTTATATTATTAGACAGCACAAATCACAGTCCGTGAAGCAAAGCCCAACCTTCCTTCTTCACTGGGTAATGGGCCAGCTCTTTGATGGTGTCATGCAACAGTCCTATATTCAGGCAAAGTGAAGTAAATGTTCTCTTTGTCCTATTTCCCCCTTCAAATTAATAATCCATAAGTAAACACCCTAAGTACTCAAAGCAAAAAATTTAACAAATGGACCCATAATAAGAGAATATGGACTACTTTCTCCTTTGTCACACAACTGGAGAGTGGGGGGGGGGAGATGTAGGTGTGCCCATATCACAATGGGCCAACAAAAAAAGGCAGGATAATGGGGAAAAATATTCTACATCCAACTGAGGCAAACCAATTTTGGATATGCCAGCTTCAAAGAACAGCAGTAATCCAGCAAAGACCTTGTCTCAAGCTTCCCAACTCAGGCAGGCTGGTCCTTCTTTGCCTACATCTGCCAATAGTAAGAGCTTGTTTACCACCTGACCCTGAGCTGCTGAAAATTCACATAAGCTTCCCAGGTGGGTAACCTTAGTGCAGGAGGTTCAGGACTGGAAAAACCGGAAGTCTCCTACAGGAGCTTCAAGGGTTGATTATTACTGCACTGGGAATGCAAGACTGGGGCTCAGGAATCTGTAAGATTTCAGCAGCCTTACTGGACATTGGTGGCACAGGCTTTAGTGCCAGCACTAAGGAGGCAAAGGCAGGCAGATCTCTGCAAGTTCAAGGCCAGCCTTGTGTACTTAGCAAGAGCCAGGACAGGCTCCACAGCTACGCAGATAAACCCTATCTCAAAAAGCAAAATAAATAAATAAATATATAAAAAATATAAAAGTGAATTCCAGCAGGAAGAACCTGATACACAGCCCTCAGGTAAGTACTCTTGGCACTTTTTTTGACACACCCACCCAACAACGCAGTACACCAGGGACATGGAGAGCCTAAGCAATGGTGTCTATTTGAGTGTGTGTGTGTGTGTGTGTGTGTGTGTGTGTGTTATTGTGTGTATGCAGGGGTCTATTTTTTCCAGCACCCCAGCTGTAACTAGGAGAGTTCAGGGCAAACAGTTGCCAGCACACATCAAAGAGTTCCTAATTAGATACTTGCTCTGCTAGCTCACTCTCAGGCTCCATTGGAATTTCAGGCTATCCCCACTTCAAAATCAAAAGCAGGCTAGGTATTTCTAACTTCCATGCTGGAAAATTTCAGGACTACCTCAAGTTTTGCCTGTGTGCTAGAACAGCTCAGGAAAGAAAAGAAAAGATGAGTAAATCTTCCCTACCCAAGATAGCCTACCTCTAGGTGCTTATATTTAGCAGTGCTAGCTCATGAGCCCAGCATCGGGCAATGAAGCAATCTACAGGAGGAGGGGGCAGGGGAGAGCCACCCCTCCCACTCTTCCTTCTCAGGATGATTCTTGGTTCCTTGGAGTCCAAAGTCTTTTGGTTTTGGAGTTGTGACTTACCTCTCTACCCTAATTATCACATGGATAGCTAAATGAGATCAATCACTTTGCACAGACAGACAGAAGCCCTACTTTCCTTATTCCTGGTGGAGGTGGAAGCTGTCTGGGCTTCTCACCAAGGTTATCCTGGTTGGAGAGGTTTCCTTCACTTGAGGAGAGAGTGCTGCCACAGTCTGGACAATTCCAATTCCCCCTCCACAACATTGAGTCTGGTATATCCCTATGTAGAGGTCTTCTCGAATTACACATGGGAGACACCAAGACACTTAAAAGGTGCTGGGAAAGGGAAAGCAGAAAGCAATAGTGATATTCTTTTGGAATGGGGGTTGGCCTAAGATTGTCAGCCTTCACTCCCTTGACTATTTGATAGAGTACCTATCAAGGGATCTTACCTTTTCCCTTATTGGTACTGTTTAGATGTCCTCATCCCTTGCAGGCACACATAGCACCACCACCACCTTTCTAACATTTCTCCTCACAACACCTTCCAGGAAGAGGAAACAGTCATCTCAGAGCCTGCTTTGCAGAGGAGAGTCCTGCTCTATAAACACTTGGGTTTTACTTTCAGCTTGATGTTGAAAGAGGTCTATGTCTGTGAGGTTTATTCTTAGAGACACCTGGGAGCAGGAGCCATAGACATGTTCCCCACAGCTGTTTGGAGTTAAGCTCTAACACAGAAAGGTCACAAGATAGTCTAATTTTAAATCAAATGACCAAGGAGCAATTACAGCAGGTCTGGTTTGGCTCACATCAACTTGTCTCTGTGACAGCCTGCTTGCTCCTACTAAGGTGGGAGTGTGGGCACATTCTCAGCTCTGCCTAGAAACCTTTCCATCACTTCCTGAAACATCAACAATGTTATCCAAGCAAAAGAGCTCTGCAACTTTTAGTCATGAAAACCACAATACAACAACATAAAATAATGAGCCTTAGTTGGTACCACATTTTATACACACACACACACACACACACACACACACACACACACACACCAGAGAAAAAAAGGATGGAAAGGAAGAACATCACAGGGAATATGTACTACCCAGAGTTTAAGAACTTAGAGGAGGAACACAAGGCTTTTATGATTTCAAGGTAGGGAAAGCCTTTTTTTTGTTATTTTATTTATTTATATTATTAGACAGCACAAATCACAGTCCGTGAAGCAAAGCCCAACCTTCCTTCTTCACTGGGTAATGGGCCAGCTCTTTGATGGTGTCATGCAACAGTCCTATATTCAGGCAAAGTGAAGTAAATGTTCTCTTTGTCCTATTTCCCCCTTCAAATTAATAATCCATAAGTAAACACCCTAAGTACTCAAAGCAAAAAATTTAACAAATGGACCCATAATAAGAGAATATGGACTACTTTCTCCTTTGTCACACAACTGGAGAGTGGGGGGGGGGGAGATGTAGGTGTGCCCATATCACAATGGGCCAACAAAAAAAAGGCAGGATAATGGGGAAAAATATTCTACATCCAACTGAGGCAAACCAATTTTGGATATGCCAGCTTCAAAGAACAGCAGTAATCCAGCAAAGACCTTGTCTCAAGCTTCCCAACTCAGGCAGGCTGGTCCTTCTTTGCCTACATCTGCCAATAGTAAGAGCTTGTTTACCACCTGACCCTGAGCTGCTGAAAATTCACATAAGCTTCCCAGGTGGGTAACCTTAGTGCAGGAGGTTCAGGACTGGAAAAACCGGAAGTCTCCTACAGGAGCTTCAAGGGTTGATTATTACTGCACTGGGAATGCAAGACTGGGGCTCAGGAATCTGTAAGATTTCAGCAGCCTTACTGGACATTGGTGGCACAGGCTTTAGTGCCAGCACTAAGGAGGCAAAGGCAGGCAGATCTCTGCAAGTTCAAGGCCAGCCTTGTGTACTTAGCAAGAGCCAGGACAGGCTCCACAGCTACGCAGATAAACCCTATCTCAAAAAGCAAAATAAATAAATAAATATATAAAAAATATAAAAGTGAATTCCAGCAGGAAGAACCTGATACACAGCCCTCAGGTAAGTACTCTTGGCACTTTTTTTGACACACCCACCCAACAACGCAGTACACCAGGGACATGGAGAGCCTAAGCAATGGTGTCTATTTGAGTGTGTGTGTGTGTGTGTGTGTGTGTGTGTGTGTGTGTTATTGTGTGTATGCAGGGGTCTATTTTTTCCAGCACCCCAGCTGTAACTAGGAGAGTTCAGGGCAAACAGTTGCCAGCACACATCAAAGAGTTCCTAATTAGATACTTGCTCTGCTAGCTCACTCTCAGGCTCCATTGGAATTTCAGGCTATCCCCACTTCAAAATCAAAAGCAGGCTAGGTATTTCTAACTTCCATGCTGGAAAATTTCAGGACTACCTCAAGTTTTGCCTGTGTGCTAGAACAGCTCAGGAAAGAAAAGAAAAGATGAGTAAATCTTCCCTACCCAAGATAGCCTACCTCTAGGTGCTTATATTTAGCAGTGCTAGCTCATGAGCCCAGCATCGGGCAATGAAGCAATCTACAGGAGGAGGGGGCAGGGGAGAGCCACCCCTCCCACTCTTCCTTCTCAGGATGATTCTTGATTCCTTGGAGTCCAAAGTCTCTTGGTTTTGGAGTTGTGACTTACCTCTCTACCCTAATTATCACATGGATAGCTAAATGAGATCAATCACTTTGCACAGACAGACAGAATCCCTACTTTCCATATTCCTGGTGGAGGTGGAAGCTGTCTGGGCTTCTCACCAAGGTTATCCTGGTTGGAGAGGGTTCCTTCACTTGAGGAGAGAGTGCTGCCACAGTCTGGACACTTCCAAGTCCCCCTCCACAACTTTGAGTGTGGTATATGTCCCTATGAGGAGGTCCTCTCAAATTGCACATGGGAGACACCAAGACACTTAAAAGGTGCTGGGAAAGGGAAAGCAGAAAGCAATAGCGACATTCTTTTGGAAATGGTGTGGGTCTAAGGTTGTCAGCCTTCACTCCCTTGACTATTTGATAGAGTACTTATCAAGGGATCTTACCTTTTCCCTTATTGGTACTGTTTAGATGTCCTCATCCCTTGCAGGCACACATAGCACCACCACCACCTTTCTAACATTTCTCCTCACAACACCTTCCAGGAAGAGGAAACAGTCATCTCAGAGCCTGCTTTACAGAGGAGAATCCTGCTCTATAAACACTTGGGTTTTACTTTCAGCTTGATGTTGAAAGAGGTCTATGCCTGTGAGGTTTATTCTTAGAGACACCTGGGAGCAGGAGCCATAGACACGTTCCCCACAGCTGTTTGGAGTTAAGCTCTAACACAGAAAGGTCACAAGATAGTCTAATTTTAAATCAAATGACCAAGGAGCAATTACAGCAGGTCTGGTTTGGCTCACATCAACTTGTCTCTGTGACAGCCTGCTTGCTCCTACTAAGGTGGGAGTGTGGGCACATTCTCAGCTCTGCCTAGAAACCTTTCCATCACTTCCTGAAACATCAACAATGTTATCCAAGCAAAAGAGCTCTGCAACTTTTAGTCATGAAAACCACAATACAACAACATAAAATAATGAGCCTTAGTTGGTACCACATTTTATACACACACACACACACACACACACACACACACACCCACGGAAAAAAAAGGATGGAAAGGAAGAACATCACAGGGAATATGTACTACCCAGAGTTTAAGAACTTAGAGGAGGAACACAAGGCTTTTATGATTTCAAGGTAGGGAAAGCCTTTTTTTTGTTATTTTATTTATTTATATTATTAGACAGCACAAATCACAGTCCGTGAAGCAAAGCCCAACCTTCCTTCTTCACTGGGTAATGGGCCAGCTCTTTGATGGTGTCATGCAACAGTCCTATATTCAGGCAAAGTGAAGTAAATGTTCTCTTTGTCCTATTTCCCCCTTCAAATTAATAATCCATAAGTAAACACCCTAAGTACTCAAAGCAAAAAATTTAACAAATGGACCCATAATAAGAGAATATGGACTACTTTCTCCTTTGTCACACAACTGGAGAGTGGGGGGGGGGAGATGTAGGTGTGCCCATATCACAATGGGCCAACAAAAAAAGGCAGGATAATGGGGAAAAATATTCTACATCCAACTGAGGCAAACCAATTTTGGATATGCCAGCTTCAAAGAACAGCAGTAATCCAGCAAAGACCTTGTCTCAAGCTTCCCAACTCAGGCAGGCTGGTCCTTCTTTGCCTACATCTGCCAATAGTAAGAGCTTGTTTACCACCTGACCCTGAGCTGCTGAAAATTCACATAAGCTTCCCAGGTGGGTAACCTTAGTGCAGGAGGTTCAGGACTGGAAAAACCGGAAGTCTCCTACAGGAGCTTCAAGGGTTGATTATTACTGCACTGGGAATGCAAGACTGGGGCTCAGGAATCTGTAAGATTTCAGCAGCCTTACTGGACATTGGTGGCACAGGCTTTAGTGCCAGCACTAAGGAGGCAAAGGCAGGCAGATCTCTGCAAGTTCAAGGCCAGCCTTGTGTACTTAGCAAGAGCCAGGACAGGCTCCACAGCTACGCAGATAAACCCTATCTCAAAAAGCAAAATAAATAAATAAATATATAAAAAATATAAAAGTGAATTCCAGCAGGAAGAACCTGATACACAGCCCTCAGGTAAGTACTCTTGGCACTTTTTTTGACACACCCACCCAACAACGCAGTACACCAGGGACATGGAGAGCCTAAGCAATGGTGTCTATTTTGAGTGTGTGTGTGTGTGTGTGTGTGTGTGTGTGTTATTGTGTGTATGCAGGGGTCTATTTTTTCCAGCACCCCAGCTGTAACTAGGAGAGTTCAGGGCAAACAGTTGCCAGCACACATCAAAGAGTTCCTAATTAGATACTTGCTCTGCTAGCTCACTCTCAGGCTCCATTGGAATTTCAGGCTATCCCCACTTCAAAATCAAAAGCAGGCTAGGTATTTCTAACTTCCATGCTGGAAAATTTCAGGACTACCTCAAGTTTTGCCTGTGTGCTAGAACAGCTCAGGAAAGAAAAGAAAAGATGAGTAAATCTTCCCTACCCAAGATAGCCTACCTCTAGGTGCTTATATTTAGCAGTGCTAGCTCATGAGCCCAGCATCGGGCAATGAAGCAATCTACAGGAGGAGGGGGCAGGGGAGAGCCACCCCTCCCACTCTTCCTTCTCAGGATGATTCTTGGTTCCTTGGAGTCCAAAGTCTTTTGGTTTTGGAGTTGTGACTTACCTCTCTACCCTAATTATCACATGGATAGCTAAATGAGATCAATCACTTTGCACAGACAGACAGAAGCCCTACTTTCCTTATTCCTGGTGGAGGTGGAAGCTGTCTGGGCTTCTCACCAAGGTTATCCTGGTTGGAGAGGTTTCCTTCACTTGAGGAGAGAGTGCTGCCACAGTCTGGACAATTCCAATTCCCCCTCCACAACATTGAGTCTGGTATATCCCTATGTAGAGGTCTTCTCGAATTACACATGGGAGACACCAAGACACTTAAAAGGTGCTGGGAAAGGGAAAGCAGAAAGCAATAGTGATATTCTTTTGGAATGGGGGTTGGCCTAAGATTGTCAGCCTTCACTCCCTTGACTATTTGATAGAGTAGCTATCAAGGGATCTTACCTTTTCCCTTATTGGTACTGTTTAGATGTCCTCATCCCTTGCAGGCACACATAGCACCACCACCACCTTTCTAACATTTCTCCTCACAACACCTTCCAGGAAGAGGAAACAGTCATCTCAGAGCCTGCTTTGCAGAGGAGAGTCCTGCTCTATAAACACTTGGGTTTTACTTTCAGCTTGATGTTGAAAGAGGTCTATGTCTGTGAGGTTTATTCTTAGAGACACCTGGGAGCAGGAGCCATAGACATGTTCCCCACAGCTGTTTGGAGTTAAGCTCTAACACAGAAAGGTCACAAGATAGTCTAATTTTAAATCAAATGACCAAGGAGCAATTACAGCAGGTCTGGTTTGGCTCACATCAACTTGTCTCTGTGACAGCCTGCTTGCTCCTACTAAGGTGGGAGTGTGGGCACATTCTCAGCTCTGCCTAGAAACCTTTCCATCACTTCCTGAAACATCAACAATGTTATCCAAGCAAAAGTGCTCTGCAACTTTTAGTCATGAAAACCACAATACAACAACATAAAATAATGAGCCTTAGTTGGTACCACATTTTATACACACACACACACACACACACACACACACACACACACACACAAGAAAAAAAAGGATGGAAAGGAAGAACATCACAGGGAATATGTACTACCCAGAGTTTAAGAACTTAGAGGAGGAACACAAGGCTTTTATGATTTCAAGGTAGGGAAAGCCTTTTTTTTGTTATTTTATTTATTTATATTATTAGACAGCACAAATCACAGTCCGTGAAGCAAAGCCCAACCTTCCTTCTTCACTGGGTAATGGGCCAGCTCTTTGATGGTGTCATGCAACAGTCCTATATTCAGGCAAAGTGAAGTAAATGTTCTCTTTGTCCTATTTCCCCCTTCAAATTAATAATCCATAAGTAAACACCCTAAGTACTCAAAGCAAAAAATTTAACAAATGGACCCATAATAAGAGAATATGGACTACTTTCTCCTTTGTCACACAACTGGAGAGTGGGGGGGGGGAGATGTAGGTGTGCCCATATCACAATGGGCCAACAAAAAAAGGCAGGATAATGGGGAAAAATATTCTACATCCAACTGAGGCAAACCAATTTTGGATATGCCAGCTTCAAAGAACAGCAGTAATCCAGCAAAGACCTTGTCTCAAGCTTCCCAACTCAGGCAGGCTGGTCCTTCTTTGCCTACATCTGCCAATAGTAAGAGCTTGTTTACCACCTGACCCTGAGCTGCTGAAAATTCACATAAGCTTCCCAGGTGGGTAACCTTAGTGCAGGAGGTTCAGGACTGGAAAAACCGGAAGTCTCCTACAGGAGCTTCAAGGGTTGATTATTACTGCACTGGGAATGCAAGACTGGGGCTCAGGAATCTGTAAGATTTCAGCAGCCTTACTGGACATTGGTGGCACAGGCTTTAGTGCCAGCACTAAGGAGGCAAAGGCAGGCAGATCTCTGCAAGTTCAAGGCCAGCCTTGTGTACTTAGCAAGAGCCAGGACAGGCTCCACAGCTACGCAGATAAACCCTATCTCAAAAAGCAAAATAAATAAATAAATATATAAAAAATATAAAAGTGAATTCCAGCAGGAAGAACCTGATACACAGCCCTCAGGTAAGTACTCTTGGCACTTTTTTTGACACACCCACCCAACAACGCAGTACACCAGGGACATGGAGAGCCTAAGCAATGGTGTCTATTTGAGGTGTGTGTGTGTGTGTGTGTGTGTGTGTGTGTGTGTTATTGTGTGTATGCAGGGGTCTATTTTTTCCAGCACCCCAGCTGTAACTAGGAGAGTTCAGGGCAAACAGTTGCCAGCACACATCAAAGAGTTCCTAATTAGATACTTGCTCTGCTAGCTCACTCTCAGGCTCCATTGGAATTTCAGGCTATCCCCACTTCAAAATCAAAAGCAGGCTAGGTATTTCTAACTTCCATGCTGGAAAATTTCAGGACTACCTCAAGTTTTGCCTGTGTGCTAGAACAGCTCAGGAAAGAAAAGAAAAGATGAGTAAATCTTCCCTACCCAAGATAGCCTACCTCTAGGTGCTTATATTTAGCAGTGCTAGCTCATGAGCCCAGCATCGGGCAATGAAGCAATCTACAGGAGGAGGGGGCAGGGGAGAGCCACCCCTCCCACTCTTCCTTCTCAGGATGATTCTTGGTTCCTTGGAGTCCAAAGTCTTTTGGTTTTGGAGTTGTGACTTACCTCTCTACCCTAATTATCACATGGATAGCTAAATGAGATCAATCACTTTGCACAGACAGACAGAATCCCTACTTTCCTTATTCCTGGTGGAGGTGGAAGCTGTCTGGGCTTCTCACCAAGGTTATCCTGGTTGGAGAGGTTTCCTTCACTTGAGGAGAGAGTGCTGCCACAGTCTGGACAATTCCAATTCCCCCTCCACAACATTGAGTCTGGTATATCCCTATGTAGAGGTCTTCTCGAATTACACATGGGAGACACCAAGACACTTAAAAGGTGCTGGGAAAGGGAAAGCAGAAAGCAATAGTGATATTCTTTTGGAATGGGGGTTGGCCTAAGATTGTCAGCCTTCACTCCCTTGACTATTTGATAGAGTAGCTATCAAGGGATCTTACCTTTTCCCTTATTGGTACTGTTTAGATGTCCTCATCCCTTGCAGGCACACATAGCACCACCACCACCTTTCTAACATTTCTCCTCACAACACCTTCCAGGAAGAGGAAACAGTCATCTCAGAGCCTGCTTTGCAGAGGAGAGTCCTGCTCTATAAACACTTGGGTTTTACTTTCAGCTTGATGTTGAAAGAGGTCTATGTCTGTGAGGTTTATTCTTAGAGACACCTGGGAGCAGGAGCCATAGACATGTTCCCCACAGCTGTTTGGAGTTAAGCTCTAACACAGAAAGGTCACAAGATAGTCTAATTTTAAATCAAATGACCAAGGAGCAATTACAGCAGGTCTGGTTTGGCTCACATCAACTTGTCTCTGTGACAGCCTGCTTGCTCCTACTAAGGTGGGAGTGTGGGCACATTCTCAGCTCTGCCTAGAAACCTTTCCATCACTTCCTGAAACATCAACAATGTTATCCAAGCAAAAGTGCTCTGCAACTTTTAGTCATGAAAACCACAATACAACAACATAAAATAATGAGCCTTAGTTGGTACCACATTTTATACACACACACACACACACACACACACACACACACAAGAAAAAAAAGGATGGAAAGGAAGAACATCACAGGGAATATGTACTACCCAGAGTTTAAGAACTTAGAGGAGGAACACAAGGCTTTTATGATTTCAAGGTAGGGAAAGCCTTTTTTTTGTTATTTTATTTATTTATATTATTAGACAGCACAAATCACAGTCCGTGAAGCAAAGCCCAACCTTCCTTCTTCACTGGGTAATGGGCCAGCTCTTTGATGGTGTCATGCAACAGTCCTATATTCAGGCAAAGTGAAGTAAATGTTCTCTTTGTCCTATTTCCCCCTTCAAATTAATAATCCATAAGTAAACACCCTAAGTACTCAAAGCAAAAAATTTAACAAATGGACCCATAATAAGAGAATATGGACTACTTTCTCCTTTGTCACACAACTGGAGAGTGGGGGGGGAGATGTAGGTGTGCCCATATCACAATGGGCCAACAAAAAAAGGCAGGATAATGGGGAAAAATATTCTACATCCAACTGAGGCAAACCAATTTTGGATATGCCAGCTTCAAAGAACAGCAGTAATCCAGCAAAGACCTTGTCTCAAGCTTCCCAACTCAGGCAGGCTGGTCCTTCTTTGCCTACATCTGCCAATAGTAAGAGCTTGTTTACCACCTGACCCTGAGCTGCTGAAAATTCACATAAGCTTCCCAGGTGGGTAACCTTAGTGCAGGAGGTTCAGGACTGGAAAAACCGGAAGTCTCCTACAGGAGCTTCAAGGGTTGATTATTACTGCACTGGGAATGCAAGACTGGGGCTCAGGAATCTGTAAGATTTCAGCAGCCTTACTGGACATTGGTGGCACAGGCTTTAGTGCCAGCACTAAGGAGGCAAAGGCAGGCAGATCTCTGCAAGTTCAAGGCCAGCCTTGTGTACTTAGCAAGAGCCAGGACAGGCTCCACAGCTACGCAGATAAACCCTATCTCAAAAAGCAAAATAAATAAATAAATATATAAAAAATATAAAAGTGAATTCCAGCAGGAAGAACCTGATACACAGCCCTCAGGTAAGTACTCTTGGCACTTTTTTTGACACACCCACCCAACAACGCAGTACACCAGGGACATGGAGGGCCTAAGCAATGGTGTCTATTTGAGTGTGTGTGTGTGTGTGTGTGTGTGTGTGTGTGTGTGTGTGTGTTATTGTGTGTATGCAGGGGTCTATTTTTTCCAGCACCCCAGCTGTAACTAGGAGAGTTCAGGGCAAACAGTTGCCAGCACACATCAAAGAGTTCCTAATTAGATACTTGCTCTGCTAGCTCACTCTCAGGCTCCATTGGAATTTCAGGCTATCCCCACTTCAAAATCAAAAGCAGGCTAGGTATTTCTAACTTCCATGCTGGAAAATTTCAGGACTACCTCAAGTTTTGCCTGTGTGCTAGAACAGCTCAGGAAAGAAAAGAAAAGATGAGTAAATCTTCCCTACCCAAGATAGCCTACCTCTAGGTGCTTATATTTAGCAGTGCTAGCTCATGAGCCCAGCATCGGGCAATGAAGCAATCTACAGGAGGAGGGGGCAGGGGAGAGCCACCCCTCCCACTCTTCCTTCTCAGGATGATTCTTGGTTCCTTGGAGTCCAAAGTCTTTTGGTTTTGGAGTTGTGACTTACCTCTCTACCCTAATTATCACATGGATAGCTAAATGAGATCAATCACTTTGCACAGACAGACAGAAGCCCTACTTTCCTTATTCCTGGTGGAGGTGGAAGCTGTCTGGGCTTCTCACCAAGGTTATCCTGGTTGGAGAGGTTTCCTTCACTTGAGGAGAGAGTGCTGCCACAGTCTGGACAATTCCAATTCCCCCTCCACAACATTGAGTCTGGTATATCCCTATGTAGAGGTCTTCTCGAATTACACATGGGAGACACCAAGACACTTAAAAGGTGCTGG
Source organism: Phodopus roborovskii (assembly GCF_943737965.1). Taxonomy (NCBI): domain Eukaryota; kingdom Metazoa; phylum Chordata; class Mammalia; order Rodentia; family Cricetidae; genus Phodopus; species Phodopus roborovskii. The sequence continues at coordinate 283,684 of NW_026126999.1, forward strand.
GAAAGGGAAAGCAGAAAGCAATAGTGATATTCTTTTGGAATGGGGGTTGGCCTAAGATTGTCAGCCTTCACTCCCTTGACTATTTGATAGAGTACCTATCAAGGGATCTTACCTTTTCCCTTATTGGTACTGTTTAGATGTCCTCATCCCTTGCAGGCACACATAGCACCACCACCACCTTTCTAACATTTCTCCTCACAACACCTTCCAGGAAGAGGAAACAGTCATCTCAGAGCCTGCTTTGCAGAGGAGAGTCCTGCTCTATAAACACTTGGGTTTTACTTTCAGCTTGATGTTGAAAGAGGTCTATGTCTGTGAGGTTTATTCTTAGAGACACCTGGGAGCAGGAGCCATAGACATGTTCCCCACAGCTGTTTGGAGTTAAGCTCTAACACAGAAAGGTCACAAGATAGTCTAATTTTAAATCAAATGACCAAGGAGCAATTACAGCAGGTCTGGTTTGGCTCACATCAACTTGTCTCTGTGACAGCCTGCTTGCTCCTACTAAGGTGGGAGTGTGGGCACATTCTCAGCTCTGCCTAGAAACCTTTCCATCACTTCCTGAAACATCAACAATGTTATCCAAGCAAAAGAGCTCTGCAACTTTTAGTCATGAAAACCACAATACAACAACATAAAATAATGAGCCTTAGTTGGTACCACATTTTATACACACACACACACACACACACACACACACACACACAAGAAAAAAAAGGATGGAAAGGAAGAACATCACAGGGAATATGTACTACCCAGAGTTTAAGAACTTAGAGGAGGAACACAAGGCTTTTATGATTTCAAGGTAGGGAAAGCCTTTTTTTTTGTTATTTTATTTATTTATATTATTAGACAGCACAAATCACAGTCCGTGAAGCAAAGCCCAACCTTCCTTCTTCACTGGGTAATGGGCCAGCTCTTTGATGGTGTCATGCAACAGTCCTATATTCAGGCAAAGTGAAGTAAATGTTCTCTTTGTCCTATTTCCCCCTTCAAATTAATAATCCATAAGTAAACACCCTAAGTACTCAAAGCAAAAAATTTAACAAATGGACCCATAATAAGAGAATATGGACTACTTTCTCCTTTGTCACACAACTGGAGAGTGGGGGGGGGAGATGTAGGTGTGCCCATATCACAATGGGCCAACAAAAAAAGGCAGGATAATGGGGAAAAATATTCTACATCCAACTGAGGCAAACCAATTTTGGATATGCCAGCTTCAAAGAACAGCAGTAATCCAGCAAAGACCTTGTCTCAAGCTTCCCAACTCAGGCAGGCTGGTCCTTCTTTGCCTACATCTGCCAATAGTAAGAGCTTGTTTACCACCTGACCCTGAGCTGCTGAAAATTCACATAAGCTTCCCAGGTGGGTAACCTTAGTGCAGGAGGTTCAGGACTGGAAAAACCGGAAGTCTCCTACAGGAGCTTCAAGGGTTGATTATTACTGCACTGGGAATGCAAGACTGGGGCTCAGGAATCTGTAAGATTTCAGCAGCCTTACTGGACATTGGTGGCACAGGCTTTAGTGCCAGCACTAAGGAGGCAAAGGCAGGCAGATCTCTGCAAGTTCAAGGCCAGCCTTGTGTACTTAGCAAGAGCCAGGACAGGCTCCACAGCTACGCAGATAAACCCTATCTCAAAAAGCAAAATAAATAAATAAATATATAAAAAATATAAAAGTGAATTCCAGCAGGAAGAACCTGATACACAGCCCTCAGGTAAGTACTCTTGGCACTTTTTTTGACACACCCACCCAACAACGCAGTACACCAGGGACATGGAGAGCCTAAGCAATGGTGTCTATTTGAGTGTGTGTGTGTGTGTGTGTGTGTGTGTGTGTGTGTGTTATTGTGTGTATGCAGGGGTCTATTTTTTCCAGCACCCCAGCTGTAACTAGGAGAGTTCAGGGCAAACAGTTGCCAGCACACATCAAAGAGTTCCTAATTAGATACTTGCTCTGCTAGCTCACTCTCAGGCTCCATTGGAATTTCAGGCTATCCCCACTTCAAAATCAAAAGCAGGCTAGGTATTTCTAACTTCCATGCTGGAAAATTTCAGGACTACCTCAAGTTTTGCCTGTGTGCTAGAACAGCTCAGGAAAGAAAAGAAAAGATGAGTAAATCTTCCCTACCCAAGATAGCCTACCTCTAGGTGCTTATATTTAGCAGTGCTAGCTCATGAGCCCAGCATCGGGCAATGAAGCAATCTACAGGAGGAGGGGGCAGGGGAGAGCCACCCCTCCCACTCTTCCTTCTCAGGATGATTCTTGGTTCCTTGGAGTCCAAAGTCTTTTGGTTTTGGAGTTGTGACTTACCTCTCTACCCTAATTATCACATGGATAGCTAAATGAGATCAATCACTTTGCACAGACAGACAGAAGCCCTACTTTCCTTATTCCTGGTGGAGGTGGAAGCTGTCTGGGCTTCTCACCAAGGTTATCCTGGTTGGAGAGGTTTCCTTCACTTGAGGAGAGAGTGCTGCCACAGTCTGGACAATTCCAATTCCCCCTCCACAACATTGAGTCTGGTATATCCCTATGTAGAGGTCTTCTCGAATTACACATGGGAGACACCAAGACACTTAAAAGGTGCTGGGAAAGGGAAAGCAGAAAGCAATAGTGATATTCTTTTGGAATGGGGGTTGGCCTAAGATTGTCAGCCTTCACTCCCTTGACTATTTGATAGAGTACCTATCAAGGGATCTTACCTTTTCCCTTATTGGTACTGTTTAGATGTCCTCATCCCTTGCAGGCACACATAGCACCACCACCACCTTTCTAACATTTCTCCTCACAACACCTTCCAGGAAGAGGAAACAGTCATCTCAGAGCCTGCTTTGCAGAGGAGAGTCCTGCTCTATAAACACTTGGGTTTTACTTTCAGCTTGATGTTGAAAGAGGTCTATGTCTGTGAGGTTTATTCTTAGAGACACCTGGGAGCAGGAGCCATAGACATGTTCCCCACAGCTGTTTGGAGTTAAGCTCTAACACAGAAAGGTCACAAGATAGTCTAATTTTAAATCAAATGACCAAGGAGCAATTACAGCAGGTCTGGTTTGGCTCACATCAACTTGTCTCTGTGACAGCCTGCTTGCTCCTACTAAGGTGGGAGTGTGGGCACATTCTCAGCTCTGCCTAGAAACCTTTCCATCACTTCCTGAAACATCAACAATGTTATCCAAGCAAAAGAGCTCTGCAACTTTTAGTCATGAAAACCACAATACAACAACATAAAATAATGAGCCTTAGTTGGTACCACATTTTATACACACACACACACACACACACACACACACACACACACAAGAAAAAAAAGGATGGAAAGGAAGAACATCACAGGGAATATGTACTACCCAGAGTTTAAGAACTTAGAGGAGGAACACAAGGCTTTTATGATTTCAAGGTAGGGAAAGCCTTTTTTTTGTTATTTTATTTATTTATATTATTAGACAGCACAAATCACAGTCCGTGAAGCAAAGCCCAACCTTCCTTCTTCACTGGGTAATGGGCCAGCTCTTTGATGGTGTCATGCAACAGTCCTATATTCAGGCAAAGTGAAGTAAATGTTCTCTTTGTCCTATTTCCCCTTCAAATTAATAATCCATAAGTAAACACCCTAAGTACTCAAAGCAAAAAATTTAACAAATGGACCCATAATAAGAGAATATGGACTACTTTCTCCTTTGTCACACAACTGGAGAGTGGGGGGGGGGAGATGTAGGTGTGCCCATATCACAATGGGCCAACAAAAAAAGGCAGGATAATGGGGAAAAATATTCTACATCCAACTGAGGCAAACCAATTTTGGATATGCCAGCTTCAAAGAACAGCAGTAATCCAGCAAAGACCTTGTCTCAAGCTTCCCAACTCAGGCAGGCTGGTCCTTCTTTGCCTACATCTGCCAATAGTAAGAGCTTGTTTACCACCTGACCCTGAGCTGCTGAAAATTCACATAAGCTTCCCAGGTGGGTAACCTTAGTGCAGGAGGTTCAGGACTGGAAAAACCGGAAGTCTCCTACAGGAGCTTCAAGGGTTGATTATTACTGCACTGGGAATGCAAGACTGGGGCTCAGGAATCTGTAAGATTTCAGCAGCCTTACTGGACATTGGTGGCACAGGCTTTAGTGCCAGCACTAAGGAGGCAAAGGCAGGCAGATCTCTGCAAGTTCAAGGCCAGCCTTGTGTACTTAGCAAGAGCCAGGACAGGCTCCACAGCTACGCAGATAAACCCTATCTCAAAAAGCAAAATAAATAAATAAATATATAAAAAATATAAAAGTGAATTCCAGCAGGAAGAACCTGATACACAGCCCTCAGGTAAGTACTCTTGGCACTTTTTTTGACACACCCACCCAACAACGCAGTACACCAGGGACATGGAGAGCCTAAGCAATGGTGTCTATTTGAGTGTGTGTGTGTGTGTGTGTGTGTGTGTGTGTGTGTGTGTGTGTTATTGTGTGTATGCAGGGGTCTATTTTTTCCAGCACCCCAGCTGTAACTAGGAGAGTTCAGGGCAAACAGTTGCCAGCACACATCAAAGAGTTCCTAATTAGATACTTGCTCTGCTAGCTCACTCTCAGGCTCCATTGGAATTTCAGGCTATCCCCACTTCAAAATCAAAAGCAGGCTAGGTATTTCTAACTTCCATGCTGGAAAATTTCAGGACTACCTCAAGTTTTGCCTGTGTGCTAGAACAGCTCAGGAAAGAAAAGAAAAGATGAGTAAATCTTCCCTACCCAAGATAGCCTACCTCTAGGTGCTTATATTTAGCAGTGCTAGCTCATGAGCCCAGCATCGGGCAATGAAGCAATCTACAGGAGGAGGGGGCAGGGGAGAGCCACCCCTCCCACTCTTCCTTCTCAGGATGATTCTTGGTTCCTTGGAGTCCAAAGTCTTTTGGTTTTGGAGTTGTGACTTACCTCTCTACCCTAATTATCACATGGATAGCTAAATGAGATCAATCACTTTGCACAGACAGACAGAAGCCCTACTTTCCTTATTCCTGGTGGAGGTGGAAGCTGTCTGGGCTTCTCACCAAGGTTATCCTGGTTGGAGAGGTTTCCTTCACTTGAGGAGAGAGTGCTGCCACAGTCTGGACAATTCCAATTCCCCCTCCACAACATTGAGTCTGGTATATCCCTATGTAGAGGTCTTCTCGAATTACACATGGGAGACACCAAGACACTTAAAAGGTGCTGGGAAAGGGAAAGCAGAAAGCAATAGTGATATTCTTTTGGAATGGGGGTTGGCCTAAGATTGTCAGCCTTCACTCCCTTGACTATTTGATAGAGTACCTATCAAGGGATCTTACCTTTTCCCTTATTGGTACTGTTTAGATGTCCTCATCCCTTGCAGGCACACATAGCACCACCACCACCTTTCTAACATTTCTCCTCACAACACCTTCCAGGAAGAGGAAACAGTCATCTCAGAGCCTGCTTTGCAGAGGAGAGTCCTGCTCTATAAACACTTGGGTTTTACTTTCAGCTTGATGTTGAAAGAGGTCTATGTCTGTGAGGTTTATTCTTAGAGACACCTGGGAGCAGGAGCCATAGACATGTTCCCCACAGCTGTTTGGAGTTAAGCTCTAACACAGAAAGGTCACAAGATAGTCTAATTTTAAATCAAATGACCAAGGAGCAATTACAGCAGGTCTGGTTTGGCTCACATCAACTTGTCTCTGTGACAGCCTGCTTGCTCCTACTAAGGTGGGAGTGTGGGCACATTCTCAGCTCTGCCTAGAAACCTTTCCATCACTTCCTGAAACATCAACAATGTTATCCAAGCAAAAGAGCTCTGCAACTTTTAGTCATGAAAACCACAATACAACAACATAAAATAATGAGCCTTAGTTGGTACCACATTTTATACACACACACACACACACACACACACACACACACACACAAGAAAAAAAAGGATGGAAAGGAAGAACATCACAGGGAATATGTACTACCCAGAGTTTAAGAACTTAGAGGAGGAACACAAGGCTTTTATGATTTCAAGGTAGGGAAAGCCTTTTTTTTGTTATTTTATTTATTTATATTATTAGACAGCACAAATCACAGTCCGTGAAGCAAAGCCCAACCTTCCTTCTTCACTGGGTAATGGGCCAGCTCTTTGATGGTGTCATGCAACAGTCCTATATTCAGGCAAAGTGAAGTAAATGTTCTCTTTGTCCTATTTCCCCCTTCAAATTAATAATCCATAAGTAAACACCCTAAGTACTCAAAGCAAAAAATTTAACAAATGGACCCATAATAAGAGAATATGGACTACTTTCTCCTTTGTCACACAACTGGAGAGTGGGGGGGGGGGGAGATGTAGGTGTGCCCATATCACAATGGGCCAACAAAAAAAGGCAGGATAATGGGGAAAAATATTCTACATCCAACTGAGGCAAACCAATTTTGGATATGCCAGCTTCAAAGAACAGCAGTAATCCAGCAAAGACCTTGTCTCAAGCTTCCCAACTCAGGCAGGCTGGTCCTTCTTTGCCTACATCTGCCAATAGTAAGAGCTTGTTTACCACCTGACCCTGAGCTGCTGAAAATTCACATAAGCTTCCCAGGTGGGTAACCTTAGTGCAGGAGGTTCAGGACTGGAAAAACCGGAAGTCTCCTACAGGAGCTTCAAGGGTTGATTATTACTGCACTGGGAATGCAAGACTGGGGCTCAGGAATCTGTAAGATTTCAGCAGCCTTACTGGACATTGGTGGCACAGGCTTTAGTGCCAGCACTAAGGAGGCAAAGGCAGGCAGATCTCTGCAAGTTCAAGGCCAGCCTTGTGTACTTAGCAAGAGCCAGGACAGGCTCCACAGCTACGCAGATAAACCCTATCTCAAAAAGCAAAATAAATAAATAAATATATAAAAAATATAAAAGTGAATTCCAGCAGGAAGAACCTGATACACAGCCCTCAGGTAAGTACTCTTGGCACTTTTTTTGACACACCCACCCAACAACGCAGTACACCAGGGACATGGAGAGCCTAAGCAATGGTGTCTATTTGAGTGTGTGTGTGTGTGTGTGTGTGTGTGTGTGTGTGTGTGTGTTATTGTGTGTATGCAGGGGTCTATTTTTTCCAGCACCCCAGCTGTAACTAGGAGAGTTCAGGGCAAACAGTTGCCAGCACACATCAAAGAGTTCCTAATTAGATACTTGCTCTGCTAGCTCACTCTCAGGCTCCATTGGAATTTCAGGCTATCCCCACTTCAAAATCAAAAGCAGGCTAGGTATTTCTAACTTCCATGCTGGAAAATTTCAGGACTACCTCAAGTTTTGCCTGTGTGCTAGAACAGCTCAGGAAAGAAAAGAAAAGATGAGTAAATCTTCCCTACCCAAGATAGCCTACCTCTAGGTGCTTATATTTAGCAGTGCTAGCTCATGAGCCCAGCATCGGGCAATGAAGCAATCTACAGGAGGAGGGGGCAGGGGAGAGCCACCCCTCCCACTCTTCCTTCTCAGGATGATTCTTGGTTCCTTGGAGTCCAAAGTCTTTTGGTTTTGGAGTTGTGACTTACCTCTCTACCCTAATTATCACATGGATAGCTAAATGAGATCAATCACTTTGCACAGACAGACAGAAGCCCTACTTTCCTTATTCCTGGTGGAGGTGGAAGCTGTCTGGGCTTCTCACCAAGGTTATCCTGGTTGGAGAGGTTTCCTTCACTTGAGGAGAGAGTGCTGCCACAGTCTGGACAATTCCAATTCCCCCTCCACAACATTGAGTCTGGTATATCCCTATGTAGAGGTCTTCTCGAATTACACATGGGAGACACCAAGACACTTAAAAGGTGCTGGGAAAGGGAAAGCAGAAAGCAATAGTGATATTCTTTTGGAATGGGGGTTGGCCTAAGATTGTCAGCCTTCACTCCCTTGACTATTTGATAGAGTACCTATCAAGGGATCTTACCTTTTCCCTTATTGGTACTGTTTAGATGTCCTCATCCCTTGCAGGCACACATAGCACCACCACCACCTTTCTAACATTTCTCCTCACAACACCTTCCAGGAAGAGGAAACAGTCATCTCAGAGCCTGCTTTGCAGAGGAGAGTCCTGCTCTATAAACACTTGGGTTTTACTTTCAGCTTGATGTTGAAAGAGGTCTATGTCTGTGAGGTTTATTCTTAGAGACACCTGGGAGCAGGAGCCATAGACATGTTCCCCACAGCTGTTTGGAGTTAAGCTCTAACACAGAAAGGTCACAAGATAGTCTAATTTTAAATCAAATGACCAAGGAGCAATTACAGCAGGTCTGGTTTGGCTCACATCAACTTGTCTCTGTGACAGCCTGCTTGCTCCTACTAAGGTGGGAGTGTGGGCACATTCTCAGCTCTGCCTAGAAACCTTTCCATCACTTCCTGAAACATCAACAATGTTATCCAAGCAAAAGAGCTCTGCAACTTTTAGTCATGAAAACCACAATACAACAACATAAAATAATGAGCCTTAGTTGGTACCACATTTTATACACACACACACACACACACACACACACACACACACACACAAGAAAAAAAGGATGGAAAGGAAGAACATCACAGGGAATATGTACTACCCAGAGTTTAAGAACTTAGAGGAGGAACACAAGGCTTTTATGATTTCAAGGTAGGGAAAGCCTTTTTTTTTGTTATTTTATTTATTTATATTATTAGACAGCACAAATCACAGTCCGTGAAGCAAAGCCCAACCTTCCTTCTTCACTGGGTAATGGGCCAGCTCTTTGATGGTGTCATGCAACAGTCCTATATTCAGGCAAAGTGAAGTAAATGTTCTCTTTGTCCTATTTCCCCCTTCAAATTAATAATCCATAAGTAAACACCCTAAGTACTCAAAGCAAAAAATTTAACAAATGGACCCATAATAAGAGAATATGGACTACTTTCTCCTTTGTCACACAACTGGAGAGTGGGGGGGGGAGATGTAGGTGTGCCCATATCACAATGGGCCAACAAAAAAAGGCAGGATAATGGGGAAAAATATTCTACATCCAACTGAGGCAAACCAATTTTGGATATGCCAGCTTCAAAGAACAGCAGTAATCCAGCAAAGACCTTGTCTCAAGCTTCCCAACTCAGGCAGGCTGGTCCTTCTTTGCCTACATCTGCCAATAGTAAGAGCTTGTTTACCACCTGACCCTGAGCTGCTGAAAATTCACATAAGCTTCCCAGGTGGGTAACCTTAGTGCAGGAGGTTCAGGACTGGAAAAACCGGAAGTCTCCTACAGGAGCTTCAAGGGTTGATTATTACTGCACTGGGAATGCAAGACTGGGGCTCAGGAATCTGTAAGATTTCAGCAGCCTTACTGGACATTGGTGGCACAGGCTTTAGTGCCAGCACTAAGGAGGCAAAGGCAGGCAGATCTCTGCAAGTTCAAGGCCAGCCTTGTGTACTTAGCAAGAGCCAGGACAGGCTCCACAGCTACGCAGATAAACCCTATCTCAAAAAGCAAAATAAATAAATAAATATATAAAAAATATAAAAGTGAATTCCAGCAGGAAGAACCTGATACACAGCCCTCAGGTAAGTACTCTTGGCACTTTTTTTGACACACCCACCCAACAACGCAGTACACCAGGGACATGGAGGGCCTAAGCAATGGTGTCTATTTGAGGTGTGTGTGTGTGTGTGTGTGTGTGTGTGTGTGTGTGTGTTATTGTGTGTATGCAGGGGTCTATTTTTTCCAGCACCCCAGCTGTAACTAGGAGAGTTCAGGGCAAACAGTTGCCAGCACACATCAAAGAGTTCCTAATTAGATACTTGCTCTGCTAGCTCACTCTCAGGCTCCATTGGAATTTCAGGCTATCCCCACTTCAAAATCAAAAGCAGGCTAGGTATTTCTAACTTCCATGCTGGAAAATTTCAGGACTACCTCAAGTTTTGCCTGTGTGCTAGAACAGCTCAGGAAAGAAAAGAAAAGATGAGTAAATCTTCCCTACCCAAGATAGCCTACCTCTAGGTGCTTATATTTAGCAGTGCTAGCTCATGAGCCCAGCATCGGGCAATGAAGCAATCTACAGGAGGAGGGGGCAGGGGAGAGCCACCCCTCCCACTCTTCCTTCTCAGGATGATTCTTGGTTCCTTGGAGTCCAAAGTCTTTTGGTTTTGGAGTTGTGACTTACCTCTCTACCCTAATTATCACATGGATAGCTAAATGAGATCAATCACTTTGCACAGACAGACAGAAGCCCTACTTTCCTTATTCCTGGTGGAGGTGGAAGCTGTCTGGGCTTCTCACCAAGGTTATCCTGGTTGGAGAGGTTTCCTTCACTTGAGGAGAGAGTGCTGCCACAGTCTGGACAATTCCAATTCCCCCTCCACAACATTGAGTCTGGTATATCCCTATGTAGAGGTCTTCTCGAATTACACATGGGAGACACCAAGACACTTAAAAGGTGCTGGGAAAGGGAAAGCAGAAAGCAATAGTGATATTCTTTTGGAATGGGGGTTGGCCTAAGATTGTCAGCCTTCACTCCCTTGACTATTTGATAGAGTACCTATCAAGGGATCTTACCTTTTCCCTTATTGGTACTGTTTAGATGTCCTCATCCCTTGCAGGCACACATAGCACCACCACCACCTTTCTAACATTTCTCCTCACAACACCTTCCAGGAAGAGGAAACAGTCATCTCAGAGCCTGCTTTGCAGAGGAGAGTCCTGCTCTATAAACACTTGGGTTTTACTTTCAGCTTGATGTTGAAAGAGGTCTATGTCTGTGAGGTTTATTCTTAGAGACACCTGGGAGCAGGAGCCATAGACATGTTCCCCACAGCTGTTTGGAGTTAAGCTCTAACACAGAAAGGTCACAAGATAGTCTAATTTTAAATCAAATGACCAAGGAGCAATTACAGCAGGTCTGGTTTGGCTCACATCAACTTGTCTCTGTGACAGCCTGCTTGCTCCTACTAAGGTGGGAGTGTGGGCACATTCTCAGCTCTGCCTAGAAACCTTTCCATCACTTCCTGAAACATCAACAATGTTATCCAAGCAAAAGAGCTCTGCAACTTTTAGTCATGAAAACCACAATACAACAACATAAAATAATGAGCCTTAGTTGGTACCACATTTTATACACACACACACACACACACACACACACACACACACAAGAAAAAAAAGGATGGAAAGGAAGAACATCACAGGGAATATGTACTACCCAGAGTTTAAGAACTTAGAGGAGGAACACAAGGCTTTTATGATTTCAAGGTAGGGAAAGCCTTTTTTTTGTTATTTTATTTATTTATATTATTAGACAGCACAAATCACAGTCCGTGAAGCAAAGCCCAACCTTCCTTCTTCACTGGGTAATGGGCCAGCTCTTTGATGGTGTCATGCAACAGTCCTATATTCAGGCAAAGTGAAGTAAATGTTCTCTTTGTCCTATTTCCCCCTTCAAATTAATAATCCATAAGTAAACACCCTAAGTACTCAAAGCAAAAAATTTAACAAATGGACCCATAATAAGAGAATATGGACTACTTTCTCCTTTGTCACACAACTGGAGAGTGGGGGGGGGGAGATGTAGGTGTGCCCATATCACAATGGGCCAACAAAAAAAGGCAGGATAATGGGGAAAAATATTCTACATCCAACTGAGGCAAACCAATTTTGGATATGCCAGCTTCAAAGAACAGCAGTAATCCAGCAAAGACCTTGTCTCAAGCTTCCCAACTCAGGCAGGCTGGTCCTTCTTTGCCTACATCTGCCAATAGTAAGAGCTTGTTTACCACCTGACCCTGAGCTGCTGAAAATTCACATAAGCTTCCCAGGTGGGTAACCTTAGTGCAGGAGGTTCAGGACTGGAAAAACCGGAAGTCTCCTACAGGAGCTTCAAGGGTTGATTATTACTGCACTGGGAATGCAAGACTGGGGCTCAGGAATCTGTAAGATTTCAGCAGCCTTACTGGACATTGGTGGCACAGGCTTTAGTGCCAGCACTAAGGAGGCAAAGGCAGGCAGATCTCTGCAAGTTCAAGGCCAGCCTTGTGTACTTAGCAAGAGCCAGGACAGGCTCCACAGCTACGCAGATAAACCCTATCTCAAAAAGCAAAATAAATAAATAAATATATAAAAAATATAAAAGTGAATTCCAGCAGGAAGAACCTGATACACAGCCCTCAGGTAAGTACTCTTGGCACTTTTTTTGACACACCCACCCAACAACGCAGTACACCAGGGACATGGAGAGCCTAAGCAATGGTGTCTATTTGAGTGTGTGTGTGTGTGTGTGTGTGTGTGTGTGTGTGTGTTATTGTGTGTATGCAGGGGTCTATTTTTTCCAGCACCCCAGCTGTAACTAGGAGAGTTCAGGGCAAACAGTTGCCAGCACACATCAAAGAGTTCCTAATTAGATACTTGCTCTGCTAGCTCACTCTCAGGCTCCATTGGAATTTCAGGCTATCCCCACTTCAAAATCAAAAGCAGGCTAGGTATTTCTAACTTCCATGCTGGAAAATTTCAGGACTACCTCAAGTTTTGCCTGTGTGCTAGAACAGCTCAGGAAAGAAAAGAAAAGATGAGTAAATCTTCCCTACCCAAGATAGCCTACCTCTAGGTGCTTATATTTAGCAGTGCTAGCTCATGAGCCCAGCATCGGGCAATGAAGCAATCTACAGGAGGAGGGGGCAGGGGGAGAGCCACCCCTCCCACTCTTCCTTCTCAGGATGATTCTTGGTTCCTTGGAGTCCAAAGTCTTTTGGTTTTGGAGTTGTGACTTACCTCTCTACCCTAATTATCACATGGATAGCTAAATGAGATCAATCACTTTGCACAGACAGACAGAAGCCCTACTTTCCTTATTCCTGGTGGAGGTGGAAGCTGTCTGGGCTTCTCACCAAGGTTATCCTGGTTGGAGAGGTTTCCTTCACTTGAGGAGAGAGTGCTGCCACAGTCTGGACAATTCCAATTCCCCCTCCACAACATTGAGTCTGGTATATCCCTATGTAGAGGTCTTCTCGAATTACACATGGGAGACACCAAGACACTTAAAAGGTGCTGGGAAAGGGAAAGCAGAAAGCAATAGTGATATTCTTTTGGAATGGGGGGTTGGCCTAAGATTGTCAGCCTTCACTCCCTTGACTATTTGATAGAGTACCTATCAAGGGATCTTACCTTTTCCCTTATTGGTACTGTTTAGATGTCCTCATCCCTTGCAGGCACACATAGCACCACCACCACCTTTCTAACATTTCTCCTCACAACACCTTCCAGGAAGAGGAAACAGTCATCTCAGAGCCTGCTTTGCAGAGGAGAGTCCTGCTCTATAAACACTTGGGTTTTACTTTCAGCTTGATGTTGAAAGAGGTCTATGTCTGTGAGGTTTATTCTTAGAGACACCTGGGAGCAGGAGCCATAGACATGTTCCCCACAGCTGTTTGGAGTTAAGCTCTAACACAGAAAGGTCACAAGATAGTCTAATTTTAAATCAAATGACCAAGGAGCAATTACAGCAGGTCTGGTTTGGCTCACATCAACTTGTCTCTGTGACAGCCTGCTTGCTCCTACTAAGGTGGGAGTGTGGGCACATTCTCAGCTCTGCCTAGAAACCTTTCCATCACTTCCTGAAACATCAACAATGTTATCCAAGCAAAAGAGCTCTGCAACTTTTAGTCATGAAAACCACAATACAACAACATAAAATAATGAGCCTTAGTTGGTACCACATTTTATACACACACACACACACACACACACACACACACACACACAGAGAAAAAAAAAGGATGGAAAGGAAGAACATCACAGGGAATATGTACTACCCAGAGTTTAAGAACTTAGAGGAGGAACACAAGGCTTTTATGATTTCAAGGTAGGGAAAGCCTTTTTTTTGTTATTTTATTTATTTATATTATTAGACAGCACAAATCACAGTCCGTGAAGCAAAGCCCAACCTTCCTTCTTCACTGGGTAATGGGCCAGCTCTTTGATGGTGTCATGCAACAGTCCTATATTCAGGCAAAGTGAAGTAAATGTTCTCTTTGTCCTATTTCCCCCTTCAAATTAATAATCCATAAGTAAACACCCTAAGTACTCAAAGCAAAAAATTTAACAAATGGACCCATAATAAGAGAATATGGACTACTTTCTCCTTTGTCACACAACTGGAGAGTGGGGGGGGGAGATGTAGGTGTGCCCATATCACAATGGGCCAACAAAAAAAGGCAGGATAATGGGGAAAAATATTCTACATCCAACTGAGGCAAACCAATTTTGGATATGCCAGCTTCAAAGAACAGCAGTAATCCAGCAAAGACCTTGTCTCAAGCTTCCCAACTCAGGCAGGCTGGTCCTTCTTTGCCTACATCTGCCAATAGTAAGAGCTTGTTTACCACCTGACCCTGAGCTGCTGAAAATTCACATAAGCTTCCCAGGTGGGTAACCTTAGTGCAGGAGGTTCAGGACTGGAAAAACCGGAAGTCTCCTACAGGAGCTTCAAGGGTTGATTATTACTGCACTGGGAATGCAAGACTGGGGCTCAGGAATCTGTAAGATTTCAGCAGCCTTACTGGACATTGGTGGCACAGGCTTTAGTGCCAGCACTAAGGAGGCAAAGGCAGGCAGATCTCTGCAAGTTCAAGGCCAGCCTTGTGTACTTAGCAAGAGCCAGGACAGGCTCCACAGCTACGCAGATAAACCCTATCTCAAAAAGCAAAATAAATAAATAAATATATAAAAAATATAAAAGTGAATTCCAGCAGGAAGAACCTGATACACAGCCCTCAGGTAAGTACTCTTGGCACTTTTTTTGACACACCCACCCAACAACGCAGTACACCAGGGACATGGAGAGCCTAAGCAATGGTGTCTATTTGAGTGTGTGTGTGTGTGTGTGTGTGTGTGTGTGTGTGTGTTATTGTGTGTGTATGCAGGGGTCTATTTTTTCCAGCACCCCAGCTGTAACTAGGAGAGTTCAGGGCAAACAGTTGCCAGCACACATCAAAGAGTTCCTAATTAGATACTTGCTCTGCTAGCTCACTCTCAGGCTCCATTGGAATTTCAGGCTATCCCCACTTCAAAATCAAAAGCAGGCTAGGTATTTCTAACTTCCATGCTGGAAAATTTCAGGACTACCTCAAGTTTTGCCTGTGTGCTAGAACAGCTCAGGAAAGAAAAGAAAAGATGAGTAAATCTTCCCTACCCAAGATAGCCTACCTCTAGGTGCTTATATTTAGCAGTGCTAGCTCATGAGCCCAGCATCGGGCAATGAAGCAATCTACAGGAGGAGGGGGCAGGGGAGAGCCACCCCTCCCACTCTTCCTTCTCAGGATGATTCTTGGTTCCTTGGAGTCCAAAGTCTTTTGGTTTTGGAGTTGTGACTTACCTCTCTACCCTAATTATCACATGGATAGCTAAATGAGATCAATCACTTTGCACAGACAGACAGAAGCCCTACTTTCCTTATTCCTGGTGGAGGTGGAAGCTGTCTGGGCTTCTCACCAAGGTTATCCTGGTTGGAGAGGTTTCCTTCACTTGAGGAGAGAGTGCTGCCACAGTCTGGACAATTCCAATTCCCCCTCCACAACATTGAGTCTGGTATATCCCTATGTAGAGGTCTTCTCGAATTACACATGGGAGACACCAAGACACTTAAAAGGTGCTGGGAAAGGGAAAGCAGAAAGCAATAGTGATATTCTTTTGGAATGGGGGTTGGCCTAAGATTGTCAGCCTTCACTCCCTTGACTATTTGATAGAGTACCTATCAAGGGATCTTACCTTTTCCCTTATTGGTACTGTTTAGATGTCCTCATCCCTTGCAGGCACACATAGCACCACCACCACCTTTCTAACATTTCTCCTCACAACACCTTCCAGGAAGAGGAAACAGTCATCTCAGAGCCTGCTTTGCAGAGGAGAGTCCTGCTCTATAAACACTTGGGTTTTACTTTCAGCTTGATGTTGAAAGAGGTCTATGTCTGTGAGGTTTATTCTTAGAGACACCTGGGAGCAGGAGCCATAGACATGTTCCCCACAGCTGTTTGGAGTTAAGCTCTAACACAGAAAGGTCACAAGATAGTCTAATTTTAAATCAAATGACCAAGGAGCAATTACAGCAGGTCTGGTTTGGCTCACATCAACTTGTCTCTGTGACAGCCTGCTTGCTCCTACTAAGGTGGGAGTGTGGGCACATTCTCAGCTCTGCCTAGAAACCTTTCCATCACTTCCTGAAACATCAACAATGTTATCCAAGCAAAAGAGCTCTGCAACTTTTAGTCATGAAAACCACAATACAACAACATAAAATAATGAGCCTTAGTTGGTACCACATTTTATAAACACACACACACACACACACACACACACACACACACACAAGAAAAAAAAGGATGGAAAGGAAGAACATCACAGGGAATATGTACTACCCAGAGTTTAAGAACTTAGAGGAGGAACACAAGGCTTTTATGATTTCAAGGTAGGGAAAGCCATTTTTTTGTTATTTTATTTATTTATATTATTAGACAGCACAAATCACAGTCCGTGAAGCAAAGCCCAACCTTCCTTCTTCACTGGGTAATGGGCCAGCTCTTTGATGGTGTCATGCAACAGTCCTATATTCAGGCAAAGTGAAGTAAATGTTCTCTTTGTCCTATTTCCCCCTTCAAATTAATAATCCATAAGTAAACACCCTAAGTACTCAAAGCAAAAAATTTAACAAATGGACCCATAATAAGAGAATATGGACTACTTTCTCCTTTGTCACACAACTGGAGAGTGGGGGGGGGGAGATGTAGGTGTGCCCATATCACAATGGGCCAACAAAAAAAGGCAGGATAATGGGGAAAAATATTCTACATCCAACTGAGGCAAACCAATTTTGGATATGCCAGCTTCAAAGAACAGCAGTAATCCAGCAAAGACCTTGTCTCAAGCTTCCCAACTCAGGCAGGCTGGTCCTTCTTTGCCTACATCTGCCAATAGTAAGAGCTTGTTTACCACCTGACCCTGAGCTGCTGAAAATTCACATAAGCTTCCCAGGTGGGTAACCTTAGTGCAGGAGGTTCAGGACTGGAAAAACCGGAAGTCTCCTACAGGAGCTTCAAGGGTTGATTATTACTGCACTGGGAATGCAAGACTGGGGCTCAGGAATCTGTAAGATTTCAGCAGCCTTACTGGACATTGGTGGCACAGGCTTTAGTGCCAGCACTAAGGAGGCAAAGGCAGGCAGATCTCTGCAAGTTCAAGGCCAGCCTTGTGTACTTAGCAAGAGCCAGGACAGGCTCCACAGCTACGCAGATAAACCCTATCTCAAAAAGCAAAATAAATAAATAAATATATAAAAAATATAAAAGTGAATTCCAGCAGGAAGAACCTGATACACAGCCCTCAGGTAAGTACTCTTGGCACTTTTTTTGACACACCCACCCAACAACGCAGTACACCAGGGACATGGAGGGCCTAAGCAATGGTGTCTATTTGAGTGTGTGTGTGTGTGTGTGTGTGTGTGTGTGTGTGTTGTTGTGTGTGTATGCAGGGGTCTATTTTTTCCAGCACCCCAGCTGTAACTAGGAGAGTTCAGGGCAAACAGTTGCCAGCACACATCAAAGAGTTCCTAATTAGATACTTGCTCTGCTAGCTCACTCTCAGGCTCCATTGGAATTTCAGGCTATCCCCACTTCAAAATCAAAAGCAGGCTAGGTATTTCTAACTTCCATGCTGGAAAATTTCAGGACTACCTCAAGTTTTGCCTGTGTGCTAGAACAGCTCAGGAAAGAAAAGAAAAGATGAGTAAATCTTCCCTACCCAAGATAGCCTACCTCTAGGTGCTTATATTTAGCAGTGCTAGCTCATGAGCCCAGCATCGGGCAATGAAGCAATCTACAGGAGGAGGGGGCAGGGGAGAGCCACCCCTCCCACTCTTCCTTCTCAGGATGATTCTTGGTTCCTTGGAGTCCAAAGTCTTTTGGTTTTGGAGTTGTGACTTACCTCTCTACCCTAATTATCACATGGATAGCTAAATGAGATCAATCACTTTGCACAGACAGACAGAAGCCCTACTTTCCTTATTCCTGGTGGAGGTGGAAGCTGTCTGGGCTTCTCACCAAGGTTATCCTGGTTGGAGAGGTTTCCTTCACTTGAGGAGAGAGTGCTGCCACAGTCTGGACAATTCCAATTCCCCCTCCACAACATTGAGTCTGGTATATCCCTATGTAGAGGTCTTCTCGAATTACACATGGGAGACACCAAGACACTTAAAAGGTGCTGGGAAAGGGAAAGCAGAAAGCAATAGTGATATTCTTTTGGAATGGGGGTTGGCCTAAGATTGTCAGCCTTCACTCCCTTGACTATTTGATAGAGTACCTATCAAGGGATCTTACCTTTTCCCTTATTGGTACTGTTTAGATGTCCTCATCCCTTGCAGGCACACATAGCACCACCACCACCTTTCTAACATTTCTCCTCACAACACCTTCCAGGAAGAGGAAACAGTCATCTCAGAGCCTGCTTTGCAGAGGAGAGTCCTGCTCTATAAACACTTGGGTTTTACTTTCAGCTTGATGTTGAAAGAGGTCTATGTCTGTGAGGTTTATTCTTAGAGACACCTGGGAGCAGGAGCCATAGACATGTTCCCCACAGCTGTTTGGAGTTAAGCTCTAACACAGAAAGGTCACAAGATAGTCTAATTTTAAATCAAATGACCAAGGAGCAATTACAGCAGGTCTGGTTTGGCTCACATCAACTTGTCTCTGTGACAGCCTGCTTGCTCCTACTAAGGTGGGAGTGTGGGCACATTCTCAGCTCTGCCTAGAAACCTTTCCATCACTTCCTGAAACATCAACAATGTTATCCAAGCAAAAGAGCTCTGCAACTTTTAGTCATGAAAACCACAATACAACAACATAAAATAATGAGCCTTAGTTGGTACCACATTTTATACACACACACACACACACACACACACACACACACACACACAAGAAAAAAAAAGGATGGAAAGGAAGAACATCACAGGGAATATGTACTACCCAGAGTTTAAGAACTTAGAGGAGGAACACAAGGCTTTTATGATTTCAAGGTAGGGAAAGCCTTTTTTTTTGTTATTTTATTTATTTATATTATTAGACAGCACAAATCACAGTCCGTGAAGCAAAGCCCAACCTTCCTTCTTCACTGGGTAATGGGCCAGCTCTTTGATGGTGTCATGCAACAGTCCTATATTCAGGCAAAGTGAAGTAAATGTTCTCTTTGTCCTATTTCCCCCTTCAAATTAATAATCCATAAGTAAACACCCTAAGTACTCAAAGCAAAAAATTTAACAAATGGACCCATAATAAGAGAATATGGACTACTTTCTCCTTTGTCACACAACTGGAGAGTGGGGGGGGGGAGATGTAGGTGTGCCCATATCACAATGGGCCAACAAAAAAAGGCAGGATAATGGGGAAAAATATTCTACATCCAACTGAGGCAAACCAATTTTGGATATGCCAGCTTCAAAGAACAGCAGTAATCCAGCAAAGACCTTGTCTCAAGCTTCCCAACTCAGGCAGGCTGGTCCTTCTTTGCCTACATCTGCCAATAGTAAGAGCTTGTTTACCACCTGACCCTGAGCTGCTGAAAATTCACATAAGCTTCCCAGGTGGGTAACCTTAGTGCAGGAGGTTCAGGACTGGAAAAACCGGAAGTCTCCTACAGGAGCTTCAAGGGTTGATTATTACTGCACTGGGAATGCAAGACTGGGGCTCAGGAATCTGTAAGATTTCAGCAGCCTTACTGGACATTGGTGGCACAGGCTTTAGTGCCAGCACTAAGGAGGCAAAGGCAGGCAGATCTCTGCAAGTTCAAGGCCAGCCTTGTGTACTTAGCAAGAGCCAGGACAGGCTCCACAGCTACGCAGATAAACCCTATCTCAAAAAGCAAAATAAATAAATAAATATATAAAAAATATAAAAGTGAATTCCAGCAGGAAGAACCTGATACACAGCCCTCAGGTAAGTACTCTTGGCACTTTTTTTGACACACCCACCCAACAACGCAGTACACCAGGGACATGGAGAGCCTAAGCAATGGTGTCTATTTGAGTGTGTGTGTGTGTGTGTGTGTGTGTGTGTGTGTGTGTTATTGTGTGTATGCAGGGGTCTATTTTTTTCCAGCACCCCAGCTGTAACTAGGAGAGTTCAGGGCAAACAGTTGCCAGCACACATCAAAGAGTTCCTAATTAGATACTTGCTCTGCTAGCTCACTCTCAGGCTCCATTGGAATTTCAGGCTATCCCCACTTCAAAATCAAAAGCAGGCTAGGTATTTCTAACTTCCATGCTGGAAAATTTCAGGACTACCTCAAGTTTTGCCTGTGTGCTAGAACAGCTCAGGAAAGAAAAGAAAAGATGAGTAAATCTTCCCTACCCAAGATAGCCTACCTCTAGGTGCTTATATTTAGCAGTGCTAGCTCATGAGCCCAGCATCGGGCAATGAAGCAATCTACAGGAGGAGGGGGCAGGGGAGAGCCACCCCTCCCACTCTTCCTTCTCAGGATGATTCTTGGTTCCTTGGAGTCCAAAGTCTTTTGGTTTTGGAGTTGTGACTTACCTCTCTACCCTAATTATCACATGGATAGCTAAATGAGATCAATCACTTTGCACAGACAGACAGAAGCCCTACTTTCCTTATTCCTGGTGGAGGTGGAAGCTGTCTGGGCTTCTCACCAAGGTTATCCTGGTTGGAGAGGTTTCCTTCACTTGAGGAGAGAGTGCTGCCACAGTCTGGACAATTCCAATTCCCCCTCCACAACATTGAGTCTGGTATATCCCTATGTAGAGGTCTTCTCGAATTACACATGGGAGACACCAAGACACTTAAAAGGTGCTGGGAAAGGGAAAGCAGAAAGCAATAGTGATATTCTTTTGGAATGGGGGTTGGCCTAAGATTGTCAGCCTTCACTCCCTTGACTATTTGATAGAGTACCTATCAAGGGATCTTACCTTTTCCCTTATTGGTACTGTTTAGATGTCCTCATCCCTTGCAGGCACACATAGCACCACCACCACCTTTCTAACATTTCTCCTCACAACACCTTCCAGGAAGAGGAAACAGTCATCTCAGAGCCTGCTTTGCAGAGGAGAGTCCTGCTCTATAAACACTTGGGTTTTACTTTCAGCTTGATGTTGAAAGAGGTCTATGTCTGTGAGGTTTATTCTTAGAGACACCTGGGAGCAGGAGCCATAGACATGTTCCCCACAGCTGTTTGGAGTTAAGCTCTAACACAGAAAGGTCACAAGATAGTCTAATTTTAAATCAAATGACCAAGGAGCAATTACAGCAGGTCTGGTTTGGCTCACATCAACTTGTCTCTGTGACAGCCTGCTTGCTCCTACTAAGGTGGGAGTGTGGGCACATTCTCAGCTCTGCCTAGAAACCTTTCCATCACTTCCTGAAACATCAACAATGTTATCCAAGCAAAAGAGCTCTGCAACTTTTAGTCATGAAAACCACAATACAACAACATAAAATAATGAGCCTTAGTTGGTACCACATTTTATACACACACACACACACACACACACACACACACACACACACAAGAAAAAAAAGGATGGAAAGGAAGAACATCACAGGGAATATGTACTACCCAGAGTTTAAGAACTTAGAGGAGGAACACAAGGCTTTTATGATTTCAAGGTAGGGAAAGCCTTTTTTTTGTTATTTTATTTATTTATATTATTAGACAGCACAAATCACAGTCCGTGAAGCAAAGCCCAACCTTCCTTCTTCACTGGGTAATGGGCCAGCTCTTTGATGGTGTCATGCAACAGTCCTATATTCAGGCAAAGTGAAGTAAATGTTCTCTTTGTCCTATTTCCCCCTTCAAATTAATAATCCATAAGTAAACACCCTAAGTACTCAAAGCAAAAAATTTAACAAATGGACCCATAATAAGAGAATATGGACTACTTTCTCCTTTGTCACACAACTGGAGAGTGGGGGGGGGAGATGTAGGTGTGCCCATATCACAATGGGCCAACAAAAAAAGGCAGGATAATGGGGAAAAATATTCTACATCCAACTGAGGCAAACCAATTTTGGATATGCCAGCTTCAAAGAACAGCAGTAATCCAGCAAAGACCTTGTCTCAAGCTTCCCAACTCAGGCAGGCTGGTCCTTCTTTGCCTACATCTGCCAATAGTAAGAGCTTGTTTACCACCTGACCCTGAGCTGCTGAAAATTCACATAAGCTTCCCAGGTGGGTAACCTTAGTGCAGGAGGTTCAGGACTGGAAAAACCGGAAGTCTCCTACAGGAGCTTCAAGGGTTGATTATTACTGCACTGGGAATGCAAGACTGGGGCTCAGGAATCTGTAAGATTTCAGCAGCCTTACTGGACATTGGTGGCACAGGCTTTAGTGCCAGCACTAAGGAGGCAAAGGCAGGCAGATCTCTGCAAGTTCAAGGCCAGCCTTGTGTACTTAGCAAGAGCCAGGACAGGCTCCACAGCTACGCAGATAAACCCTATCTCAAAAAGCAAAATAAATAAATAAATATATAAAAAATATAAAAGTGAATTCCAGCAGGAAGAACCTGATACACAGCCCTCAGGTAAGTACTCTTGGCACTTTTTTTGACACACCCACCCAACAACGCAGTACACCAGGGACATGGAGAGCCTAAGCAATGGTGTCTATTTGAGTGTGTGTGTGTGTGTGTGTGTGTGTGTGTGTGTGTGTGTGTTATTGTGTGTATGCAGGGGTCTATTTTTTCCAGCACCCCAGCTGTAACTAGGAGAGTTCAGGGCAAACAGTTGCCAGCACACATCAAAGAGTTCCTAATTAGATACTTGCTCTGCTAGCTCACTCTCAGGCTCCATTGGAATTTCAGGCTATCCCCACTTCAAAATCAAAAGCAGGCTAGGTATTTCTAACTTCCATGCTGGAAAATTTCAGGACTACCTCAAGTTTTGCCTGTGTGCTAGAACAGCTCAGGAAAGAAAAGAAAAGATGAGTAAATCTTCCCTACCCAAGATAGCCTACCTCTAGGTGCTTATATTTAGCAGTGCTAGCTCATGAGCCCAGCATCGGGCAATGAAGCAATCTACAGGAGGAGGGGGCAGGGGGAGAGCCACCCCTCCCACTCTTCCTTCTCAGGATGATTCTTGGTTCCTTGGAGTCCAAAGTCTTTTGGTTTTGGAGTTGTGACTTACCTCTCTACCCTAATTATCACATGGATAGCTAAATGAGATCAATCACTTTGCACAGACAGACAGAAGCCCTACTTTCCTTATTCCTGGTGGAGGTGGAAGCTGTCTGGGCTTCTCACCAAGGTTATCCTGGTTGGAGAGGTTTCCTTCACTTGAGGAGAGAGTGCTGCCACAGTCTGGACAATTCCAATTCCCCCTCCACAACATTGAGTCTGGTATATCCCTATGTAGAGGTCTTCTCGAATTACACATGGGAGACACCAAGACACTTAAAAGGTGCTGGGAAAGGGAAAGCAGAAAGCAATAGTGATATTCTTTTGGAATGGGGGTTGGCCTAAGATTGTCAGCCTTCACTCCCTTGACTATTTGATAGAGTACCTATCAAGGGATCTTACCTTTTCCCTTATTGGTACTGTTTAGATGTCCTCATCCCTTGCAGGCACACATAGCACCACCACCACCTTTCTAACATTTCTCCTCACAACACCTTCCAGGAAGAGGAAACAGTCATCTCAGAGCCTGCTTTGCAGAGGAGAGTCCTGCTCTATAAACACTTGGGTTTTACTTTCAGCTTGATGTTGAAAGAGGTCTATGTCTGTGAGGTTTATTCTTAGAGACACCTGGGAGCAGGAGCCATAGACATGTTCCCCACAGCTGTTTGGAGTTAAGCTCTAACACAGAAAGGTCACAAGATAGTCTAATTTTAAATCAAATGACCAAGGAGCAATTACAGCAGGTCTGGTTTGGCTCACATCAACTTGTCTCTGTGACAGCCTGCTTGCTCCTACTAAGGTGGGAGTGTGGGCACATTCTCAGCTCTGCCTAGAAACCTTTCCATCACTTCCTGAAACATCAACAATGTTATCCAAGCAAAAGAGCTCTGCAACTTTTAGTCATGAAAACCACAATACAACAACATAAAATAATGAGCCTTAGTTGGTACCACATTTTATACACACACACACACACACACACACACACACACACACACACAAGAAAAAAAAGGATGGAAAGGAAGAACATCACAGGGAATATGTACTACCCAGAGTTTAAGAACTTAGAGGAGGAACACAAGGCTTTTATGATTTCAAGGTAGGGAAAGCCTTTTTTTTTGTTATTTTATTTATTTATATTATTAGACAGCACAAATCACAGTCCGTGAAGCAAAGCCCAACCTTCCTTCTTCACTGGGTAATGGGCCAGCTCTTTGATGGTGTCATGCAACAGTCCTATATTCAGGCAAAGTGAAGTAAATGTTCTCTTTGTCCTATTTCCCCCTTCAAATTAATAATCCATAAGTAAACACCCTAAGTACTCAAAGCAAAAAATTTAACAAATGGACCCATAATAAGAGAATATGGACTACTTTCTCCTTTGTCACACAACTGGAGAGTGGGGGGGGGGAGATGTAGGTGTGCCCATATCACAATGGGCCAACAAAAAAAGGCAGGATAATGGGGAAAAATATTCTACATCCAACTGAGGCAAACCAATTTTGGATATGCCAGCTTCAAAGAACAGCAGTAATCCAGCAAAGACCTTGTCTCAAGCTTCCCAACTCAGGCAGGCTGGTCCTTCTTTGCCTACATCTGCCAATAGTAAGAGCTTGTTTACCACCTGACCCTGAGCTGCTGAAAATTCACATAAGCTTCCCAGGTGGGTAACCTTAGTGCAGGAGGTTCAGGACTGGAAAAACCGGAAGTCTCCTACAGGAGCTTCAAGGGTTGATTATTACTGCACTGGGAATGCAAGACTGGGGCTCAGGAATCTGTAAGATTTCAGCAGCCTTACTGGACATTGGTGGCACAGGCTTTAGTGCCAGCACTAAGGAGGCAAAGGCAGGCAGATCTCTGCAAGTTCAAGGCCAGCCTTGTGTACTTAGCAAGAGCCAGGACAGGCTCCACAGCTACGCAGATAAACCCTATCTCAAAAAGCAAAATAAATAAATAAATATATAAAAAATATAAAAGTGAATTCCAGCAGGAAGAACCTGATACACAGCCCTCAGGTAAGTACTCTTGGCACTTTTTTTGACACACCCACCCAACAACGCAGTACACCAGGGACATGGAGAGCCTAAGCAATGGTGTCTATTTGAGTGTGTGTGTGTGTGTGTGTGTGTGTGTGTGTGTGTGTGTGTTATTGTGTGTATGCAGGGGTCTATTTTTTCCAGCACCCCAGCTGTAACTAGGAGAGTTCAGGGCAAACAGTTGCCAGCACACATCAAAGAGTTCCTAATTAGATACTTGCTCTGCTAGCTCACTCTCAGGCTCCATTGGAATTTCAGGCTATCCCCACTTCAAAATCAAAAGCAGGCTAGGTATTTCTAACTTCCATGCTGGAAAATTTCAGGACTACCTCAAGTTTTGCCTGTGTGCTAGAACAGCTCAGGAAAGAAAAGAAAAGATGAGTAAATCTTCCCTACCCAAGATAGCCTACCTCTAGGTGCTTATATTTAGCAGTGCTAGCTCATGAGCCCAGCATCGGGCAATGAAGCAATCTACAGGAGGAGGGGGCAGGGGAGAGCCACCCCTCCCACTCTTCCTTCTCAGGATGATTCTTGGTTCCTTGGAGTCCAAAGTCTTTTGGTTTTGGAGTTGTGACTTACCTCTCTACCCTAATTATCACATGGATAGCTAAATGAGATCAATCACTTTGCACAGACAGACAGAAGCCCTACTTTCCTTATTCCTGGTGGAGGTGGAAGCTGTCTGGGCTTCTCACCAAGGTTATCCTGGTTGGAGAGGTTTCCTTCACTTGAGGAGAGAGTGCTGCCACAGTCTGGACAATTCCAATTCCCCCTCCACAACATTGAGTCTGGTATATCCCTATGTAGAGGTCTTCTCGAATTACACATGGGAGACACCAAGACACTTAAAAGGTGCTGGGAAAGGGAAAGCAGAAAGCAATAGTGATATTCTTTTGGAATGGGGGTTGGCCTAAGATTGTCAGCCTTCACTCCCTTGACTATTTGATAGAGTACCTATCAAGGGATCTTACCTTTTCCCTTATTGGTACTGTTTAGATGTCCTCATCCCTTGCAGGCACACATAGCACCACCACCACCTTTCTAACATTTCTCCTCACAACACCTTCCAGGAAGAGGAAACAGTCATCTCAGAGCCTGCTTTGCAGAGGAGAGTCCTGCTCTATAAACACTTGGGTTTTACTTTCAGCTTGATGTTGAAAGAGGTCTATGTCTGTGAGGTTTATTCTTAGAGACACCTGGGAGCAGGAGCCATAGACATGTTCCCCACAGCTGTTTGGAGTTAAGCTCTAACACAGAAAGGTCACAAGATAGTCTAATTTTAAATCAAATGACCAAGGAGCAATTACAGCAGGTCTGGTTTGGCTCACATCAACTTGTCTCTGTGACAGCCTGCTTGCTCCTACTAAGGTGGGAGTGTGGGCACATTCTCAGCTCTGCCTAGAAACCTTTCCATCACTTCCTGAAACATCAACAATGTTATCCAAGCAAAAGAGCTCTGCAACTTTTAGTCATGAAAACCACAATACAACAACATAAAATAATGAGCCTTAGTTGGTACCACATTTTATACACACACACACACACACACACACACACACACACACACACACACAAGAAAAAAAAAGGATGGAAAGGAAGAACATCACAGGGAATATGTACTACCCAGAGTTTAAGAACTTAGAGGAGGAACACAAGGCTTTTATGATTTCAAGGTAGGGAAAGCCTTTTTTTTGTTATTTTATTTATTTATATTATTAGACAGCACAAATCACAGTCCGTGAAGCAAAGCCCAACCTTCCTTCTTCACTGGGTAATGGGCCAGCTCTTTGATGGTGTCATGCAACAGTCCTATATTCAGGCAAAGTGAAGTAAATGTTCTCTTTGTCCTATTTCCCCCTTCAAATTAATAATCCATAAGTAAACACCCTAAGTACTCAAAGCAAAAAATTTAACAAATGGACCCATAATAAGAGAATATGGACTACTTTCTCCTTTGTCACACAACTGGAGAGTGGGGGGGGGGGGAGATGTAGGTGTGCCCATATCACAATGGGCCAACAAAAAAAGGCAGGATAATGGGGAAAAATATTCTACATCCAACTGAGGCAAACCAATTTTGGATATGCCAGCTTCAAAGAACAGCAGTAATCCAGCAAAGACCTTGTCTCAAGCTTCCCAACTCAGGCAGGCTGGTCCTTCTTTGCCTACATCTGCCAATAGTAAGAGCTTGTTTACCACCTGACCCTGAGCTGCTGAAAATTCACATAAGCTTCCCAGGTGGGTAACCTTAGTGCAGGAGGTTCAGGACTGGAAAAACCGGAAGTCTCCTACAGGAGCTTCAAGGGTTGATTATTACTGCACTGGGAATGCAAGACTGGGGCTCAGGAATCTGTAAGATTTCAGCAGCCTTACTGGACATTGGTGGCACAGGCTTTAGTGCCAGCACTAAGGAGGCAAAGGCAGGCAGATCTCTGCAAGTTCAAGGCCAGCCTTGTGTACTTAGCAAGAGCCAGGACAGGCTCCACAGCTACGCAGATAAACCCTATCTCAAAAAGCAAAATAAATAAATAAATATATAAAAAATATAAAAGTGAATTCCAGCAGGAAGAACCTGATACACAGCCCTCAGGTAAGTACTCTTGGCACTTTTTTTGACACACCCACCCAACAACGCAGTACACCAGGGACATGGAGAGCCTAAGCAATGGTGTCTATTTGATGTGTGTGTGTGTGTGTGTGTGTGTGTGTGTGTGTGTGTGTTATTGTGTGTATGCAGGGGTCTATTTTTTCCAGCACCCCAGCTGTAACTAGGAGAGTTCAGGGCAAACAGTTGCCAGCACACATCAAAGAGTTCCTAATTAGATACTTGCTCTGCTAGCTCACTCTCAGGCTCCATTGGAATTTCAGGCTATCCCCACTTCAAAATCAAAAGCAGGCTAGGTATTTCTAACTTCCATGCTGGAAAATTTCAGGACTACCTCAAGTTTTGCCTGTGTGCTAGAACAGCTCAGGAAAGAAAAGAAAAGATGAGTAAATCTTCCCTACCCAAGATAGCCTACCTCTAGGTGCTTATATTTAGCAGTGCTAGCTCATGAGCCCAGCATCGGGCAATGAAGCAATCTACAGGAGGAGGGGGGCAGGGGAGAGCCACCCCTCCCACTCTTCCTTCTCAGGATGATTCTTGGTTCCTTGGAGTCCAAAGTCTTTTGGTTTTGGAGTTGTGACTTACCTCTCTACCCTAATTATCACATGGATAGCTAAATGAGATCAATCACTTTGCACAGACAGACAGAAGCCCTACTTTCCTTATTCCTGGTGGAGGTGGAAGCTGTCTGGGCTTCTCACCAAGGTTATCCTGGTTGGAGAGGTTTCCTTCACTTGAGGAGAGAGTGCTGCCACAGTCTGGACAATTCCAATTCCCCCTCCACAACATTGAGTCTGGTATATCCCTATGTAGAGGTCTTCTCGAATTACACATGGGAGACACCAAGACACTTAAAAGGTGCTGGGAAAGGGAAAGCAGAAAGCAATAGTGATATTCTTTTGGAATGGGGGTTGGCCTAAGATTGTCAGCCTTCACTCCCTTGACTATTTGATAGAGTACCTATCAAGGGATCTTACCTTTTCCCTTATTGGTACTGTTTAGATGTCCTCATCCCTTGCAGGCACACATAGCACCACCACCACCTTTCTAACATTTCTCCTCACAACACCTTCCAGGAAGAGGAAACAGTCATCTCAGAGCCTGCTTTGCAGAGGAGAGTCCTGCTCTATAAACACTTGGGTTTTACTTTCAGCTTGATGTTGAAAGAGGTCTATGTCTGTGAGGTTTATTCTTAGAGACACCTGGGAGCAGGAGCCATAGACATGTTCCCCACAGCTGTTTGGAGTTAAGCTCTAACACAGAAAGGTCACAAGATAGTCTAATTTTAAATCAAATGACCAAGGAGCAATTACAGCAGGTCTGGTTTGGCTCACATCAACTTGTCTCTGTGACAGCCTGCTTGCTCCTACTAAGGTGGGAGTGTGGGCACATTCTCAGCTCTGCCTAGAAACCTTTCCATCACTTCCTGAAACATCAACAATGTTATCCAAGCAAAAGAGCTCTGCAACTTTTAGTCATGAAAACCACAATACAACAACATAAAATAATGAGCCTTAGTTGGTACCACATTTTATACACACACACACACACACACACACACACACACACACACACAAGAAAAAAAAGGATGGAAAGGAAGAACATCACAGGGAATATGTACTACCCAGAGTTTAAGAACTTAGAGGAGGAACACAAGGCTTTTATGATTTCAAGGTAGGGAAAGCCTTTTTTTTTGTTATTTTATTTATTTATATTATTAGACAGCACAAATCACAGTCCGTGAAGCAAAGCCCAACCTTCCTTCTTCACTGGGTAATGGGCCAGCTCTTTGATGGTGTCATGCAACAGTCCTATATTCAGGCAAAGTGAAGTAAATGTTCTCTTTGTCCTATTTCCCCCTTCAAATTAATAATCCATAAGTAAACACCCTAAGTACTCAAAGCAAAAAATTTAACAAATGGACCCATAATAAGAGAATATGGACTACTTTCTCCTTTGTCACACAACTGGAGAGTGGGGGGGGAGATGTAGGTGTGCCCATATCACAATGGGCCAACAAAAAAAGGCAGGATAATGGGGAAAAATATTCTACATCCAACTGAGGCAAACCAATTTTGGATATGCCAGCTTCAAAGAACAGCAGTAATCCAGCAAAGACCTTGTCTCAAGCTTCCCAACTCAGGCAGGCTGGTCCTTCTTTGCCTACATCTGCCAATAGTAAGAGCTTGTTTACCACCTGACCCTGAGCTGCTGAAAATTCACATAAGCTTCCCAGGTGGGTAACCTTAGTGCAGGAGGTTCAGGACTGGAAAAACCGGAAGTCTCCTACAGGAGCTTCAAGGGTTGATTATTACTGCACTGGGAATGCAAGACTGGGGCTCAGGAATCTGTAAGATTTCAGCAGCCTTACTGGACATTGGTGGCACAGGCTTTAGTGCCAGCACTAAGGAGGCAAAGGCAGGCAGATCTCTGCAAGTTCAAGGCCAGCCTTGTGTACTTAGCAAGAGCCAGGACAGGCTCCACAGCTACGCAGATAAACCCTATCTCAAAAAGCAAAATAAATAAATAAATATATAAAAAATATAAAAGTGAATTCCAGCAGGAAGAACCTGATACACAGCCCTCAGGTAAGTACTCTTGGCACTTTTTTTGACACACCCACCCAACAACGCAGTACACCAGGGACATGGAGAGCCTAAGCAATGGTGTCTATTTGAGTGTGTGTGTGTGTGTGTGTGTGTGTGTGTGTGTGTGTGTGTGTGTTATTGTGTGTATGCAGGGGTCTATTTTTTCCAGCACCCCAGCTGTAACTAGGAGAGTTCAGGGCAAACAGTTGCCAGCACACATCAAAGAGTTCCTAATTAGATACTTGCTCTGCTAGCTCACTCTCAGGCTCCATTGGAATTTCAGGCTATCCCCACTTCAAAATCAAAAGCAGGCTAGGTATTTCTAACTTCCATGCTGGAAAATTTCAGGACTACCTCAAGTTTTGCCTGTGTGCTAGAACAGCTCAGGAAAGAAAAGAAAAGATGAGTAAATCTTCCCTACCCAAGATAGCCTACCTCTAGGTGCTTATATTTAGCAGTGCTAGCTCATGAGCCCAGCATCGGGCAATGAAGCAATCTACAGGAGGAGGGGGCAGGGGAGAGCCACCCCTCCCACTCTTCCTTCTCAGGATGATTCTTGGTTCCTTGGAGTCCAAAGTCTTTTGGTTTTGGAGTTGTGACTTACCTCTCTACCCTAATTATCACATGGATAGCTAAATGAGATCAATCACTTTGCACAGACAGACAGAAGCCCTACTTTCCTTATTCCTGGTGGAGGTGGAAGCTGTCTGGGCTTCTCACCAAGGTTATCCTGGTTGGAGAGGTTTCCTTCACTTGAGGAGAGAGTGCTGCCACAGTCTGGACAATTCCAATTCCCCCTCCACAACATTGAGTCTGGTATATCCCTATGTAGAGGTCTTCTCGAATTACACATGGGAGACACCAAGACACTTAAAAGGTGCTGGGAAAGGGAAAGCAGAAAGCAATAGTGATATTCTTTTGGAATGGGGGTTGGCCTAAGATTGTCAGCCTTCACTCCCTTGACTATTTGATAGAGTACCTATCAAGGGATCTTACCTTTTCCCTTATTGGTACTGTTTAGATGTCCTCATCCCTTGCAGGCACACATAGCACCACCACCACCTTTCTAACATTTCTCCTCACAACACCTTCCAGGAAGAGGAAACAGTCATCTCAGAGCCTGCTTTGCAGAGGAGAGTCCTGCTCTATAAACACTTGGGTTTTACTTTCAGCTTGATGTTGAAAGAGGTCTATGTCTGTGAGGTTTATTCTTAGAGACACCTGGGAGCAGGAGCCATAGACATGTTCCCCACAGCTGTTTGGAGTTAAGCTCTAACACAGAAAGGTCACAAGATAGTCTAATTTTAAATCAAATGACCAAGGAGCAATTACAGCAGGTCTGGTTTGGCTCACATCAACTTGTCTCTGTGACAGCCTGCTTGCTCCTACTAAGGTGGGAGTGTGGGCACATTCTCAGCTCTGCCTAGAAACCTTTCCATCACTTCCTGAAACATCAACAATGTTATCCAAGCAAAAGAGCTCTGCAACTTTTAGTCATGAAAACCACAATACAACAACATAAAATAATGAGCCTTAGTTGGTACCACATTTTATACACACACACACACACACACACACACACACACACACACACAAGAAAAAAAAGGATGGAAAGGAAGAACATCACAGGGAATATGTACTACCCAGAGTTTAAGAACTTAGAGGAGGAACACAAGGCTTTTATGATTTCAAGGTAGGGAAAGCCTTTTTTTTTGTTATTTTATTTATTTATATTATTAGACAGCACAAATCACAGTCCGTGAAGCAAAGCCCAACCTTCCTTCTTCACTGGGTAATGGGCCAGCTCTTTGATGGTGTCATGCAACAGTCCTATATTCAGGCAAAGTGAAGTAAATGTTCTCTTTGTCCTATTTCCCCTTCAAATTAATAATCCATAAGTAAACACCCTAAGTACTCAAAGCAAAAAATTTAACAAATGGACCCATAATAAGAGAATATGGACTACTTTCTCCTTTGTCACACAACTGGAGAGTGGGGGGGGGAGATGTAGGTGTGCCCATATCACAATGGGCCAACAAAAAAAAGGCAGGATAATGGGGAAAAATATTCTACATCCAACTGAGGCAAACCAATTTTGGATATGCCAGCTTCAAAGAACAGCAGTAATCCAGCAAAGACCTTGTCTCAAGCTTCCCAACTCAGGCAGGCTGGTCCTTCTTTGCCTACATCTGCCAATAGTAAGAGCTTGTTTACCACCTGACCCTGAGCTGCTGAAAATTCACATAAGC
Source organism: Phodopus roborovskii (assembly GCF_943737965.1). NCBI lineage: Eukaryota > Metazoa > Chordata > Mammalia > Rodentia > Cricetidae > Phodopus > Phodopus roborovskii. Next base: position 316,283 of record NW_026126999.1, read on the forward strand.
TTCCCAGGTGGGTAACCTTAGTGCAGGAGGTTCAGGACTGGAAAAACCGGAAGTCTCCTACAGGAGCTTCAAGGGTTGATTATTACTGCACTGGGAATGCAAGACTGGGGCTCAGGAATCTGTAAGATTTCAGCAGCCTTACTGGACATTGGTGGCACAGGCTTTAGTGCCAGCACTAAGGAGGCAAAGGCAGGCAGATCTCTGCAAGTTCAAGGCCAGCCTTGTGTACTTAGCAAGAGCCAGGACAGGCTCCACAGCTACGCAGATAAACCCTATCTCAAAAAGCAAAATAAATAAATAAATATATAAAAAATATAAAAGTGAATTCCAGCAGGAAGAACCTGATACACAGCCCTCAGGTAAGTACTCTTGGCACTTTTTTTGACACACCCACCCAACAACGCAGTACACCAGGGACATGGAGAGCCTAAGCAATGGTGTCTATTTGAGTGTGTGTGTGTGTGTGTGTGTGTGTGTGTGTGTGTTATTGTGTGTATGCAGGGGTCTATTTTTTCCAGCACCCCAGCTGTAACTAGGAGAGTTCAGGGCAAACAGTTGCCAGCACACATCAAAGAGTTCCTAATTAGATACTTGCTCTGCTAGCTCACTCTCAGGCTCCATTGGAATTTCAGGCTATCCCCACTTCAAAATCAAAAGCAGGCTAGGTATTTCTAACTTCCATGCTGGAAAATTTCAGGACTACCTCAAGTTTTGCCTGTGTGCTAGAACAGCTCAGGAAAGAAAAGAAAAGATGAGTAAATCTTCCCTACCCAAGATAGCCTACCTCTAGGTGCTTATATTTAGCAGTGCTAGCTCATGAGCCCAGCATCGGGCAATGAAGCAATCTACAGGAGGAGGGGGCAGGGGAGAGCCACCCCTCCCACTCTTCCTTCTCAGGATGATTCTTGGTTCCTTGGAGTCCAAAGTCTTTTGGTTTTGGAGTTGTGACTTACCTCTCTACCCTAATTATCACATGGATAGCTAAATGAGATCAATCACTTTGCACAGACAGACAGAAGCCCTACTTTCCTTATTCCTGGTGGAGGTGGAAGCTGTCTGGGCTTCTCACCAAGGTTATCCTGGTTGGAGAGGTTTCCTTCACTTGAGGAGAGAGTGCTGCCACAGTCTGGACAATTCCAATTCCCCCTCCACAACATTGAGTCTGGTATATCCCTATGTAGAGGTCTTCTCGAATTACACATGGGAGACACCAAGACACTTAAAAGGTGCTGGGAAAGGGAAAGCAGAAAGCAATAGTGATATTCTTTTGGAATGGGGGTTGGCCTAAGATTGTCAGCCTTCACTCCCTTGACTATTTGATAGAGTACCTATCAAGGGATCTTACCTTTTCCCTTATTGGTACTGTTTAGATGTCCTCATCCCTTGCAGGCACACATAGCACCACCACCACCTTTCTAACATTTCTCCTCACAACACCTTCCAGGAAGAGGAAACAGTCATCTCAGAGCCTGCTTTGCAGAGGAGAGTCCTGCTCTATAAACACTTGGGTTTTACTTTCAGCTTGATGTTGAAAGAGGTCTATGTCTGTGAGGTTTATTCTTAGAGACACCTGGGAGCAGGAGCCATAGACATGTTCCCCACAGCTGTTTGGAGTTAAGCTCTAACACAGAAAGGTCACAAGATAGTCTAATTTTAAATCAAATGACCAAGGAGCAATTACAGCAGGTCTGGTTTGGCTCACATCAACTTGTCTCTGTGACAGCCTGCTTGCTCCTACTAAGGTGGGAGTGTGGGCACATTCTCAGCTCTGCCTAGAAACCTTTCCATCACTTCCTGAAACATCAACAATGTTATCCAAGCAAAAGAGCTCTGCAACTTTTAGTCATGAAAACCACAATACAACAACATAAAATAATGAGCCTTAGTTGGTACCACATTTTATACACACACACACACACACACACACACACACACACACACAGAAAAAAAAAGGATGGAAAGGAAGAACATCACAGGGAATATGTACTACCCAGAGTTTAAGAACTTAGAGGAGGAACACAAGGCTTTTATGATTTCAAGGTAGGGAAAGCCTTTTTTTTTGTTATTTTATTTATTTATATTATTAGACAGCACAAATCACAGTCCGTGAAGCAAAGCCCAACCTTCCTTCTTCACTGGGTAATGGGCCAGCTCTTTGATGGTGTCATGCAACAGTCCTATATTCAGGCAAAGTGAAGTAAATGTTCTCTTTGTCCTATTTCCCCCTTCAAATTAATAATCCATAAGTAAACACCCTAAGTACTCAAAGCAAAAAATTTAACAAATGGACCCATAATAAGAGAATATGGACTACTTTCTCCTTTGTCACACAACTGGAGAGTGGGGGGGGGGAGATGTAGGTGTGCCCATATCACAATGGGCCAACAAAAAAAGGCAGGATAATGGGGAAAAATATTCTACATCCAACTGAGGCAAACCAATTTTGGATATGCCAGCTTCAAAGAACAGCAGTAATCCAGCAAAGACCTTGTCTCAAGCTTCCCAACTCAGGCAGGCTGGTCCTTCTTTGCCTACATCTGCCAATAGTAAGAGCTTGTTTACCACCTGACCCTGAGCTGCTGAAAATTCACATAAGCTTCCCAGGTGGGTAACCTTAGTGCAGGAGGTTCAGGACTGGAAAAACCGGAAGTCTCCTACAGGAGCTTCAAGGGTTGATTATTACTGCACTGGGAATGCAAGACTGGGGCTCAGGAATCTGTAAGATTTCAGCAGCCTTACTGGACATTGGTGGCACAGGCTTTAGTGCCAGCACTAAGGAGGCAAAGGCAGGCAGATCTCTGCAAGTTCAAGGCCAGCCTTGTGTACTTAGCAAGAGCCAGGACAGGCTCCACAGCTACGCAGATAAACCCTATCTCAAAAAGCAAAATAAATAAATAAATATATAAAAAATATAAAAGTGAATTCCAGCAGGAAGAACCTGATACACAGCCCTCAGGTAAGTACTCTTGGCACTTTTTTTGACACACCCACCCAACAACGCAGTACACCAGGGACATGGAGAGCCTAAGCAATGGTGTCTATTTGAGTGTGTGTGTGTGTGTGTGTGTGTGTGTGTGTGTTATTGTGTGTATGCAGGGGTCTATTTTTTCCAGCACCCCAGCTGTAACTAGGAGAGTTCAGGGCAAACAGTTGCCAGCACACATCAAAGAGTTCCTAATTAGATACTTGCTCTGCTAGCTCACTCTCAGGCTCCATTGGAATTTCAGGCTATCCCCACTTCAAAATCAAAAGCAGGCTAGGTATTTCTAACTTCCATGCTGGAAAATTTCAGGACTACCTCAAGTTTTGCCTGTGTGCTAGAACAGCTCAGGAAAGAAAAGAAAAGATGAGTAAATCTTCCCTACCCAAGATAGCCTACCTCTAGGTGCTTATATTTAGCAGTGCTAGCTCATGAGCCCAGCATCGGGCAATGAAGCAATCTACAGGAGGAGGGGGCAGGGGAGAGCCACCCCTCCCACTCTTCCTTCTCAGGATGATTCTTGGTTCCTTGGAGTCCAAAGTCTTTTGGTTTTGGAGTTGTGACTTACCTCTCTACCCTAATTATCACATGGATAGCTAAATGAGATCAATCACTTTGCACAGACAGACAGAAGCCCTACTTTCCTTATTCCTGGTGGAGGTGGAAGCTGTCTGGGCTTCTCACCAAGGTTATCCTGGTTGGAGAGGTTTCCTTCACTTGAGGAGAGAGTGCTGCCACAGTCTGGACAATTCCAATTCCCCCTCCACAACATTGAGTCTGGTATATCCCTATGTAGAGGTCTTCTCGAATTACACATGGGAGACACCAAGACACTTAAAAGGTGCTGGGAAAGGGAAAGCAGAAAGCAATAGTGATATTCTTTTGGAATGGGGGTTGGCCTAAGATTGTCAGCCTTCACTCCCTTGACTATTTGATAGAGTACCTATCAAGGGATCTTACCTTTTCCCTTATTGGTACTGTTTAGATGTCCTCATCCCTTGCAGGCACACATAGCACCACCACCACCTTTCTAACATTTCTCCTCACAACACCTTCCAGGAAGAGGAAACAGTCATCTCAGAGCCTGCTTTGCAGAGGAGAGTCCTGCTCTATAAACACTTGGGTTTTACTTTCAGCTTGATGTTGAAAGAGGTCTATGTCTGTGAGGTTTATTCTTAGAGACACCTGGGAGCAGGAGCCATAGACATGTTCCCCACAGCTGTTTGGAGTTAAGCTCTAACACAGAAAGGTCACAAGATAGTCTAATTTTAAATCAAATGACCAAGGAGCAATTACAGCAGGTCTGGTTTGGCTCACATCAACTTGTCTCTGTGACAGCCTGCTTGCTCCTACTAAGGTGGGAGTGTGGGCACATTCTCAGCTCTGCCTAGAAACCTTTCCATCACTTCCTGAAACATCAACAATGTTATCCAAGCAAAAGAGCTCTGCAACTTTTAGTCATGAAAACCACAATACAACAACATAAAATAATGAGCCTTAGTTGGTACCACATTTTATACACACACACACACACACACACACACACACACACACACACACACAAGAAAAAAAGGATGGAAAGGAAGAACATCACAGGGAATATGTACTACCCAGAGTTTAAGAACTTAGAGGAGGAACACAAGGCTTTTATGATTTCAAGGTAGGGAAAGCCTTTTTTTTTGTTATTTTATTTATTTATATTATTAGACAGCACAAATCACAGTCCGTGAAGCAAAGCCCAACCTTCCTTCTTCACTGGGTAATGGGCCAGCTCTTTGATGGTGTCATGCAACAGTCCTATATTCAGGCAAAGTGAAGTAAATGTTCTCTTTGTCCTATTTCCCCCTTCAAATTAATAATCCATAAGTAAACACCCTAAGTACTCAAAGCAAAAAATTTAACAAATGGACCCATAATAAGAGAATATGGACTACTTTCTCCTTTGTCACACAACTGGAGAGTGGGGGGGGAGATGTAGGTGTGCCCATATCACAATGGGCCAACAAAAAAAGGCAGGATAATGGGGAAAAATATTCTACATCCAACTGAGGCAAACCAATTTTGGATATGCCAGCTTCAAAGAACAGCAGTAATCCAGCAAAGACCTTGTCTCAAGCTTCCCAACTCAGGCAGGCTGGTCCTTCTTTGCCTACATCTGCCAATAGTAAGAGCTTGTTTACCACCTGACCCTGAGCTGCTGAAAATTCACATAAGCTTCCCAGGTGGGTAACCTTAGTGCAGGAGGTTCAGGACTGGAAAAACCGGAAGTCTCCTACAGGAGCTTCAAGGGTTGATTATTACTGCACTGGGAATGCAAGACTGGGGCTCAGGAATCTGTAAGATTTCAGCAGCCTTACTGGACATTGGTGGCACAGGCTTTAGTGCCAGCACTAAGGAGGCAAAGGCAGGCAGATCTCTGCAAGTTCAAGGCCAGCCTTGTGTACTTAGCAAGAGCCAGGACAGGCTCCACAGCTACGCAGATAAACCCTATCTCAAAAAGCAAAATAAATAAATAAATATATAAAAAATATAAAAGTGAATTCCAGCAGGAAGAACCTGATACACAGCCCTCAGGTAAGTACTCTTGGCACTTTTTTTGACACACCCACCCAACAACGCAGTACACCAGGGACATGGAGAGCCTAAGCAATGGTGTCTATTTGAGGTGTGTGTGTGTGTGTGTGTGTGTGTGTGTGTGTGTGTGTGTTATTGTGTGTATGCAGGGGTCTATTTTTTCCAGCACCCCAGCTGTAACTAGGAGAGTTCAGGGCAAACAGTTGCCAGCACACATCAAAGAGTTCCTAATTAGATACTTGCTCTGCTAGCTCACTCTCAGGCTCCATTGGAATTTCAGGCTATCCCCACTTCAAAATCAAAAGCAGGCTAGGTATTTCTAACTTCCATGCTGGAAAATTTCAGGACTACCTCAAGTTTTGCCTGTGTGCTAGAACAGCTCAGGAAAGAAAAGAAAAGATGAGTAAATCTTCCCTACCCAAGATAGCCTACCTCTAGGTGCTTATATTTAGCAGTGCTAGCTCATGAGCCCAGCATCGGGCAATGAAGCAATCTACAGGAGGAGGGGGCAGGGGAGAGCCACCCCTCCCACTCTTCCTTCTCAGGATGATTCTTGGTTCCTTGGAGTCCAAAGTCTTTTGGTTTTGGAGTTGTGACTTACCTCTCTACCCTAATTATCACATGGATAGCTAAATGAGATCAATCACTTTGCACAGACAGACAGAAGCCCTACTTTCCTTATTCCTGGTGGAGGTGGAAGCTGTCTGGGCTTCTCACCAAGGTTATCCTGGTTGGAGAGGTTTCCTTCACTTGAGGAGAGAGTGCTGCCACAGTCTGGACAATTCCAATTCCCCCTCCACAACATTGAGTCTGGTATATCCCTATGTAGAGGTCTTCTCGAATTACACATGGGAGACACCAAGACACTTAAAAGGTGCTGGGAAAGGGAAAGCAGAAAGCAATAGTGATATTCTTTTGGAATGGGGGTTGGCCTAAGATTGTCAGCCTTCACTCCCTTGACTATTTGATAGAGTACCTATCAAGGGATCTTACCTTTTCCCTTATTGGTACTGTTTAGATGTCCTCATCCCTTGCAGGCACACATAGCACCACCACCACCTTTCTAACATTTCTCCTCACAACACCTTCCAGGAAGAGGAAACAGTCATCTCAGAGCCTGCTTTGCAGAGGAGAGTCCTGCTCTATAAACACTTGGGTTTTACTTTCAGCTTGATGTTGAAAGAGGTCTATGTCTGTGAGGTTTATTCTTAGAGACACCTGGGAGCAGGAGCCATAGACATGTTCCCCACAGCTGTTTGGAGTTAAGCTCTAACACAGAAAGGTCACAAGATAGTCTAATTTTAAATCAAATGACCAAGGAGCAATTACAGCAGGTCTGGTTTGGCTCACATCAACTTGTCTCTGTGACAGCCTGCTTGCTCCTACTAAGGTGGGAGTGTGGGCACATTCTCAGCTCTGCCTAGAAACCTTTCCATCACTTCCTGAAACATCAACAATGTTATCCAAGCAAAAGAGCTCTGCAACTTTTAGTCATGAAAACCACAATACAACAACATAAAATAATGAGCCTTAGTTGGTACCACATTTTATACACACACACACACACACACACACACACACACACACACACAAGAAAAAAAGGATGGAAAGGAAGAACATCACAGGGAATATGTACTACCCAGAGTTTAAGAACTTAGAGGAGGAACACAAGGCTTTTATGATTTCAAGGTAGGGAAAGCCTTTTTTTTTGTTATTTTATTTATTTATATTATTAGACAGCACAAATCACAGTCCGTGAAGCAAAGCCCAACCTTCCTTCTTCACTGGGTAATGGGCCAGCTCTTTGATGGTGTCATGCAACAGTCCTATATTCAGGCAAAGTGAAGTAAATGTTCTCTTTGTCCTATTTCCCCCTTCAAATTAATAATCCATAAGTAAACACCCTAAGTACTCAAAGCAAAAAATTTAACAAATGGACCCATAATAAGAGAATATGGACTACTTTCTCCTTTGTCACACAACTGGAGAGTGGGGGGGGGGAGATGTAGGTGTGCCCATATCACAATGGGCCAACAAAAAAAGGCAGGATAATGGGGAAAAATATTCTACATCCAACTGAGGCAAACCAATTTTGGATATGCCAGCTTCAAAGAACAGCAGTAATCCAGCAAAGACCTTGTCTCAAGCTTCCCAACTCAGGCAGGCTGGTCCTTCTTTGCCTACATCTGCCAATAGTAAGAGCTTGTTTACCACCTGACCCTGAGCTGCTGAAAATTCACATAAGCTTCCCAGGTGGGTAACCTTAGTGCAGGAGGTTCAGGACTGGAAAAACCGGAAGTCTCCTACAGGAGCTTCAAGGGTTGATTATTACTGCACTGGGAATGCAAGACTGGGGCTCAGGAATCTGTAAGATTTCAGCAGCCTTACTGGACATTGGTGGCACAGGCTTTAGTGCCAGCACTAAGGAGGCAAAGGCAGGCAGATCTCTGCAAGTTCAAGGCCAGCCTTGTGTACTTAGCAAGAGCCAGGACAGGCTCCACAGCTACGCAGATAAACCCTATCTCAAAAAGCAAAATAAATAAATAAATATATAAAAAATATAAAAGTGAATTCCAGCAGGAAGAACCTGATACACAGCCCTCAGGTAAGTACTCTTGGCACTTTTTTTGACACACCCACCCAACAACGCAGTACACCAGGGACATGGAGAGCCTAAGCAATGGTGTCTATTTGAGTGTGGTGTGTGTGTGTGTGTGTGTGTGTGTGTGTGTGTGTGTTATTGTGTGTATGCAGGGGTCTATTTTTTCCAGCACCCCAGCTGTAACTAGGAGAGTTCAGGGCAAACAGTTGCCAGCACACATCAAAGAGTTCCTAATTAGATACTTGCTCTGCTAGCTCACTCTCAGGCTCCATTGGAATTTCAGGCTATCCCCACTTCAAAATCAAAAGCAGGCTAGGTATTTCTAACTTCCATGCTGGAAAATTTCAGGACTACCTCAAGTTTTGCCTGTGTGCTAGAACAGCTCAGGAAAGAAAAGAAAAGATGAGTAAATCTTCCCTACCCAAGATAGCCTACCTCTAGGTGCTTATATTTAGCAGTGCTAGCTCATGAGCCCAGCATCGGGCAATGAAGCAATCTACAGGAGGAGGGGGCAGGGGAGAGCCACCCCTCCCACTCTTCCTTCTCAGGATGATTCTTGGTTCCTTGGAGTCCAAAGTCTTTTGGTTTTGGAGTTGTGACTTACCTCTCTACCCTAATTATCACATGGATAGCTAAATGAGATCAATCACTTTGCACAGACAGACAGAAGCCCTACTTTCCTTATTCCTGGTGGAGGTGGAAGCTGTCTGGGCTTCTCACCAAGGTTATCCTGGTTGGAGAGGTTTCCTTCACTTGAGGAGAGAGTGCTGCCACAGTCTGGACAATTCCAATTCCCCCTCCACAACATTGAGTCTGGTATATCCCTATGTAGAGGTCTTCTCGAATTACACATGGGAGACACCAAGACACTTAAAAGGTGCTGGGAAAGGGAAAGCAGAAAGCAATAGTGATATTCTTTTGGAATGGGGGTTGGCCTAAGATTGTCAGCCTTCACTCCCTTGACTATTTGATAGAGTACCTATCAAGGGATCTTACCTTTTCCCTTATTGGTACTGTTTAGATGTCCTCATCCCTTGCAGGCACACATAGCACCACCACCACCTTTCTAACATTTCTCCTCACAACACCTTCCAGGAAGAGGAAACAGTCATCTCAGAGCCTGCTTTGCAGAGGAGAGTCCTGCTCTATAAACACTTGGGTTTTACTTTCAGCTTGATGTTGAAAGAGGTCTATGTCTGTGAGGTTTATTCTTAGAGACACCTGGGAGCAGGAGCCATAGACATGTTCCCCACAGCTGTTTGGAGTTAAGCTCTAACACAGAAAGGTCACAAGATAGTCTAATTTTAAATCAAATGACCAAGGAGCAATTACAGCAGGTCTGGTTTGGCTCACATCAACTTGTCTCTGTGACAGCCTGCTTGCTCCTACTAAGGTGGGAGTGTGGGCACATTCTCAGCTCTGCCTAGAAACCTTTCCATCACTTCCTGAAACATCAACAATGTTATCCAAGCAAAAGAGCTCTGCAACTTTTAGTCATGAAAACCACAATACAACAACATAAAATAATGAGCCTTAGTTGGTACCACATTTTATACACACACACACACACACACACACACACACACACACACACAAGAAAAAAAAGGATGGAAAGGAAGAACATCACAGGGAATATGTACTACCCAGAGTTTAAGAACTTAGAGGAGGAACACAAGGCTTTTATGATTTCAAGGTAGGGAAAGCCTTTTTTTTTGTTATTTTATTTATTTATATTATTAGACAGCACAAATCACAGTCCGTGAAGCAAAGCCCAACCTTCCTTCTTCACTGGGTAATGGGCCAGCTCTTTGATGGTGTCATGCAACAGTCCTATATTCAGGCAAAGTGAAGTAAATGTTCTCTTTGTCCTATTTCCCCCTTCAAATTAATAATCCATAAGTAAACACCCTAAGTACTCAAAGCAAAAAATTTAACAAATGGACCCATAATAAGAGAATATGGACTACTTTCTCCTTTGTCACACAACTGGAGAGTGGGGGGGGGGGAGATGTAGGTGTGCCCATATCACAATGGGCCAACAAAAAAAGGCAGGATAATGGGGAAAAATATTCTACATCCAACTGAGGCAAACCAATTTTGGATATGCCAGCTTCAAAGAACAGCAGTAATCCAGCAAAGACCTTGTCTCAAGCTTCCCAACTCAGGCAGGCTGGTCCTTCTTTGCCTACATCTGCCAATAGTAAGAGCTTGTTTACCACCTGACCCTGAGCTGCTGAAAATTCACATAAGCTTCCCAGGTGGGTAACCTTAGTGCAGGAGGTTCAGGACTGGAAAAACCGGAAGTCTCCTACAGGAGCTTCAAGGGTTGATTATTACTGCACTGGGAATGCAAGACTGGGGCTCAGGAATCTGTAAGATTTCAGCAGCCTTACTGGACATTGGTGGCACAGGCTTTAGTGCCAGCACTAAGGAGGCAAAGGCAGGCAGATCTCTGCAAGTTCAAGGCCAGCCTTGTGTACTTAGCAAGAGCCAGGACAGGCTCCACAGCTACGCAGATAAACCCTATCTCAAAAAGCAAAATAAATAAATAAATATATAAAAAATATAAAAGTGAATTCCAGCAGGAAGAACCTGATACACAGCCCTCAGGTAAGTACTCTTGGCACTTTTTTGACACACCCACCCAACAACGCAGTACACCAGGGACATGGAGAGCCTAAGCAATGGTGTCTATTTGAGTGTGTGTGTGTGTGTGTGTGTGTGTGTGTGTGTGTGTGTTATTGTGTGTATGCAGGGGTCTATTTTTTCCAGCACCCCAGCTGTAACTAGGAGAGTTCAGGGCAAACAGTTGCCAGCACACATCAAAGAGTTCCTAATTAGATACTTGCTCTGCTAGCTCACTCTCAGGCTCCATTGGAATTTCAGGCTATCCCCACTTCAAAATCAAAAGCAGGCTAGGTATTTCTAACTTCCATGCTGGAAAATTTCAGGACTACCTCAAGTTTTGCCTGTGTGCTAGAACAGCTCAGGAAAGAAAAGAAAAGATGAGTAAATCTTCCCTACCCAAGATAGCCTACCTCTAGGTGCTTATATTTAGCAGTGCTAGCTCATGAGCCCAGCATCGGGCAATGAAGCAATCTACAGGAGGAGGGGGCAGGGGAGAGCCACCCCTCCCACTCTTCCTTCTCAGGATGATTCTTGGTTCCTTGGAGTCCAAAGTCTTTTGGTTTTGGAGTTGTGACTTACCTCTCTACCCTAATTATCACATGGATAGCTAAATGAGATCAATCACTTTGCACAGACAGACAGAAGCCCTACTTTCCTTATTCCTGGTGGAGGTGGAAGCTGTCTGGGCTTCTCACCAAGGTTATCCTGGTTGGAGAGGTTTCCTTCACTTGAGGAGAGAGTGCTGCCACAGTCTGGACAATTCCAATTCCCCCTCCACAACATTGAGTCTGGTATATCCCTATGTAGAGGTCTTCTCGAATTACACATGGGAGACACCAAGACACTTAAAAGGTGCTGGGAAAGGGAAAGCAGAAAGCAATAGTGATATTCTTTTGGAATGGGGGTTGGCCTAAGATTGTCAGCCTTCACTCCCTTGACTATTTGATAGAGTACCTATCAAGGGATCTTACCTTTTCCCTTATTGGTACTGTTTAGATGTCCTCATCCCTTGCAGGCACACATAGCACCACCACCACCTTTCTAACATTTCTCCTCACAACACCTTCCAGGAAGAGGAAACAGTCATCTCAGAGCCTGCTTTGCAGAGGAGAGTCCTGCTCTATAAACACTTGGGTTTTACTTTCAGCTTGATGTTGAAAGAGGTCTATGTCTGTGAGGTTTATTCTTAGAGACACCTGGGAGCAGGAGCCATAGACATGTTCCCCACAGCTGTTTGGAGTTAAGCTCTAACACAGAAAGGTCACAAGATAGTCTAATTTTAAATCAAATGACCAAGGAGCAATTACAGCAGGTCTGGTTTGGCTCACATCAACTTGTCTCTGTGACAGCCTGCTTGCTCCTACTAAGGTGGGAGTGTGGGCACATTCTCAGCTCTGCCTAGAAACCTTTCCATCACTTCCTGAAACATCAACAATGTTATCCAAGCAAAAGAGCTCTGCAACTTTTAGTCATGAAAACCACAATACAACAACATAAAATAATGAGCCTTAGTTGGTACCACATTTATACACACACACACACACACACACACACACACACACACACACAAGAAGAAAAAAAAGGATGGAAAGGAAGAACATCACAGGAAATATGTACTACCCAGAGTTTAAGAACTTAGAGGAGGAACACAAGGCTTTTATGATTTCAAGGTAGGGAAAGCCTTTTTTTTTTGTTATTTTATTTATTTATATTATTAGACAGCACAAATCACAGTCCGTGAAGCAAAGCCCAACCTTCCTTCTTCACTGGGTAATGGGCCAGCTCTTTGATGGTGTCATGCAACAGTCCTATATTCAGGCAAAGTGAAGTAAATGTTCTCTTTGTCCTATTTCCCCCTTCAAATTAATAATCCATAAGTAAACACCCTAAGTACTCAAAGCAAAAAATTTAACAAATGGACCCATAATAAGAGAATATGGACTACTTTCTCCTTTGTCACACAACTGGAGAGTGGGGGGGGGAGATGTAGGTGTGCCCATATCACAATGGGCCAACAAAAAAAGGCAGGATAATGGGGAAAAATATTCTACATCCAACTGAGGCAAACCAATTTTGGATATGCCAGCTTCAAAGAACAGCAGTAATCCAGCAAAGACCTTGTCTCAAGCTTCCCAACTCAGGCAGGCTGGTCCTTCTTTGCCTACATCTGCCAATAGTAAGAGCTTGTTTACCACCTGACCCTGAGCTGCTGAAAATTCACATAAGCTTCCCAGGTGGGTAACCTTAGTGCAGGAGGTTCAGGACTGGAAAAACCGGAAGTCTCCTACAGGAGCTTCAAGGGTTGATTATTACTGCACTGGGAATGCAAGACTGGGGCTCAGGAATCTGTAAGATTTCAGCAGCCTTACTGGACATTGGTGGCACAGGCTTTAGTGCCAGCACTAAGGAGGCAAAGGCAGGCAGATCTCTGCAAGTTCAAGGCCAGCCTTGTGTACTTAGCAAGAGCCAGGACAGGCTCCACAGCTACGCAGATAAACCCTATCTCAAAAAGCAAAATAAATAAATAAATATATAAAAAATATAAAAGTGAATTCCAGCAGGAAGAACCTGATACACAGCCCTCAGGTAAGTACTCTTGGCACTTTTTTTGACACACCCACCCAACAACGCAGTACACCAGGGACATGGAGAGCCTAAGCAATGGTGTCTATTTGAGTGTGTGTGTGTGTGTGTGTGTGTGTGTGTGTGTGTGTTATTGTGTGTATGCAGGGGTCTATTTTTTCCAGCACCCCAGCTGTAACTAGGAGAGTTCAGGGCAAACAGTTGCCAGCACACATCAAAGAGTTCCTAATTAGATACTTGCTCTGCTAGCTCACTCTCAGGCTCCATTGGAATTTCAGGCTATCCCCACTTCAAAATCAAAAGCAGGCTAGGTATTTCTAACTTCCATGCTGGAAAATTTCAGGACTACCTCAAGTTTTGCCTGTGTGCTAGAACAGCTCAGGAAAGAAAAGAAAAGATGAGTAAATCTTCCCTACCCAAGATAGCCTACCTCTAGGTGCTTATATTTAGCAGTGCTAGCTCATGAGCCCAGCATCGGGCAATGAAGCAATCTACAGGAGGAGGGGGCAGGGGAGAGCCACCCCTCCCACTCTTCCTTCTCAGGATGATTCTTGGTTCCTTGGAGTCCAAAGTCTTTTGGTTTTGGAGTTGTGACTTACCTCTCTACCCTAATTATCACATGGATAGCTAAATGAGATCAATCACTTTGCACAGACAGACAGAAGCCCTACTTTCCTTATTCCTGGTGGAGGTGGAAGCTGTCTGGGCTTCTCACCAAGGTTATCCTGGTTGGAGAGGTTTCCTTCACTTGAGGAGAGAGTGCTGCCACAGTCTGGACAATTCCAATTCCCCCTCCACAACATTGAGTCTGGTATATCCCTATGTAGAGGTCTTCTCGAATTACACATGGGAGACACCAAGACACTTAAAAGGTGCTGGGAAAGGGAAAGCAGAAAGCAATAGTGATATTCTTTTGGAATGGGGGTTGGCCTAAGATTGTCAGCCTTCACTCCCTTGACTATTTGATAGAGTACCTATCAAGGGATCTTACCTTTTCCCTTATTGGTACTGTTTAGATGTCCTCATCCCTTGCAGGCACACATAGCACCACCACCACCTTTCTAACATTTCTCCTCACAACACCTTCCAGGAAGAGGAAACAGTCATCTCAGAGCCTGCTTTGCAGAGGAGAGTCCTGCTCTATAAACACTTGGGTTTTACTTTCAGCTTGATGTTGAAAGAGGTCTATGTCTGTGAGGTTTATTCTTAGAGACACCTGGGAGCAGGAGCCATAGACATGTTCCCCACAGCTGTTTGGAGTTAAGCTCTAACACAGAAAGGTCACAAGATAGTCTAATTTTAAATCAAATGACCAAGGAGCAATTACAGCAGGTCTGGTTTGGCTCACATCAACTTGTCTCTGTGACAGCCTGCTTGCTCCTACTAAGGTGGGAGTGTGGGCACATTCTCAGCTCTGCCTAGAAACCTTTCCATCACTTCCTGAAACATCAACAATGTTATCCAAGCAAAAGAGCTCTGCAACTTTTAGTCATGAAAACCACAATACAACAACATAAAATAATGAGCCTTAGTTGGTACCACATTTTACACACACACACACACACACACACACACACACACACACACACAAGAAAAAAAAGGATGGAAAGGAAGAACATCACAGGGAATATGTACTACCCAGAGTTTAAGAACTTAGAGGAGGAACACAAGGCTTTTATGATTTCAAGGTAGGGAAAGCCTTTTTTTTTGTTATTTTATTTATTTATATTATTAGACAGCACAAATCACAGTCCGTGAAGCAAAGCCCAACCTTCCTTCTTCACTGGGTAATGGGCCAGCTCTTTGATGGTGTCATGCAACAGTCCTATATTCAGGCAAAGTGAAGTAAATGTTCTCTTTGTCCTATTTCCCCCTTCAAATTAATAATCCATAAGTAAACACCCTAAGTACTCAAAGCAAAAAATTTAACAAATGGACCCATAATAAGAGAATATGGACTACTTTCTCCTTTGTCACACAACTGGAGAGTGGGGGGGGAGATGTAGGTGTGCCCATATCACAATGGGCCAACAAAAAAAGGCAGGATAATGGGGAAAAATATTCTACATCCAACTGAGGCAAACCAATTTTGGATATGCCAGCTTCAAAGAACAGCAGTAATCCAGCAAAGACCTTGTCTCAAGCTTCCCAACTCAGGCAGGCTGGTCCTTCTTTGCCTACATCTGCCAATAGTAAGAGCTTGTTTACCACCTGACCCTGAGCTGCTGAAAATTCACATAAGCTTCCCAGGTGGGTAACCTTAGTGCAGGAGGTTCAGGACTGGAAAAACCGGAAGTCTCCTACAGGAGCTTCAAGGGTTGATTATTACTGCACTGGGAATGCAAGACTGGGGCTCAGGAATCTGTAAGATTTCAGCAGCCTTACTGGACATTGGTGGCACAGGCTTTAGTGCCAGCACTAAGGAGGCAAAGGCAGGCAGATCTCTGCAAGTTCAAGGCCAGCCTTGTGTACTTAGCAAGAGCCAGGACAGGCTCCACAGCTACGCAGATAAACCCTATCTCAAAAAGCAAAATAAATAAATAAATATATAAAAAATATAAAAGTGAATTCCAGCAGGAAGAACCTGATACACAGCCCTCAGGTAAGTACTCTTGGCACTTTTTTTGACACACCCACCCAACAACGCAGTACACCAGGGACATGGAGAGCCTAAGCAATGGTGTCTATTTGAGTGTGTGTGTGTGTGTGTGTGTGTGTGTGTGTGTGTGTGTGTGTGTGTGTTATTGTGTGTATGCAGGGGTCTATTTTTTCCAGCACCCCAGCTGTAACTAGGAGAGTTCAGGGCAAACAGTTGCCAGCACACATCAAAGAGTTCCTAATTAGATACTTGCTCTGCTAGCTCACTCTCAGGCTCCATTGGAATTTCAGGCTATCCCCACTTCAAAATCAAAAGCAGGCTAGGTATTTCTAACTTCCATGCTGGAAAATTTCAGGACTACCTCAAGTTTTGCCTGTGTGCTAGAACAGCTCAGGAAAGAAAAGAAAAGATGAGTAAATCTTCCCTACCCAAGATAGCCTACCTCTAGGTGCTTATATTTAGCAGTGCTAGCTCATGAGCCCAGCATCGGGCAATGAAGCAATCTACAGGAGGAGGGGGCAGGGGAGAGCCACCCCTCCCACTCTTCCTTCTCAGGATGATTCTTGGTTCCTTGGAGTCCAAAGTCTTTTGGTTTTGGAGTTGTGACTTACCTCTCTACCCTAATTATCACATGGATAGCTAAATGAGATCAATCACTTTGCACAGACAGACAGAAGCCCTACTTTCCTTATTCCTGGTGGAGGTGGAAGCTGTCTGGGCTTCTCACCAAGGTTATCCTGGTTGGAGAGGTTTCCTTCACTTGAGGAGAGAGTGCTGCCACAGTCTGGACAATTCCAATTCCCCCTCCACAACATTGAGTCTGGTATATCCCTATGTAGAGGTCTTCTCGAATTACACATGGGAGACACCAAGACACTTAAAAGGTGCTGGGAAAGGGAAAGCAGAAAGCAATAGTGATATTCTTTTGGAATGGGGGTTGGCCTAAGATTGTCAGCCTTCACTCCCTTGACTATTTGATAGAGTACCTATCAAGGGATCTTACCTTTTCCCTTATTGGTACTGTTTAGATGTCCTCATCCCTTGCAGGCACACATAGCACCACCACCACCTTTCTAACATTTCTCCTCACAACACCTTCCAGGAAGAGGAAACAGTCATCTCAGAGCCTGCTTTGCAGAGGAGAGTCCTGCTCTATAAACACTTGGGTTTTACTTTCAGCTTGATGTTGAAAGAGGTCTATGTCTGTGAGGTTTATTCTTAGAGACACCTGGGAGCAGGAGCCATAGACATGTTCCCCACAGCTGTTTGGAGTTAAGCTCTAACACAGAAAGGTCACAAGATAGTCTAATTTTAAATCAAATGACCAAGGAGCAATTACAGCAGGTCTGGTTTGGCTCACATCAACTTGTCTCTGTGACAGCCTGCTTGCTCCTACTAAGGTGGGAGTGTGGGCACATTCTCAGCTCTGCCTAGAAACCTTTCCATCACTTCCTGAAACATCAACAATGTTATCCAAGCAAAAGAGCTCTGCAACTTTTAGTCATGAAAACCACAATACAACAACATAAAATAATGAGCCTTAGTTGGTACCACATTTTATACACACACACACACACACACACACACACACACACACACAAGAAAAAAAAGGATGGAAAGGAAGAACATCACAGGGAATATGTACTACCCAGAGTTTAAGAACTTAGAGGAGGAACACAAGGCTTTTATGATTTCAAGGTAGGGAAAGCCTTTTTTTTTTGTTATTTTATTTATTTATATTATTAGACAGCACAAATCACAGTCCGTGAAGCAAAGCCCAACCTTCCTTCTTCACTGGGTAATGGGCCAGCTCTTTGATGGTGTCATGCAACAGTCCTATATTCAGGCAAAGTGAAGTAAATGTTCTCTTTGTCCTATTTCCCCCTTCAAATTAATAATCCATAAGTAAACACCCTAAGTACTCAAAGCAAAAAATTTAACAAATGGACCCATAATAAGAGAATATGGACTACTTTCTCCTTTGTCACACAACTGGAGAGTGGGGGGGGGGAGATGTAGGTGTGCCCATATCACAATGGGCCAACAAAAAAAGGCAGGATAATGGGGAAAAATATTCTACATCCAACTGAGGCAAACCAATTTTGGATATGCCAGCTTCAAAGAACAGCAGTAATCCAGCAAAGACCTTGTCTCAAGCTTCCCAACTCAGGCAGGCTGGTCCTTCTTTGCCTACATCTGCCAATAGTAAGAGCTTGTTTACCACCTGACCCTGAGCTGCTGAAAATTCACATAAGCTTCCCAGGTGGGTAACCTTAGTGCAGGAGGTTCAGGACTGGAAAAACCGGAAGTCTCCTACAGGAGCTTCAAGGGTTGATTATTACTGCACTGGGAATGCAAGACTGGGGCTCAGGAATCTGTAAGATTTCAGCAGCCTTACTGGACATTGGTGGCACAGGCTTTAGTGCCAGCACTAAGGAGGCAAAGGCAGGCAGATCTCTGCAAGTTCAAGGCCAGCCTTGTGTACTTAGCAAGAGCCAGGACAGGCTCCACAGCTACGCAGATAAACCCTATCTCAAAAAGCAAAATAAATAAATAAATATATAAAAAATATAAAAGTGAATTCCAGCAGGAAGAACCTGATACACAGCCCTCAGGTAAGTACTCTTGGCACTTTTTTTGACACACCCACCCAACAACGCAGTACACCAGGGACATGGAGAGCCTAAGCAATGGTGTCTATTTGAGTGTGTGTGTGTGTGTGTGTGTGTGTGTGTGTGTGTGTGTTATTGTGTGTATGCAGGGGTCTATTTTTTCCAGCACCCCAGCTGTAACTAGGAGAGTTCAGGGCAAACAGTTGCCAGCACACATCAAAGAGTTCCTAATTAGATACTTGCTCTGCTAGCTCACTCTCAGGCTCCATTGGAATTTCAGGCTATCCCCACTTCAAAATCAAAAGCAGGCTAGGTATTTCTAACTTCCATGCTGGAAAATTTCAGGACTACCTCAAGTTTTGCCTGTGTGCTAGAACAGCTCAGGAAAGAAAAGAAAAGATGAGTAAATCTTCCCTACCCAAGATAGCCTACCTCTAGGTGCTTATATTTAGCAGTGCTAGCTCATGAGCCCAGCATCGGGCAATGAAGCAATCTACAGGAGGAGGGGGCAGGGGAGAGCCACCCCTCCCACTCTTCCTTCTCAGGATGATTCTTGGTTCCTTGGAGTCCAAAGTCTTTTGGTTTTGGAGTTGTGACTTACCTCTCTACCCTAATTATCACATGGATAGCTAAATGAGATCAATCACTTTGCACAGACAGACAGAAGCCCTACTTTCCTTATTCCTGGTGGAGGTGGAAGCTGTCTGGGCTTCTCACCAAGGTTATCCTGGTTGGAGAGGTTTCCTTCACTTGAGGAGAGAGTGCTGCCACAGTCTGGACAATTCCAATTCCCCCTCCACAACATTGAGTCTGGTATATCCCTATGTAGAGGTCTTCTCGAATTACACATGGGAGACACCAAGACACTTAAAAGGTGCTGGGAAAGGGAAAGCAGAAAGCAATAGTGATATTCTTTTGGAATGGGGGTTGGCCTAAGATTGTCAGCCTTCACTCCCTTGACTATTTGATAGAGTACCTATCAAGGGATCTTACCTTTTCCCTTATTGGTACTGTTTAGATGTCCTCATCCCTTGCAGGCACACATAGCACCACCACCACCTTTCTAACATTTCTCCTCACAACACCTTCCAGGAAGAGGAAACAGTCATCTCAGAGCCTGCTTTGCAGAGGAGAGTCCTGCTCTATAAACACTTGGGTTTTACTTTCAGCTTGATGTTGAAAGAGGTCTATGTCTGTGAGGTTTATTCTTAGAGACACCTGGGAGCAGGAGCCATAGACATGTTCCCCACAGCTGTTTGGAGTTAAGCTCTAACACAGAAAGGTCACAAGATAGTCTAATTTTAAATCAAATGACCAAGGAGCAATTACAGCAGGTCTGGTTTGGCTCACATCAACTTGTCTCTGTGACAGCCTGCTTGCTCCTACTAAGGTGGGAGTGTGGGCACATTCTCAGCTCTGCCTAGAAACCTTTCCATCACTTCCTGAAACATCAACAATGTTATCCAAGCAAAAGAGCTCTGCAACTTTTAGTCATGAAAACCACAATACAACAACATAAAATAATGAGCCTTAGTTGGTACCACATTTTATACACACACACACACATACACACACACACATACACACACACAAGAAAAAAAAGGATGGAAAGGAAGAACATCACAGGGAATATGTACTACCCAGAGTTTAAGAACTTAGAGGAGGAACACAAGGCTTTTATGATTTCAAGGTAGGGAAAGCCTTTTTTTTGTTATTTTATTTATTTATATTATTAGACAGCACAAATCACAGTCCGTGAAGCAAAGCCCAACCTTCCTTCTTCACTGGGTAATGGGCCAGCTCTTTGATGGTGTCATGCAACAGTCCTATATTCAGGCAAAGTGAAGTAAATGTTCTCTTTGTCCTATTTCCCCCTTCAAATTAATAATCCATAAGTAAACACCCTAAGTACTCAAAGCAAAAAAATTTAACAAATGGACCCATAATAAGAGAATATGGACTACTTTCTCCTTTGCCACACAACTGGAGAGTGGGGGGGAGATGTAGGTGTGCCCATATCACAATGGGCCAACAAAAAAGGCAGGATAATGGGGAAAAATATTCTACATCCAACTGAGGCAAACCAATTTTGGATATGCCAGCTTCAAAGAACAGCAGTAATCCAGCAAAGACCTTGTCTCAAGCTTCCCAACTCAGGCAGGCTGGTCCTTCTTTGCCTACATCTGCCAATAGTAAGAGCTTGTTTACCACCTGACCCTGAGCTGCTGAAAATTCACATAAGCTTCCCAGGTGGGTAACCTTAGTGCAGGAGGTTCAGGACTGGAAAAACCGGAAGTCTCCTACAGGAGCTTCAAGGGTTGATTATTACTGCACTGGGAATGCAAGACTGGGGCTCAGGAATCTGTAAGATTTCAGCAGCCTTACTGGACATTGGTGGCACAGGCTTTAGTGCCAGCACTAAGGAGGCAAAGGCAGGCAGATCTCTGCAAGTTCAAGGCCAGCCTTGTGTACTTAGCAAGAGCCAGGACAGGCTCCACAGCTACGCAGATAAACCCTATCTCAAAAAGCAAAATAAATAAATAAATATATAAAAAATATAAAAGTGAATTCCAGCAGGAAGAACCTGATACACAGCCCTCAGGTAAGTACTCTTGGCACTTTTTTTGACACACCCACCCAACAACGCAGTACACCAGGGACATGGAGAGCCTAAGCAATGGTGTCTATTTGAGTGTGTGTGTGTGTGTGTGTGTGTGTGTGTGTGTGTGTTATTGTGTGTATGCAGGGGTCTATTTTTTCCAGCACCCCAGCTGTAACTAGGAGAGTTCAGGGCAAACAGTTGCCAGCACACATCAAAGAGTTCCTAATTAGATACTTGCTCTGCTAGCTCACTCTCAGGCTCCATTGGAATTTCAGGCTATCCCCACTTCAAAATCAAAAGCAGGCTAGGTATTTCTAACTTCCATGCTGGAAAATTTCAGGACTACCTCAAGTTTTGCCTGTGTGCTAGAACAGCTCAGGAAAGAAAAGAAAAGATGAGTAAATCTTCCCTACCCAAGATAGCCTACCTCTAGGTGCTTATATTTAGCAGTGCTAGCTCATGAGCCCAGCATCGGGCAATGAAGCAATCTACAGGAGGAGGGGGGCAGGGGAGAGCCACCCCTCCCACTCTTCCTTCTCAGGATGATTCTTGATTCCTTGGAGTCCAAAGTCTCTTGGTTTTGGAGTTGTGACTTACCTCTCTACCCTAATTATCACATGGATAGCTAAATGAGATCAATCACTTTGCACAGACAGACAGAAGCCCTACTTTGCTTATTCCTGGTGGAGGTGGAAGCTGTCTGGGCTTCTCACCAAGGTTATCCTGGTTGGAGAGGTTTCCTTCACTTGAGGAGAGAGTGCTGCCACAGTCTGGACACTTCCAAGTCCCCCTCCACAACTTTGAGTGTGGTATATGTCCCTATGAGGAGGTCCTCTCAAATTGCACATGGGAGACACCAAGACACTTAAAAGGTGCTGGGAAAGGGAAAGCAGAAAGCAATAGCGACATTCTTTTGGAAATAGTGTGGGTCTAAGGTTGTCAGCCTTCACTCCCTTGACTATTTGATAGAGTACCTATCAAGGGATCTTACCTTTTCCCTTATTGGTACTGTTTAGATGTCCTCATCCCTTGCAGGCACACATAGCACCACCACCACCTTTCTAACATTTCTCCTCACAACACCTTCCAGGAAGAGGAAACAGTCATCTCAGAGCCTGCTTTGCAGAGGAGAGTCCTGCTCTATAAACACTTGGGTTTTACTTTCAGCTTGATGTTGAAAGAGGTCTATGTCTGTGAGGTTTATTCTTAGAGACACCTGGGAGCAGGAGCCATAGACATGTTCCCCACAGCTGTTTGGAGTTAAGCTCTAACACAGAAAGGTCACAAGATAGTCTAATTTTAAATCAAATGACCAAGGAGCAATTACAGCAGGTCTGGTTTGGCTCACATCAACTTGTCTCTGTGACAGCCTGCTTGCTCCTACTAAGGTGGGAGTGTGGGCACATTCTCAGCTCTGCCTAGAAACCTTTCCATCACTTCCTGAAACATCAACAATGTTATCCAAGCAAAAGAGCTCTGCAACTTTTAGTCATGAAAACCACAATACAACAACATAAAATAATGAGCCTTAGTTGGTACCACATTTTATACACACACACACACATACACACACACAAGAAAAAAAAGGATGGAAAGGAAGAACATCACAGGGAATATGTACTACCCAGAGTTTAAGAACTTAGAGGAGGAACACAAGGCTTTTATGATTTCAAGGTAGGGAAAGCCTTTTTTTTTGTTATTTTATTTATTTATATTATTAGACAGCACAAATCACAGTCCGTGAAGCAAAGCCCAACCTTCCTTCTTCACTGGGTAATGGGCCAGCTCTTTGATGGTGTCATGCAACAGTCCTATATTCAGGCAAAGTGAAGTAAATGTTCTCTTTGTCCTATTTCCCCCTTCAAATTAATAATCCATAAGTAAACACCCTAAGTACTCAAAGCAAAAAATTTAACAAATGGACCCATAATAAGAGAATATGGACTACTTTCTCCTTTGCCACACAACTGGAGAGTGGGGGGGGAGATGTAGGTGTGCCCATATCACAATGGGCCAACAAAAAAAGGCAGGATAATGGGGAAAAATATTCTACATCCAACTGAGGCAAACCAATTTTGGATATGCCAGCTTCAAAGAACAGCAGTAATCCAGCAAAGACCTTGTCTCAAGCTTCCCAACTCAGGCAGGCTGGTCCTTCTTTGCCTACATCTGCCAATAGTAAGAGCTTGTTTACCACCTGACCCTGAGCTGCTGAAAATTCACATAAGCTTCCCAGGTGGGTAACCTTAGTGCAGGAGGTTCAGGACTGGAAAAACCGGAAGTCTCCTACAGGAGCTTCAAGGGTTGATTATTACTGCACTGGGAATGCAAGACTGGGGCTCAGGAATCTGTAAGATTTCAGCAGCCTTACTGGACATTGGTGGCACAGGCTTTAGTGCCAGCACTAAGGAGGCAAAGGCAGGCAGATCTCTGCAAGTTCAAGGCCAGCCTTGTGTACTTAGCAAGAGCCAGGACAGGCTCCACAGCTACGCAGATAAACCCTATCTCAAAAAGCAAAATAAATAAATAAATATATAAAAAATATAAAAGTGAATTCCAGCAGGAAGAACCTGATACACAGCCCTCAGGTAAGTACTCTTGGCACTTTTTGACACACCCACCCAACAACGCAGTACACCAGGGACATGGAGAGCCTAAGCAATGGTGTCTATTTGAGTGTGTGTGTGTGTGTGTGTGTGTGTGTGTGTGTGTGTGTTATTGTGTGTATGCAGGGGTCTATTTTTTCCAGCACCCCAGCTGTAACTAGGAGAGTTCAGGGCAAACAGTTGCCAGCACACATCAAAGAGTTCCTAATTAGATACTTGCTCTGCTAGCTCACTCTCAGGCTCCATTGGAATTTCAGGCTATCCCCACTTCAAAATCAAAAGCAGGCTAGGTATTTCTAACTTCCATGCTGGAAAATTTCAGGACTACCTCAAGTTTTGCCTGTGTGCTAGAACAGCTCAGGAAAGAAAAGAAAAGATGAGTAAATCTTCCCTACCCAAGATAGCCTACCTCTAGGTGCTTATATTTAGCAGTGCTAGCTCATGAGCCCAGCATCGGGCAATGAAGCAATCTACAGGAGGAGGGGGGCAGGGGAGAGCCACCCCTCCCACTCTTCCTTCTCAGGATGATTCTTGATTCCTTGGAGTCCAAAGTCTCTTGGTTTTGGAGTTGTGACTTACCTCTCTACCCTAATTATCACATGGATAGCTAAATGAGATCAATCACTTTGCACAGACAGACAGAAGCCCTACTTTGCTTATTCCTGGTGGAGGTGGAAGCTGTCTGGGCTTCTCACCAAGGTTATCCTGGTTGGAGAGGTTTCCTTCACTTGAGGAGAGAGTGCTGCCACAGTCTGGACACTTCCAAGTCCCCCTCCACAACTTTGAGTGTGGTATATGTCCCTATGAGGAGGTCCTCTCAAATTGCACATGGGAGACACCAAGACACTTAAAAGGTGCTGGGAAAGGGAAAGCAGAAAGCAATAGCGACATTCTTTTGGAAATGGTGTGGGTCTAAGGTTGTCAGCCTTCACTCCCTTGACTATTTGATAGAGTACCTATCAAGGGATCTTACCTTTTCCCTTATTGGTACTGTTTAGATGTCCTCATCCCTTGCAGGCACACATAGCACCACCACCACCTTTCTAACATTTCTCCTCACAACACCTTCCAGGAAGAGGAAACAGTCATCTCGGAGCCTGCTTTACAGAGGAGAATCCTGCTCTATAAACACTTGGGTTTTACTTTCAGCTTGATGTTGAAAGAGGTCTATGCCTGTGAGGTTTATTCTTAGAGACACCTGGGAGCAGGAGCCATAGACACGTTCCCCACAGCTGTTTGGAGTTAAGCTCTAACACAGAAAGGTCACAAGATAGTCTAATTTTAAATCAAATGACCAAGGAGCAATTACAGCAGGTCTGGTTTGGCTCACATCAACTTGTCTCTGTGACAGCCTGCTTGCTCCTACTAAGGTGGGAGTGTGGGCACCTTCTCTGCTCTGCCTAGAAACCTTTCCATCACTTCCTGAAACCTCAACAATGTTATTCAAGGAAAAGAGCTTGGCAATCTTTTCGTCATGAAAACAACAATACAACAACATAAAATAATGAGCCTTAGTTGGTACCACATTTTATACACACACACACACACACACACACACACACACACACACACACACACTAAAGAAAAAAGAATGGAAAGGAAGTAAATCACAGCCCATATGTACAACCCGGAGTTTATAAACTTAGAGGAGGAACACAAAGGTTTTATAATTTCGAGTTAGGGAAAGCTTTTTATTTTTGTTATTTTTTTCGTGTATTTCTTTTATTAGACGGCACAAATCACTGTCCCTGAAGCAAAGCCCAACCTTCCTTCTTCACTGGGTAATGGCCAGCTCTTTGGAGGTGTCATCCAACAGTCTTATATTCATGCAAAGTGAAGTAAATATTGTCCTATTTCCCCCTTCAAATTAATAATCCATAAGGAAACACCCTAAGCACTCAAAGCAAAATATTTACCACATGTACCCATAATAAGAGAATATGGACTACTTTCCCCTTTGTCACATAATTGGAGAAATGGTGGGGAAGGTAGGTGTGCCCACATCACAATAGGCCAGCAACAAAGCCGGCAAGAAGAAGGGAAAAGATAGTCTACATTGACCTGGGGCAAACCAATACTGGGGATTCCAGCTAAAAAGAACAGCAGTACTATGAGAATACACCATAGACTGCCATTTACTATGTAGAGCTTGAAACTTAAAGAAGCAATAGGGAAAAATCTTTAAAACTTCAGATTGGCAAAGATGTTTTAGATGCAAAGGAAAAGCACCACCTGTTGAAGAAATGTTGATAAATTGAACTACATTACATTTTCCCCTTGAATAAAACTTTACAGGACAAAAAGAACATTTCCAGACTTGGAGGAAAAAAACTATGTATGTATGTATGTATGTATATATATATATATATATATATATATATATATATATGAAAAAGTGTGGAATCTCAATGCCAACGGACATTCCGTAATTAAGATATCTTAGTACACCTTGTTGTGTCTCCGAATACATGAGATGTGGTCTGTTATAAAGTCCTGGCACTTGGAGGACACATCATGCAGAGCACACTGCTGACTTTTGACTGAGTCCTTTCTTACCAAAGACAAGCAAAGCAAAGGGAAAGAGTGAGGCATGAAGTCCATTTTTAAAATGAACGTCACTTCTGAAATTAAAACAATCTACCCTCGAGGTCAAAACCCTCATAATTGAATAACTTTTGACATATCCTTCCCCTAAATGTTATGGAGTAGGGACCAAATTTCCAAATAAATAGCCTCATCAAAAGATATGTAAAACCAAATTCATTAGGAAAGTGTAAATTTATACAAGGAGATAAGAGAAATGTGCTGTGTATTAATATAAAGATATTTTGCAATTAGTTTGAAAATAAGTCTTCTATCCAAACCTCTTGCAAATGAACTACTTCCATGACTATTTGATTTAAAAAATATTCTAATGTATAAGGAGACATCAGAGGGGAAGGGCCAGCAAGGAGCATATTCTTCAGTGATCCTTGCACCAAAAGGAGAGTTCTCTCCCCTACCCTATGGGTCAGGGCTGGCCTTGGAAAGAACCTTGTCCATCAGAATATTGAAAAAAGAAAGGAAGGAAGGAAGGAAGGAAGAAAGAAAGAAAGAAAAGAAAAAGAAATGACATGTGTATTCCAAAGGCTTGCAGCTTTTCATCCTCATGGAGTATGGCCAGGGAACATCATGATTGGGGTCCTCCAGGGTTCCCGGGGGAGGAGCTACATGCTGGAGAATTGTGAGTCACTAGCCCAAGTACTGGGTGCATAGGACCTGTAGCCACATGAATGGGGCCAAATGAAGCAGTCAAGCCTGTTAGGTACCCCACAGAGCTGTATGAGGTGATTATTGTTGCTGTAAATCATTACTTTCCCCTCATCTCAGTATCTCCACTTGGGTTCCATATAGCAAGATTCTCTGAAAGAAACAAAAACAAAAGACAAAGCAACACAAACAAAAAACCCAAAACCCAGGACATTTGCTATACAGAGCTATTGAAATTTTACTAGTTTCTCAGGGTAGGTTCCAGAATATAGTCAGATCTTCAGATCTGGTCTTAATGTTTCCTCAAGGGTTTTATCTCCCCCTTGACACCCCCCCACACACTTTAGAAGTTTACCAGTGAGTTATTTTGTGGAATGTCCCTCATTTGAGGTTCTGGAAGAAACAATAAGTGACCTGATGTCCTCCTCCAGACGTACAAGATGTCCATTTGCCCCTTCTTGGCAATGTGGACTTTGCTCACGTGGCTTACTTAGGTGGTGTCTGCAAGATTTCTCTGCTAAAACTTAACTCTTTCCTTTGAAGCAGTAAAGTAATTTGGAGGGGATACTTTTTGTTTGGTTTTGGTTTTGTTTTAAAACACTGTCTCATTGTATGGCGAAAGCTGGCAATCTTCCTGCCTCAGTGTAGGGCCCTGCATGGACCCCCAAGGCACCTTGAGCTAGCCTGAAGCTGTTGGCGGGAACTCCTTACCCCAAGGCTTTTGTTGGTACTCTTCCCGTGACAACACATCTCGTGACAACATATCTCGTGACAACACATCTTGTGACACACACCTCATGACAACACATCTTGTTACACACAGCTTGTGACAACACAGGGAGGAGCTAAGCCAAAAAATTCCTGTAATTTTCCACTGTGCTATAAGTCGGTATTTAAGCCCATTCTTGCCCCTCAATAAACGGCATTCAGCATTTGGCGTTCTGACTTTGCCATTGAACAAATGACCCGCTGTCTTGTCTTTATTTCAATCTCTAGGCCTTCGTGGAACAGATTGTAGTGTGGGCGCTACAAGTGGAGGTTCCACCGAGATCGGGAAAGAAAGGATCACCTAAGAGATCGCCCTCGAAGGCCGGCCGGCAAAAGTTAGTGAATGAGGCTGTATTGAAGGATGGGTGCCAGTAACTGTAAGGAAAAGCTCAGCGGGCAATTAGTGGCCCTATTGAAAAGGCAGGATTAAAACCAAGACAGCTAAAGAATTTTTTGATATATTAGAGGAACATAGCCCCTGGTTTATGCAGTCTGGAGGCTTTAACATCCCCGATTGGGAACAGGTAAAAGGAGACCTCCAAAAGGCTTATAAAGAACGGGGGGCTGATAATTTCCCTATTGCCACCCTTTAAGTTAAAAGTGCGCTCTTGAGCAACAATGTTAAAGTAAAAGAACAGTTGGCAGAGATGAATGGGATTTTTGAGGAAGTACAAAATTTAGAATCTGTGAAATCTATCAGGGAACAAGAGGGATCCCAACTAGATGATGATACTCCTACTGTAACTGATGAGGAAGATACTTTGGAATCAGAAACTGAAGCTGATGAGTGTATATGCCGTCTGCCACGGCACAACTCCTTTTGTGATTCTGATTCCTTTAGTAAGGCCTCTACACCTCGAGGGTTAGAGGAAGAGGTCAAAGATTTAATAACCAAGGTAGAAGCATTAGAAAAGGAAAGACAGGTGTTTCCAGTAATAGAGACAGTGGATCCTCAGGATAACAGGGTTAGGGAACACAGCCCATTAAATTTTAAGGATAAGGATATAAAACAGCTTAAAGAGGCTATAACTGCTTATGGGCTTCATGCTCCTTTTACTCAGACAAATTTTGAGTCTTTCGCAGTGTTAAATTGCACCTCTAGTGATTGGATGCATCTCTGTAGAGCCATGCTGAGTGGGGGTGACTACTTGCTCTGGAGAGGTGAATTTCAAAAATTTTGCAAGGAAACCGCACAAAGTAATGCTACTGCCAGGTTTCCTGCTAGGAATTTAGATATGCTCACAGGCACTGGGCAATATGCTAACATTGCAGCTCAAATTCTTTT
Organism: Phodopus roborovskii; assembly: GCF_943737965.1. NCBI lineage: Eukaryota > Metazoa > Chordata > Mammalia > Rodentia > Cricetidae > Phodopus > Phodopus roborovskii. Next base: position 345,371 of record NW_026126999.1, read on the forward strand.
TGACCCAGCGGTCTATGCACAAATTGCTGCTGCTGCTACTAGAGCTTGGAAAGCCCTGCCTAATAAGGCTGCAGGAGATCAACTATCTAAGGTATTGTAGGGAGTGTCTGAGCCCTATTCAGAATTTGCAGACTGCCTCCTACAGCTGGCAGGCCGCATTTTTGGTGATGTTGAAAATGCCATGCCTATAGTTAAACAATTGGCATTTGAAAATGCAAACAAGTATTGTAAAGAGGCTTTACCTCCCCATAAGTCCAAAAGTCTTAATGACTATATATGCATATGTCGGGACATGGATGGTCATCACATTATGGGCCAGGTTATAGCTTCAGTTGTGAAAAGAGGGGAGAACAATGGAGGAGCCAGACCAAAGAGTTGCTTTAGATGTGGACAGGTAGGATATTTCAAAAGGAACTGCCCCCAGGGTGTGGCAACGCAATTGAGCCCTAGGCCAGGGCTTTGCCCACGTTGCAGTAAGGGTCATCATTGGAGCAAGGAATATAGGTCAAAGACAGATGCCCTTGGTAATCCTTTACCGGCTCAGGGAAACTGGAAGCGGGGCCAGCCTCGGGTCCCTCAAGCCCAGGTGTACAGGGCAATGGATACACCTGTAACCCGCCCAATACAGATGATCCCTCAGAGAAACCCCTTCATGTCCAGGACCTTATCAGAGGTACCCCAGGAAACGCAGGATTGGACCTCTGTTCCGCCACCCGAGCAATATTAACACCACAAATGGGCACTCAAGCCTTGAGAACTGGAGACTTTGGGCCTCTTCCCCCAGGAGCAATAGGGCTATTGTTAGGACGCAGTAGTGCCTTGTTGAAAGGAATTAGAGTTATTCCAGGAGTAATAGATTCAGACTTTCAAGGAGAAATAAAATGATGGTTAGGGCAGAAATGGGGGTATTAATGATACCACAGGGTGCTCGGATAGCACAATTGATTCTTCTCCCTATGTTTTTAAAGGACATCAGGGGATCTGCTGGTTTTGGGTCCACAGGCTCCATGGGTGCCTTTTGGGTATCAACTCTTGAACAGCGCCCCATGCTCACCCTCACCATACAAGGTAGACGATTTTCTGGACTTGGGGACATGGGAGCGGACTCCTCAGTAATAGCAAAAAAACATTGGCCACAAGCATGGCCTCTTCAGCCGGCCTCCACTCATTTACAAGGAGTGGGAACTGCTGTGGCTCCAGAACGTAGTACTCAGTTTCTTAAGTGGTCAGATGATGAAGGACATACAGGAATTTTTCAGCCTTTTGTGTTGTCATATACCTGTTAATCTTTGGGGGAGAGATGTGCTTCAGGCCATGGGAGCAGTCCATACTACTGAGCCTGTTAAAAATATGCTGGCTGACCAAGGTTATGTACAAGGAAAAGGACTGGGTAAATTCCTACAAGGTGACCCTCAGTCTGTTGCATCCAAAAATTTAATTATCAAAAGAGCCGGAGATCGCTCTGGGCTGGGAAATTTTCCCTAGGGGCTATTGCTATGCAGCCTGTTCCCATTCCTACTATCTGGAAAACTGATAACCCAGTATGGGTGGAGCAATGGCCCTTATCTATTGAAAAGTTATGGGCTGCACATCAACTTGTAAAGGAACAATTAGAGGCAGGACATATTGTTCCTTCCACTTCCCCATGGAATGCCCCAATCTTTGTTATAAAGAAAAAAATCTGGAAAATGGAGACTCCTACAAGATCTCCGAGCTGTTAATGATTGTATGTAAATTATGGGAGCAACACAACCTGGCTTGCCTTCCCCTGTGGGTATTCCTCAAGGCTATCATTTATTAGTTATAGACCTAAAAGATTGCTTTTTTAGCATTTCTTTGCATCCTCAAGATAGTGAGCGATTTGCATTTAGCATTCCTTCTGTTAACTTTAAAGAGCCCTATAAGAGATATCAATGGGTGGTGTTGCCTCAAGGAATGGCCAATAGTCCCACTATTTGTCAAATTTATGTATCATTGGCCATTGCCTCCGTTAGAGAGACATTTCAATCCCTATATATTATACATTATATAGATGATATTCTTTTAGCCGGCCCGGATTCTAAGGAAGTGAATGAGGCTTTTGGGGAATTGCAACATAATCTTCAACTAGCTGGCTTAAGATTAGCCCCAGAAAAGATGCAACAAGAATTTCCCTATCATTACCTGGGTCATCAATTGTTATTTTCTGGTATCCGTCCTCAAAAGATTACTTTAAGGCTGGATAATCTGACTACCCTTAATGATTTTCAAAAATTATTGGGAGACATAAATTGGGTTCAATCTAGTATGGCCCTAACCATTGGGCAGCTTAGACCATTATTTGATATTTTACAAGGAGATTCTGATCCCACTTCTCCGCGCACCTTAACGCCTGCTGCGCGAGAATGTATACAGCTTGTGCAAAAATGTCTCCAATCTGCACATTTAAATTATATTGACTATTCTTAGAACTTGATGTTATTAGTCTTTGCTTCAGCGTATTCCCCTACTGTGGTATTTTGGCAAACTGGTCCTATATTATGGGTGCATGAACATGCATCCCCAAGAAAGACAGTTAGATCTTATCCTCAGGCAATGCTTTCTATTATTCAAAAGGCATACAAAATGAGTATTCAAGTTTTTGGCAAGATGCCGGATGTAATTGTTACTCCCTATACTCAACAACAGATACAATGGCTTCAAAAGTTTGATGAGGAGTGGGCACATTTCTTGTGTTCCACACCCTGCCGCTTTGATAGTCATTTTCCTTCCAGTAAGTTAGCTCATTTTTTTAAAAAAATCACCCTGTGTGTTTCCCCAAGGTTATTTCCAAAAATCCTCTGAAGGGGGCCCGTAATGTATTTACAGATGGCTCTTCAAATGGTTGTGCAGTAGTTGTTTCTTTTCCCATTATCAAATGCTCTATAGTTAAAGTGAAGTCTGCACAATTTGCAGAACTAGTTGCAGTACAATTAGCCCTTCAACATTTTTCTGATGAGCCATTTAACTTATACACGGATAGTAAATATGTGTATCATATATTGGCTCCCTTAGAAACTGCTGCTTATATAGCTCCAGTGTCTCATGTACAAGATCATTTACTAGCCATACAAAGCCTACTATTGGAGGCACTCTCATCCAATTTTTGTAGGACATCTCCGAGAGCATTCTGATTTGCCCGGCCCTTTGAGTGAAGGAAATGCCATTGCTGATTTTAATACTAAAACAGATAGTGCCATCATGATGATGAGAGAGTCTGGGTATGAAGCAGCCTGCAAAGCTCATACAACCTTCCACCTTAATGCAGGGTCACTCAAATTCCATTTTAAAATTATTAGAGACCAAGCTATTGATATAGTTAAGAATTGTCCCCTATGTGCAGAGTTCTTACACTTTGGAGTTAACCCCCGTGGTGTCACACCTAATGATATCTGGCAGATGGATGTTACTCATGTTCCTTCCTTTGGTCGACTACAATTTGTTCATGTATCTGTGGATACCCATTCTCATCTCATATTTGCCTCTGCTCATACTGGAGAAAGGCTTAAGGATGTTAAGAGCCATTGTTTACAAGCCTTTGCTTATATAGGAATGCCCAGACAATTAAAAACTGATAATGGCCCTGCTTATACTAGTCAGGGTTTTAATTCTTTTTGCAAAAATTTTTTTTTATCTCACATAAGACGGGTATCCCTTATAATCCTCAGGGTCAGGCCATGGTGGAACGTGCACATTGCACAATTAAAGCCTATCTTCATAAAACAAAAAAGAGGGAGTTTACAGGATCTCCTCATAATCACCTTTCTCTTGTCCTATACATTTTAAATTTTTTAACTATTGATGGTGCTGCTCGATCTGCGACCGACAGGCTTTGGCACCCTCGGTCATCTGACTCAGTTATCTGGAAAATGGTGCGGCCCTGACCCAGTTCTAATATGGTCCCAAGGGTCAGTTTGTGTCTTTCCACAAGACGCAGACAACCCTGTTTGGGTGCCTGAGCGGCTGATTCACCATATGCGGAGGGATGGTGATTGTAACAGCCAGAAGGAAGGTCCGTTAGGTCTTCCAGAATCTACCCATCCTGATGCCTGTGCATCTGAGTAGCCATATGTGGCCTTTTTTCCTGATCATTAATTATAGTTTGGATCAAGTGGCTATATAAATTTACACCGATCCAAACGACAAGAATTTCACTGTATTCTGGTTCCATTCTTTTGTTGTAATCAATGCTACTAATTTTGGAGAAAGTTTCAATTGTTCTCAACAGGTCTGCTGACTGTAACAGCTGTCGTGGGCCACGTACCCCAGGTGTGCAGCAGAGAGGAAAGGAGATTCCTGGATTATGGCTGCCAGTGCCGCCTTCACCACTGAAGCAACAGTTTCTACCATAACCCTCTCCCAATCTGTAAATACTGCAAGCACAGTGGATCAACTAGCAGGTGATTTGGCTTAAGCCTTAGCTACCCAAAGCACACTTAATTATCTAGTACAAATTGGTATTTTTAAACTAAATTTACAAACTAACCTCCTATAGGAACACTTGAATTTTTGTGAGAAGCTCATATGGCTTCTTGTTCTGTCTTTTACACATATCTGTGTTGATGCATCATTTTTCTCCTGCAATCCTGGAGTGATCAGTTTTTAAGTTATACACATGCTTTAGCCATGCAGATCATTAACATCTATGAGACCTGAGTGCCACTTGCCAATGCAGAAGGACTTTTACAAGGACTTCAACTTGTGGGCAGAACATTGGGGTTTGTAGCCCTTGCTCTTGGTGCTACTTTGCAACAGCATTAAACAGGCCCAGGCCAACTTTCTAACAAGACAGATACTGTCTTTGGCTCAAGAGAAAATTCCTCTGCCCATGTGTGGATTCACCAGTGACGGGTAAGGCAGAGGGGGCAAATATCCAACCTAATACAGAAAGGTTACAGGCCTGGGTGACCTCTCCAATGATGGGTAAGGAATTATGCTGACGTCCTCTGTCGCCTAAGACAGGTGTTAGTTTATATGAAAAGAAAGGGGGACCTGTACAGCCCTGCATGGACCCAAAGGCACCTTGAGCTAGCCTGAAGCTGTTGACGGGAACTCCTTGCCCCAAGGCTTTTGTTGGTAACACATCTTGTAACACACACCTGTGACAACACATCTTGTGACATATACCTTGTGACAACACAGGGGTGAGCTAAGCCAAAAAATGCCTATAATTTTTCACTGTGCTATAAGTTGGTATTTAAGCCCATTCTTGCCCCTCAATAAACGGCATTCGGCGTTCCGACTTTGCCATTGAATGAATGACACGCTGTCTTTTCTTTATTTCAATCTCTGGGGTTTCGCCCGATTCGTGGAAGCTGGCGCTACACCTTAGCCTCCCAAATGCTTCATTACAGGCTTCCTTGGCCACTGCATTAGACTTGGAGAATTTGATTCCCATTTTATTGTGCGGACGTTTTACATGAATCAATAATTCTTACCTAATCATTAGTTGTGTTTTATCCCTCTGCCTGTAACGGGCATTGTCACCTTCAATGTTGGCATTTTCAATCTCTTGACATGCACAACAGATAACTACAGCATAAATGAGCATTTTGTTGTTGTTGTTGTTGTTGTTAGCACACCTGCTGCCTGTGTGTCTGTGCTAGCTCAGGTGGGTGGAACACTGAGTTGAAGGATGGCTGGGAGGAAGTGACTGGTTTTTATTCCTTAGACCCCTGAAACCTGCCAATGTATCTCTACGTGCATTGTACCATGCACCATTATATCTCCACGCTGGTCTCCTGCTCTCAGTTTATAAGCGTTTCCTGGGCTCTGTCAGTGACTGTGGCACTCTGCTTATTTTAACCCTCAGTCTCTTATCTGGTCAAATCCTCTTTCCTTGCTCCTTACACTTGAGATAAAATTTACACTCCCCCCTCCCCCCCCTTGATCTCCAAGGACTTCTTTCCCTCTACGACCATTGTTCCCTGGTTCAGAGGAACCTTCATTTCTGTCTCCCCCTGTCTATTTTCTGCACACATTTGGCTTCCACAGAGGCTTCCCTCTCTGCCCTCTAATCTGTATGACTTACTTTTAGAGTAATAAGTTACCAACATTTTCTCCTGGTATCTGTCTCCTTACCATTGAGGAAGCTTTTACCCATTAGTTCCACATGGCACTGGGCAAAGCTGGAGCCCAGGGTGACTGCAGATTAATATCTTATAGGTTTTATAGGTTTTACACATACCATCCCCCCAGACTTCAAATACTGAGGTTTGGTCTTCTTCATCTTTGGTCTGATAGTTCCTGCTCTTAAGGCAATTGTCCCATACTAATTATAGCTATGCTACCCCCCCCCCAGACTTCTAAGCCACTGATTACAGAGAAAGACTTTATCTGGCTCATCACTGCCTTTAGTTCTGGCAAGGAGTAGGCCCTCCACAGACTGCTGGTGATAATGGTTCTATAGTAATGGTTCTATTTAAGAGGGTAGGTAATAAAGATATTACGGGAGGATGATGACAGAGATGTCTTGAAAGTCACTCATGTTGCTAAGAACAGTGCATCTAAAAATTCACACCGTGCCCAGTAAGATGATTTAGCAGGTGAAGGAAGGTGCTCTCCACCAAGCCTGATGATCTGAGTTTGATTCGTGTGACACACATGGTAGAAGGGGAGAATGAACTCTCAAAAGTTGTCCTCTGCCAGCTACGCAAACAAAATAAATAGGTTTTTAAAAAGGCACAAATAATTATTTTAACTTCCTTTAACTTTACTTGTGTGTGCATTAGATAAGACATGGGAAAGTCTATCCATAAAGATGGGCAATGATAAGTATTCTTTGAACTTATGATAAGACACTGTAGATCAACACACATACAATAAAACTTCAGTGTTAGAACAAATGTCTTCCTGTAGAATAGACTTGCTGTGAGAAAGAGAAGCAGCAGAGAGGAATTGTGTTTATCAGATATCATCAAGCAATGATGATCAACAGTGCAAATGAAAACATGATTCTTAAAGATGAAAAAAATATGATTGATGGATTTAAAGCCCAGTGGAGCAAAAGGTACAGCACAGTCACAATGATAAATTAAGCTCACAGAAAACAGGATCAAGGGGTGGACATCATAAGAACAGAGAGAAGGCATGGCATGTGCATGTATGTTTTCACACATTGGTATTCAGCACATTTGCAGCAGGAAGTAATTAACACCTTGGACTTTGGTCTGCTGACATTTTCGAAAGTGGGATTTGGTAAAATTCCTTCAATCTCCTTGTTGGTTTTGTTTTTTGTCTTTGTTGTAGGGGTTGGAGCAACAGAGTCGTGCAGAGAGGAGGGACACCTGGAACATAATCCTTAGAATTAACATTCTTTGTTCAGGACTGGCTGAAGGGAGTAGTTACAGTCTACTGGATTCCATGATTTTGGCAGTTTATACACAAGCTCCTTGTTGATTGGCATGATTGCATCTGTGTCAGGAGACATCTTACATCCTTCCTTTATACTCAAGAACATTGGTTCTCAAACTTCCTACAATGCTATAGTAACCCCCAACCATAAAATTATTTTCATTGCTACCTAACTGTAATTTTGATATTTGAGACAGAGGTTTGCCAAAGGGGTTGTGACCTAGAGTCTGAGAATCACTGCTCTAGCGTCGACAGTTTTGCTTTTGTAGCTGGTCCATCCTTACCATGGGTTTGGGTGATATTAATAACTTGCTGGTAGTTGACTACTATGGATCCAGAGTGGTGTGGGAGTACCTCCAGCATCTCCCATTATTGACTTTATGTGTGTGTGTATGTGTGTGTGTGTGTGTGTGTGTGTGTGTGTATGCACGTGCACATGTTTAGTAAGTCTGAAGTTGATGGTGGATGTCTTCCTTCATCAGTCTCCACTTTGTTTATTGAGCTAAGGTCTCTTATTTGAGCTTAGAGTTCTCTGATGGGCTGGTGAAGCCACACAGCTTGCTGTAAGAATCTTGTCTCTGCTTCCTGAGTGCAGACTCTTACATCTGCCAGATGTTTGCCTAGGTTCTGGGTATCCAAACTGACCCTCATCATTGCACTGCAAGTGCTTTAATCCACTGAGCCACCTTCTTAGTCTGAATGTACGGCATTCATTGCAACTCTGGCTCATTCATTCAGTGAGTTTTTAATGGGATTCTTCCTCTGGCTTCCCTGCACTGGAGGACTGGATGAGCAGGGTGAGAGAGAAACTCTAAAACTCCCAGCGTTCATGACCAAGTGCTCATCTGATTTTACAGGTAAGGAGAGTCAGAAAGACAAACACAAGAAGGTAACAAGAAAGTTCTCCAAGTAAACTGAAAGACAAAAAAGTAAAGTTAAAGAAACCCCTCATTTGAAATGGACTAACCTGTAAACCAATATCTGTTCCTTGGAATTTGCTAACTTCCCCTCACAAGGGAGATAACAAGATAGCAAGAATTCACACGTTTCCTGTTCATTAAAGCCTCTTGTGTGTTGCAGCAACTGTATTAGACATTGATTGAGTTCTTGGCGGTACCGACTGAAATTAGGAGACTCCTCATTCTGAGGGTCTTACAAACAAAACAAAACAAAACAAAACACAGCCAAGGTAGGGAGAAGGAGCTACCAAATGGGTAGTTGGATTCCTAACTCGCCGGTAGTTGGGGAAGGGAGGAGCTTAGGGACTGGATTGAACATGAATTGCATAGGATAGGATGAAGTGGAACCATCAAGCAAGAGATGGTCAAATGTCTCCTGTGCCAGGGCAAACGATTTTAGTTTTTATTCTGTACACATTTGTTATCATTCTCACCTACAATTACCCCCTGTCACCTGCTCCACACTAATCCATTTATTTACTGGACCCTCAGTCCCAGCTAAACAGCCACTGTACCAGACCTATAATTCCTTTTGCTTTCTTCTTCCAGTGTCTTGAAGGTTTTCCCATACATGACCAACTTCAAAACAATTTAGCATCACTTGTACCCACCTGAAGACTGTTCAGGCGATGGTACCATTATAAACAAGAAATTAAACAGTAATGTAACCACAAGTGTGGTTTACTTGTCCTGGTGGCTGGGAACTATGAACCCAGATAAAGGTATTAATGCAGGTATACTAAAGATGTGAAAATTTGCTTCTGAAAATAATTCTCTCCAAAGCCAGTTATGAAGCTTTAGAAGCATGCAGTGGCATATGTCCTCTATATATGCCAAATTTGATCACTTTAAATTATAATAAAGGAGACAGAGAATTAAGAATGAACATTTAAAAAGTCTATAGCTCAACCTTTTGTTGACTTGATTTTGGTCTGGATAGAGTAACAGGAGGAGGGAGGGTTAGATTTTTCTTAAACAGGTTAAATTTTGTCATATACCAGTTTAGCATCTTTCACAGTTCTGAGGGTGAGAACGAAGTGCTGATTAATTCCCCCAGGTGCACACACACATGCTATTAGGTAAACAAGAGCCACCCAAGGAACTACTGTAAACACTTTAGAATAATTTTTTAGTTATCCTTTCCATGCATGCTTTTAAGCACAACTGCTTTAAATGTTACCAGTTTTGAATCTGATTTCCTCTCCTTCCACTTAATATATGATAAAATCTTATTAAAACCTTACCTCCAAGGCTGTCAAGGGCACCATTAGGTGAATGTTCCACAATTTATTGAACCAACCCCCTTTTCTGAAGGGCTTAGAAAGTTCTTAACATTTTGATCTTATTAAAAGACAGTGGTCATGTTATTTTCTGCCTAAGAACGCTGACTTGTCCTTTAGACAAGGCTTTAGAACAATGGAATTGGAGAGGAATTTTTTTTAAGTACATGCTGAGACTTACTTCCTTCATGCCATACTGGCTTCCAAAAGGTACTTGGCCTTAGGAAGGTCCGGGTCTGAGTCCCAGGAGTTCCCTGCTCTTTGTTCCACTAACAGGAATGCATGGAGAGTTTGCAGCAGTCTGTTCTACCCCTCACCTCTTTGACTCCCTGTCAGAGAAAACATCGTAAAAACAAAACAACAGCAGGACCAAGAAACAAAGTATCTGTGTGTGGGATTATTTGTTTTTCCCACCTTCTATAATTCCAGACCCAAACCAAGTCCCCACATCCACAAACCAATTTTTCTTTATTAATAAAAAGTAAAGAAGCAACTCACAACCCTTTTGATTTGTGTTTCAACTTGTGGTCGGGACTTAATTTTCCGATCTGCAGGTGGCTCATTTTTACACCTCAGTGGGACACACGGGGACAGCAGGTTCCCTGCCGCTGCCAGGCACCTGCTGGAGCTGCAGCTCTAGGCTCAGTATCTTTGGGCGAAAGTCCCTGCGCCTTGAGTTCTGGACTGTCCTAAGAACCACTTGCCCTTGAAGCCTCTGGGACCAAGCACTTTCGTTCCCGAGCTGGGGAGCTCCAGACAGAATGCCACTGCCACAGTCATCCAGGCACCTGCGGTGTTCTGCTAGTGGGCACTCACCTCTGCCGTACATCTGGCACAGGTAGGGGAAGCGCCACACATGGCCCAAGCCAACAGATACAGATGAACATGAACTTCAGTGGGTTGCCCCACTGAGGTCCTGCCTTCTCCATGTCCTGCGCATGCTCTCCACCAGGTCCTGGTCTCTGGCTGCTGCTAGCTGCTCCCCTGCCTTTTAATTGCTAATCTCATTAACATGCACCAGAGGGATGAGCACCACCACGCCAAGCATCTTCCGAAAAGGCACCCCTCCTTGGCACCGGGTGTGGACTTCAGAGCGCTGGGAAAGGATCACATTTCCTCAGCCTCTTACAGATTCATCTATGGCAATACTTATATGCCAGGCACTGCTGTGCAACAGGAAAACACAGCCCTCTCACACCACAGCTGACATTCAGATGGCAGGAACATTTAAGTGCTATGGGATGACTTGTTCTTGGCTACTTTTGAACTACTGGGGCAGTTTCGTTTGGTACACACCACCTAGTTCACCTAAATCAGAGAAGCAGGAACAATTTAAAGGGATAAGTCCTAGAACCTGATAGACATGAACCCAGGACACTCCAGAGGAGAGATGACATTTGCACAGAGAGGTTGAGTGTGGAGGCTCAGTGGCAGAGCACTGCTCTAGCACCTGTGAGGCCCTCAGTTTGACCCTAAGCTTCTCCATCTACTTGGCCTCTTCCTCACCTGTGGTGTGGCAGAATAAAGTTTTGAGCAACTGCAATGAGGTCGGTGGGAGCTACAGAGTCTCATTCCCTAGGCTAGGCCCTAGGCTAGGCAGAAACCTAAGATTTTCATGCTTTTGCTGAACCTGACTTCACCAGTGACTTTGGGTCTGTGTCTCCACTCCACCACTGGTTAAGCTCTCTGACTTCGGGCAAGTCATGTAATGCCTCTGACAGTTTCATCTGCAATAGAAAACAAAAAGAAATCCCTGCTAATCCACCCCCACCCTAACAAGCTTATACTACCTGTCCCAGAATATTTCACTTTCAAACAGTAAAAAAGAAAGCAGGCACAATACAGCAGAAGGCACACAAGCTACCTACGCTTCAGATTATACGTTTTCCCACCCCCACCCCTGTCTGCTTCCCACCATGCCTAGTTCCAGTCTATCGCTGATGGATATTTGTGTTGTTCCAGTTTGCGGCTACTATGAACAGAACTAGTGTGTACATTCTAGCATGTTCCTCTCTCTCTCTCTCTCTCTCTCTCTCTCTCTCTCTCTCTGTGTGTGTGTGTGTGTGTGTGTGTGTGTGTGTTTGTGTATGTGTTTGTGTGTGTGTGTGTTTTAAACAAGCATTTATTGGGGGCAGGTGCCACAGCATGAGTTGAAGTCAGAGACAATTTGTGGGAGCCAGGCAAGTGACCTTACCATTTCACTGACCCTGCCGTTCTGTTCCAGTTTTAAACTTTTGTGTAGACTTATGACTGTGCACTGATGTTTCCATTTGCCTGTTGATTTCCCTGACAACTGACAAGTCTGCAACCTTTCCACTTGCTTACTGGGCCATCAAAAGAGCCCGGGGTTTCTGAAATGTCTGCCTGAACCCTTGATAGGTTTATACTGGGCTGTCTTTTTCTACTGATTTGCATTTGTTTCCCTACTTTACCTAATGGTCCTATGTCTGCTTTTTATACCAACTGTTTCATTTCTTACTTTGTTGCCTTTCTGGCCCATTTTAAGTGTATTCTATTGGAGAGAATTCTTAACTTCAAGAAAGTTCAATTTGTGCTGGAGATGTGTGTAGCTCAGTGTTGAGAGTGCTTGCCTAATATGCATTCGACCCTGGGCTCTATTCCTAGCTCTCCATAAACTGTGTATGTATGGTGGTATATACCTATAAACCCAGAACTTGGGAGGTAGAAGCAGGAAGATCAGAGGTTCAAGGTCATCCTCAGCTACACAGCTACATAGCAAGTTCAAGGCTAGCCTGTTATTGGAGACCCTATCTCAAAAAGTAAACAAGCAAGCAGAAGGAATAAAGTTTAGTTTCCAGCATCCATATGATGAGCTCACTACCACCTGTAGCTCCAGGTATAGTAGGGGATCTGATGGCTTCTTTTTTTTTTTTTTTGAGGCACCTGTATGCATGTGCTTGTATATACACACAGACATATACACAAAAATAAAAATAAATATTAAAAACACACAAATCTATCAATCTTTTTTAAATAGTTGTCTTCATGACCCTTTTTTCCCCTCATGTCTTACTTTACACAATCATTTCCTACCAGGAGAGTAGTAGATGCCTTTAATTCTAGCACTTGAGAGACAGAAGAATCTGTGAGTTCGAGACCAGCCTGGTTTAACATTAGTGATTACAGAGAGATCCTGTCTCAAAAAACAAAAACAAAAAGCAAACAAAAACAAAACAAAACAAAACACCCAAACCACAACAAAAATCCCAACTTCTTCCTTATCAAGTCCAAGTTTATGAAGATATTCCTGAGGAGTCAACCCCTTCGCAAAGCTAATCTCAGCAGTGAATGAGTTACTGCCTAGAAACTGCCCTTCACTGAAACTGGATCTCAAGGATTCTGCTAGGCTGGCTGGTTAATGCACTGCAGGGATCCTCCTGTCTCCATATTTCCCTTTCCTCAGTATTTGGAGAAATAGTCATGTGCCACTGTCCCTGACTTTTTACCCAATGAGCCATCTCCAGCCCCAGCCATCCTGGTAGAAGGTCTACCTAACGGCACGATGATGAATAGTTTGTATAAAACAGCTGTTGCTGCCTCGAGCTATGTACTTATGTTTTGGGTATCACAAATCAGTTCTCCTATAGGGTTCTTAGCCACATAGTGACATTTAGGAACTGGACACCTCAGAAAGATACCCAGGACAGTTACCATGGAATTTGTTGGTACAATGGTGGCAGTGCCCTTCTTTTAGTCCTTACCCCAGGGACCAGGCCAGCATCTGGTCTTAGCTGCCTTGGGAAGCGATCCCAATACGTGAGGCCCAGTAACTGAAAATCTCTGCCTTTGTGTCTCTGTGGTGTGTGTGTATTTGTGTCTCTGTGGTGTGTGTGTGTGTGTGTGTGTGTGTGTGTGTGTATAATATAAAGAACCACCCAGTCCAAGTAAATGCAAATAAAGTAGTCACATCACCACACCACCCTAAACATGCACTTGGTAACTTTTATCTGAGATGATTCATTGAGTGATGGACTACTATAATTACAAAGAGGGTGGTCTCTACTCAGAGTGATGTACTGTGTGAACATTAATGGTAGACTGACGGATATATATTACCTTTTTGCAGAAAAATCTCTCATCTGCTTGTGCAAATACCCCAACTCTGTGCTATTTTGAGCTTCCAATATATCATTTGTTGGGGTTGGGGAGAAGACAGTTAGTGGCAACCCATCATGTTGAGTTCTCACCATGCATGTACAGTGGGTAGCCACAAGAGCTTAGCCTATAGTAAAGAGTAGCAAATAACTGGAAAAGATTTTTAACTTTTACTTCTGCTTTAGATATTTATACAATAACTTAGTCCTCAGAAATGACTGTATTTAATAAAACAAATTCTCAAAATCCCTCCACATGCCCTAACTGGTTACTCAGAGCTCTGTAGAGGATTGGGCGGTAGAGCAAACTCAGCTCTTTGAGGTGTTTTTTCTCTTTTGGGTGCTTAGTGTCCCAGAAGCTGAGTTTTCAGACAAGCTTTAGTGCTCAGAGGAGCTTACACTGGCTTTTGGGAGAACCTGTTCTTCAGACTTTACTTTTACAGCATCTATGACAATCGCAACACTGAAGTTCATGTTATGCACTTTCCTAAAGAGAAGAAGGGGCCATGACTGCATGGGTGTGGGCCACTAAGTGCATCCAGGGATTCTAAATTCTTACCTTATTAATATGAAGGCCATGCAGCTTTCAATCATTTGTTCATCTTGCTGATTTTCATTGTTACCTAACTACTATCTAGAGCTTCTAGTTCCCCACAAGATAAAGTCCAAACTCACTCCTTAGCTTTCTTTGGAAAGTTTTGAGGATTTTTTTTTAAATTGAGCCCTGAGGAATTTGACCCTTGCATACCCGGGTTCTAGAAAACAGAGTTTTAACTCTTAAGTCTAAAAATACACAGCATTTTGCTGCAGGTGAGAAACCTACCTCTAAGGATGAATAGGACATATCAGCCACAGTCCCGAAGGAACACATACAATTCACTTTTCAGAACAAATGCAGTTCTGCAGGGCCTGGGGCACCAAGAGCTAGCTCAATGGTTAAGTGCAGTTAGAAGACCCCAGGTTCAGTTCCTAGCACCCACATGGTGGTTCACAACAATCTGTAATTCTTTTAACAAGGGATCTGATACCTTCTTCTGGGTTCTGAAGGCTCCTGTCACTCAGGAACAAATGCATGCACATTTAATAAATAAAAAATTTTGAAAGTAAAACTGAAACTTTGATACTACTGTGAATATGGAGCTATTGTTGTTCGTATGTATTTTTAGATAGATATTAAGAATTTTAAAATGGCTCTTCTCCTGTATTTCCTAGATCATATGTCTCACACTACGTACTCTGACATTTTCAGAATTTTAATATTACGTCCAGGGTAGCCTCACTACAGTAACTAGTGTACATCGCAACAACCTCAACACCACAAACTTGAAGCTCAGCCTATTTTTTTGTCATGAAAGTGCCTGGAATTTATTGTTAATTATGACAATCATTTAAGCACTTGTAGCTGGTGGCTTCTGTGTGTGGACTGGAAAGACACAGTACATCACTGTACAATTTCCACTAGGCAGACCCAATAAACTCTACCAGGGAACTCCTACAGCAGATAAACACCTTCAGCAAACTAGCAAGATACCAGAAAAACTCAAAAAAATCAGTAGCCCTATTTTTTTCAGACGACAAAGAGGCAGAGAAAGAAATCAGAGAAACATCACCCTTTACAATAGCCACAAGCAACATAAAGTATATTGGTGTAACGCTTACCAAACAAGTAAAAGATCTATATAATAAGAACTTTGTGACTCTAAAGAAAGAAATTAAAGAAGATACCAGAAAATGGAAAGACCTCCCATGCTCTTGGTTAGGTAGGATAAACACAGTAAAAATGGCAATCTTACCAAAAGCAATCTACAGATTCAATGCAATCCCCATTAAAATCCCACCACAATTCTTCACCGACCTTGAAAGGATAATAATCAACTTTATATGGAAAAACAAAAGACCCAGGATAGGCAAAACAACCCTATACAATAAAAGAACTTCAGGAGGCATCACCATTCCTGACTTTAAGCTCTATTACAGAGCTATAGTTCTGAAAACAGCCTGGTATTGGCATAAAAATAGACAGGTAGACCAATGGAATCGAATTGAAAATCCTGATATTAATCCACGCACCTATGAACACCTGATTTTCGACAAAACAGCTAAAATTATACAATGATTCAAAGACAGCATCTTCAACATATGGTTCTGGCACAAGTGGATGAGGGTGTGTAGAAGACTGCAGATAGACCCATGTCTGTCGCCATGCACAAAACTCAAGTCCAAATGGATCAAAGACCTCAACATCAATCCAGCCACATTGAATCTCTTAGAAGAGAAAGTAGGAGGTACCCTTGAACAAATAGGTATAGGAGACTGCTTCTTGAACATAACTCCAGGGGCACAGACTCTGAAAGAAACAATTAATAAATGGGACCTCTTCAAACTTAGAAGCTTCTGTAAGGCAAAGGACACAGTTGACAAGCCCAAACGGTAGCTCACTGACTGGGAAAAGATTTTCACTAATCCTATATCCAACAAAGGGCTGATCTCCAAAATATACAAAGAACTCAAGAAACTAGTCAACAAAACACCAAATAACCCTATTAAAAATGGGGTACAGAACTGAAGAAAGAATTCTCAATGGAGGAAATCAAAAAGGCTGAAAGACACTTAAGAAAATGCTTCATATCCTTAGCTATCAGGGAAATGCAAATCAAAACAACTTTGAGATACCATCTTACCCCTGCCAGAATGGCTAAAATTAGAAACACCAGTGATGACTTATGTTGGAGAGGATGTGGAGAAAGTGGAACACTCCTCCACTGCTGGTGGGAGTGCAAACCCATACATCCATTTTGGAGATCAGTATGGCGGTTCCTCAGGAAAATGGGAATTAGTTTCCCACAGGACCCGGCAATCTCCCTCTTAAGCATATACCCAAAGGATTCACATCAATGCAACAAAGACATCTGTTCAACTATGTTCATAGCAGCACTATTTGTAATAGCAAGAACCTGGAAGCAACCTAGATGCCCTTCAATTGAAGAATGGTTAATGAAGATGTGGCACATCTACATAATGGAATACTACTCTGCAGAAAAAAATAATGGTATCTTGAAATCGGCAGGCAAGTGGATGGCACTTGAAGAAACCATCCTGAAAGAGGTAACCCAGTCACAAAAAGAGAAACACAGTATGTACTCACTCATATATGGATTTTAGAACTAGATCAAATGATCACCAGCCTATAATTCACATCACCAGAGGAACTAGGATACAAGTTGTATTCTAAGAGATTCATATAAAGTCCCTCACAGAACTGGGAAGGGACAAGTCCCCCAGACCTCAGGTAAAGTGGGGGAAGACAGCTAATGGAGAGAGAAGTAGGAGAAAATGAGAGGGAGGAGAGGAAGGCATGTGCGACCAGGAGGATTGAGCCTGGTTAGGAATGGAAAATAGGAAAGAGAGAAAGAGACAGAGACAGAGAGAGAGAACATAAAAGAGGGAGCCAATATTGGTTTGAAGATAAAGTTGAACACAAAGAAAGGTCGAGGGAACTACAAGACTGCTCCCAACTAACAATCTCAGCTTCCGTGGAAAGGCTATCATAAATGCCCTTCCCGGAGAGTGAGATCAACAACTAACTTCTCCATGGAGTCCTCAACTAATGCCTGTTGAAAACAGGAGCAAACACCCATACATAAACACTGAGCCGAACTAGAACCCAGAAGCAGATGGAGAGGACAAGACCATGCGGTAGAAGTACATAGAGACAGCTTACCTGAACAAGGTGGAGCTAAGGACCACTATACTGATAGCTGGGAAGACAGCAGGGGACTGACTCGGACCCCCCCCCCGAATATGGGTCTCTTCAAGCCACTAAGAAAGCAGTCCAGGAGACTGTTATTTTCTTAACAAATCTTTTCTTTCTGGCATAAAACTGAGAAATGGGATAGGTAGGATACAACTTAATGGTTTCTAGAAAAAAAGAAAACATTTTCCATTTAGTGAAAAGTTCTGGTTTCTGACTTTTACAGAACATGCTGGTCCACAAATGATGGAACAGACTTTTACAGAGGTAATTATGTTGAGCTAAAGAAATACAGGGTGAAAACAGAGTCCTCAATGAAAGCCCTACAAGAAACTGAGGAGTGATCTAACTACAGATGGATGAGAAGAATATGTGTGGGAAATGGCTTGTTACTGTAGTTTTTTTCTTCCTTTTCAGAGTCATTCATCTTCTAAGATTGCCTTCCCTGCCTTTATAGGTACAAATTGTCTCACGTTTTACAATTTTAACAAAGTTTAAGTGAAAATAACAAACATCAGTGCACTCTTTTCTGGGAATAAGTTCCTTATTTGTGGAATTTCACACACAAGTGATATGTTTGCTTTGAGAAATGGGAAAACTTCCATGTTAACATGTGGAGAGTAAATGCTTTCTGAGGTTTAACTGCCTCGTGGTCTTCATTCATTCATCACTGCACTACATACTGCAGGTATGTGTCCTGTTTCTAATTATTTATGCCTGGCCAAGGAAAAGCACACCAAGAGAAATATTAAACCCTCTTGTAAACACCAATTCTCTACACATATACACTCCAGGACCCAAAGTTCTAACTCTCATTCAGGCTAAAAGGGTATTCTGGAAATAATTCTGAAGACTGCATGTACTCTGAGTCCATCTGCTTTCTAAACTGTGAAAGCATAGATTATGACTTTTTCCTACTCATAACATAAACCCGTGACAAGTCAGGATGCAAAAAAAAAAAAAAAATGACTGCATCTCCTTTGACAAACAGCACTCATGATAGAGAGAAGCAAAGTTAACTGAGTCTTATAGGGCAATGCATCCTTTCCCTTAATTGATTAAAAATGTTGACTACAGTAGACAAAACACATTTTACATGAGTTTATACATTTTGATGATCAAATAGAGTGAATTAATTAGGATCTTAGTATTAAAAATAAGAGTTTTATTTGTAAATCTTAATAACTTTACTATTTATCTTTACATTAAGGACTGTAAAGTTTTGATGGTACCAG
This sequence comes from Phodopus roborovskii, assembly GCF_943737965.1. NCBI lineage: Eukaryota > Metazoa > Chordata > Mammalia > Rodentia > Cricetidae > Phodopus > Phodopus roborovskii. The sequence continues at coordinate 364,082 of NW_026126999.1, forward strand.
CTTATCTAAAATTAAAAGGTCCACTCTAAACTCTTTCTACTGTGAAGAAACCGCAATGTACTTGCACGGAGAAGAATCTGGAGCACTTGAAAGACAGATTTTAGGACAACAAAGAAGAGTATTACATTTTTTTTCTCTTCTTGATCAGAGAACTGAAGATAAGAATGCCAATCCTAGCATGACAAGCAAAGCCTAAAACATTAGAAAAAGGAGAGAGAGAATAAGACAAAATGCTTCAAAATACATGCTCGACGTGAATGGAGATAACTTGCATGTTCATGTGTAGCAGGTTCTAGACAAAACCTTCAGTCATTAATCTTCAGATTCATATATGGAGATAAAATTAAGTCATGATCTTTCTGTTCCTCTCGCTAGCCCAGGAATACCATTACTGCTCACTTTCTACCCCTATTGCAGCAGAATTCAATAATAGTCAAGACTAGGGTTATGCTGGTGACTTGGAGTCTACATCAGATCACCTAAGATGTCTTCAGACTCCAGATCTGCATTTGTCACTTGGATCCATGGTAGGTCAGTATAAGTATGACAATCCCCAGATCATCAACAGCTGACATGACTAAGAGTTAAGGGTTAACCAACCTCCTCCCATTCTAAATCCGATCTTGAATTCACTTTACAGATGTCTTCCCTGAGAACTCTGAAAAAGGTAAAGTGCTAGATAGCTTCAGCTGGGTTTTCTATGCAAAGCCATTGTTGACAAAAATGACCCAACAATCAAAGGACATTGCATAAATACCTAGTGCTCCCTCGATGGCTGCTATTTGTGCGACGTTATCTACTAATGGACCTGTGCAACTGAGCACAGTGTGGTGAGGGAAGATTTCCATAGGAGCTTAAAAGCAACCTGTGGACTAAACAGTGGACCTACTAAGGTACAAGCAGGTATTGGGGAGAGGAACCACCAGGGAGGATTAGCTAGCTTACTCAGCTAGTCTTTTCCATAGATCTTTGATTTGGTCATTCTTTTTGGTGAGACTCTCTTTCATGTTTTGGTAAGCTGCTGTTTGTTGAAATTTCTTCTCTAACTGCTGCTTTGTGACAAACGTCAGTGCATTACTAAGAAATGTCAAGGAAAGAGTAACAAATGTAATTAAAAAAATGCAGTTTGCTAATTTTCTTATTTCCTTAAAACATATTTGCATAAAATTAAAACCACCTGAACGTTAAAAATATTTTTGAAAAATGAGAAACTAAAAAATAGTATTATTTTCTAAGGTAATACTATGTTACCAAGTAACAAGTACACTATGGGAAATATGTATGACACAAACTAACTTTCATGAAAAATAGGTATATATTTTTCTAAATCCCCAAGTTCTAAAATGCTCTAAATCCTCAAGTTCTAAAAACTTAAGGAGAAGGGGTTTTAATTGGAATGTCTTAAAAAATATTCATTTTTTTTAAAATTCATGTGTCTGTATGTATGTATGACAGTGTGTTTGTGTAAACTCTGTTCATGCAGAGAACTGGAATTACAGGCAGTTGTAAGCCATCTGATGTGGGTGCTGGAAGCCAAACCCAAATCCTCTCCAAGAGCATTAACCACTAAGCCTTATTTCTAGCCCTTAATTTGAGGATTATTTTTATAGTTCCCAGGACAGTAGCATAGCTGGTAGAACAATTGCCTAGCATGCATGAGTCCTAGATTTCATGCCTAGCATCAAGAATCCTTTTTTAAAAATACAAATCATTGAAAAAAATTAAATGTACTTATTTATTTTATGTATATATGAGCATTTCACATGCAAGAATGCATGTACCACAAGAATGCCCGGTGTCCATGGAAGTCAGAAGAGGGCACTGGATGCCCCTGGAAATGGAGTTACAGAGGGCTATGAGCCACAGTGTGGGTGCTGGAAACTAAACTTGTGTTTTCAGTAAAAAATGGCATGTACCTTTAACTGCTGAGCCACCTCTCAAGCTCCACACACACATTTTAAACTGTTTAAACCTTAAAGAATTCACTCTTTATGTATTTTCCATAGAAAGCATTTTGAAAAAAGTCTCAAAAAAAAAAAAAAAAGAAAAGCCATACTGGTCTCCCGGTCTCCAGATCTCTGCGTGTCAGGCTGTGGGAAGAACCAGCAGAGAGCAATGCAAGGTGTAGAGCGGAGGCAGCATGTGGAGGAAGAAGGAAGCAGTTTATTATCACAAAGACAGCAGAACCTAAGTGCTCAGAAATGACAGCTTCTGTATGTGTCTGCTGACCTTTTCAGCCATGCTCAGCTGCTCCTGTACTCTGAGGAGGTCATGTCTGGCTGCTGCTAGGTTCTCTTCCAAAGACTTTTGGTTTTCTGTCTTGTCATTGAATGTTTTCTGAAATTCATCCCTAAGAGCTGCAACTGTGTTTTCCAAGGTGTCCAAATCATGGGCCTTTATAAAATCCCATGAAAAATAAATACATGAGTAAAATTTCCCTTAAGAAATGAGCACTGTTTTAAAATAGTGATAACATCCAAGGAGACAAAGAGTAATGCCATGTTGTGCGTGCACAAAGCTTTTCTTACCCATTTGAGTAAGGGCCAGTCCCTCCCAGCAGGGTTGCCACCAAAGATGCCAGCAACCTCGGCCTCAGCCTCGTCCTCAGCCATGGTACACACACGTCAGATACTCAGTAGTCACTGTATTCCAAATACAAAAATAGGATTTGCAAACTGCTAGACTTTCAGCCAAAAATGAACAAGAGAGAAGTGAGATCTTAATTTGACAAAGTTGTGTGTACTAGGGTTGGAATGTCAAATCATTTGGGGAAGGATGTGGGGGACATAATTGCTTATAAATGAAATGAAGCTGGCCTCAAACTTTCTTTGTAACCAAAGATGACCCCAAACATCCACCTCCTGCTCTCACCCTCCCAAGTACTGGGATTGTAGGCATGCACCAACATGCCTGGTTTATGTGGGTTTATATGGTACCAAGCTTTGTGCTCACTAAGCAAGCATTTAGTCAACTGAGCTATATATTAGTTCACTGACAAATCATTCTGAAAAACCAAATTAAAAAACAAACAAAACATTCCAAGTTCTCTAGAATTATTCTTAGTTCTCTAGCACCCTGCTTGCATATGTCTCCCACCACACCAATATTTCTTGGGACTTCTGGTGTAGACCCTAGGCACCCTAGCTCCTTCATGCTTTCCTTTTCAGCCTTTCCTCCTAGTACATCTCCATTCCTTTGAGTTACTCTCAACCTACAGAAAAAAATCTCTACCAGGGGCTCCACCTGCCCAGGACCCAGAGTGAGTAACAGCAAACAAAATAAATGCAGCACCCACCCAACAAAGACACACCAGGTATCTACACTAAGAAACTCTTCAAACACCTTGACTCCAGATGCCTAAATCTCAGCACAAAAACACAAACATGAACAGCCAGTACAATATGCCTCCTCCAGAACCCAGGAACCCTGTGATTATTGGACCTGAGAAACGCAATCTAGCTGAACATTAAAATAGCAATTATGAATATGTTCAAGGACGTTAAAGAGAATATAAACAAACGTCTTAATGAAGATGGTGGAAACACAAACAAGTGAAAGAAATAATGAAAATATTTCAAGACATAAACATAGAAATACAATCACTAAAGGAAACCCAAAACTAGAAATCAAAAACCTCAGAAGGAAGCCCTACTTACAAAAAAAAAATCCATGCACATAAATATACAGGAAATATGGGGCACCACGAACAGACTAAATCTGCGAGAATAGAGGTAGAGTAAAAGAAGAAACTCGGGCTGGAGAGATGGCTTAGAAGGTAAGAACACCGACTGCTCCTCTAGGGATCGCAGTACCCTCTTAGCTGCTCCCACAAGGGCATTCAAGATCATAAAAAATCACAATTACAGCCAAAATGGTGGTTGACCTCAATACCTCACATAATTCACTCTTACCAATAGACAAGTCATTTGGACAGAAAATAGAGACATTCTGGAGTTAAATTACATCACAAGTCAAATGTACCTAGTAGACGTCTGCTGAAGGACTAAAGAAAATACTTTCTTCTCAGCAGCTCATCGAACTTTCTTACGTATTCAGACACAAAACAAATCCCAACAAACATAAGAAAATTGAAATAACACCCTGCATCCTATCTGACCACCACGGTTAATTAAAGACGGATATCAACAACTACAGAAACTGCAGAAAGGATACAAACTCATGAGAACAACACAACTCACTATTGAATGAAAAATGAGTCAAGACAGAAATCAAGAAGGAAATTAAAAACTTTAAACCTAACCTAACTATATCCTAACTTGAAACATCAACCTTACACTAACACTAACCATAATCCTAACCACTAAACCCTAATCCTAACCCTAACTCTAAATCTAAACCTAACCCTAATACTAAAACTAACCCTGAACTAACTGTAACCCTAGCAATAACACGAACACTAAATGTAATGCACACTCAAAACACAACACGTTAACCCTAGCCCTAACCTAAACTTAACCCTAACACTAACCCGAAACCTAACACTAACCCTAATCTAAACCTAACCCTAACCCTAAACCTAACCCTAACCCAACCCAAATCCTATCAACACTAACCCTAACCCTAATACTTACTCTAACCCTAACTGTATCACCATCCCTAACGCTAACCCTAACACTAGCCATACCCAACCTGAACTCACAACCTAACCCTAACGCTAACCTTAACCCTAACCATAATCCTAGCCCTAACTAAAACCCTACCCTAAACCTAAATCTAACCCTAGTTCTAACACAAACACTAAACAGAACACTCATCCTAACCACTAACCCTTACTCTACACCATAACACTAAATTCTAAACCTAACCTTAACTCTAAACTAACCTTGACATTAACCGTAACCGTAGCAGTAACCCTAATCCTAACCCTAACACTAACCTTAACCCTAACAATAATTCTAACCCTAACCAAACGCTAACACCAAACATAACACTAACCCTAAACATAACCCTAATGCTAACCCTAACCCTACCACTAACTCTAATTCTAACCTTAACGCTTAAACTAACCCTAACCATAAAAAAAACTTGAATCCTTACCTAACGTGAACACTAACCATAATGCTAACACTTTCTCTAACCCTATCATTATAACCCAAGTTCTAACACTAATACTAAACGAATGCTAAAACACTCCACTAACTAACCCTAACTGTAACTCTAAACCTAAGCTTAGGTCCAAAACTAACACTGACCCTAACCAAAAACCTACTACTAACACTAACGGTATACGTAAAGCACACCCAAAATCCAAAATTAACCCTAACCCTAACCTAACCCTATCCATAACCTAACATGAACCCTCATCCTAACCGTAAACCAAAACCTGACGCTAAACATAATCCTAACTCTAAAGCTAAGCCTAACCACAATTGTAATACTAGTACTAACACTAACTCAAAACGGAACGCTCATCTTAACCCATAACCCTAACCTAAACCAAACATTAACATAACCCTAACGCTAACCATTCCGTAACCTGAACCCTAATGCTATTTCCTAACCCTAATGCTATTTCTAACCTTAACCCTAACCCTAACCATACCCTAACATGAAATCTCATTCTAAGCCTAACACTAATGGTAACCATAATCCTAAACCTAACTCTAACCCAAGCCTGAACAGTAACTGTAACACTAGTACTAACACTAACACTAAACAGAACGTAATCCTAACACTAACGTAACCCTAACGACAATCCTAAATGTAAACCTAAACTTAAATCTAAAACTAACCCTCACACTAACTGTAACCATAGCAATACCTCTAACGCTAACCTCAATGCACACCAAAAACCCAACACTAACCCTACCTCTCACGTAAAACTAAACCTCACATTTACCCAAAATCTAACCCTGTCTCTAACTCTAACATAACATTAAACCTAACACTAATCTTAACCTAACCCTAATCCTAACACTAACCCTAACCATAACTCTAACACTAACACTAGCCAAAACCCTAACACTAACAATAACCATATCCTAAACCTAAGTCTAACCCTAACACTAACTCTAAACCTAACCCTAAACCTAAAGCTACACTAACCCTAACCATACACAAAATTGAACCCACAAACTAATCCTATCATGCCCGCTAACCAAAATCCTAACCCTAGCTCTATCCCCACCCCTGTATCCCTAGTTCTAAAACTAATACTAAACGAATGCTAAATAAAAACACTAACTCCTACCCTAATGCTAACCCTAACTGTAACTCTTAACCTAAACAGCTGTAAAACTAACCCTGACCATAACTGTAACTCTATTACAAACACTAAGGCTAAACGTAAAAAACACCGTAAACACAACACTAACCCTAAACCTAAAATAGCCATGAACCTAACACTAAGCAAACCCTAACCCTGACCCTATCTCTAAACTAACCCTAATCTTAACCCTAAACCTAATTATAACACTAACCCTAACCACAACCCTAACACTAACCCTAAGCCTAACACTAAGCTAAGTATAACACTAACAATACATTAACCCTAACATTACCTCTAACCCTAACCCAAACACTAACTACAACCTAACGCAAACCACAACCCTAAACATGTCCTAACCCAAAATCCATCATAAGCCTAAGCCTAACTCTAACTCTAACCCTAAACCTAATTGTAACACTAGTACTAACACTAACTCAAAACGGAAAGCTCATCCTAAACACTAACTGTAACCCTAAAACAAACCTAAACCTACCCCTAACTCTAAACCTAAACTTAACTCAAAACTAACACTCACACTAACTGTAACCTTAGCACTACCAATAACGCTAAATTTAATGAACACCAAAAATCCAACACTAACCCTAACCCTAACGTAACCCAAACCCTAACTCTAACGCAAACCGTAACTGTAACATTAGTACTACCTCTAACTCTCAAAGGAACGCTCATCCTAACCACTAACCTTAACCTTAAGACTAACCTAACCCTAAGCCTAACCTTAACTCCTAACCTAAAGTTAACTCTACAACTAACCCTCACACTAACCTTAAACCTAACCCTAGAACTAAACACTAAACTTAATGCACACCAAAATCCCAACACTAACCCTCACACTAACGTAACCCTAAAACTAACACTAACCCAAACCCTAACCCTGACTCAAACTCTAACCTAACACTAAACCTAACACTAATCCTAACCCTAACCATAAAACTAACCCTAATCCTAACAATAAACCTAAGCACAACCCTAACACTAACCCTAGCCATAACCCTAACATTAACCCTCACGGTAACACCAACATCATCGCTAACAATAAACCTAACTATAACCCTAAACCTAACCATAAGCTAACGATAACACTAACCATACCCGTAACCCTAACAACCCAAAACCTAATCCTCTCACTAACACCAAACCTAAAGCAAACCCTATTCCTAACCCTAAACCTAACTATACCCTAACCTGAACCCACTTCCTAACTCTAAAACTAACCCTCACGCTAACCATAATCCTAACCCGAACTTTAAACTTAATAACTGCAACACTAGAACGAACACTAATTCAACACGGAACGCTCGCCCTAAACGCAACACAAACCTAAGTCATACACTAACCCTAACTCTAACCTAACCATAACACAAACTCTATCCTAACACTAACGCTAACCATACAAAAAATTGTACCCTCAACGTAACCGTAACCTGAACGCTAAACAAAATCCTATCCCTAACTCTAACCCTACCACTGTAACCCTAGTTCTAATTCTAACTAATTCTAAAAGAATGCTAAATCAAAACACTCTTACCCGAACGCTAGCCCTAAGTGTAAAATCTAAACCTAATCTTAGCTCTAAATCTAACCCTGACCCTAACCTTAACCCTACTACAAATTCTAAGGTTAAACGTAAAGCACACGCTCAACCCAACACTAATTCTAACCACAGCATACTCTAACACTAAATCAAACCCTACCCCAAACACTGACCCTAACCCTTACCAAAACCTAAACCTAACACTACACCTAACCCTAATCCTAACACTAACCCTAACTCTAACCTTCAGCTAGCTATCACAATAAACATAACCGTAACCCTAACATTAACTCTAACCAGAACACTAACAACTCCATAATAAGAATTCTCATCCAAATCCTGAACCTAATGCTAATCATAATCCTAAGCCTAACTCTAACCCAAACAATATGCCTAAGTGTAACATTAGTACTAAACACTAACTCTAAATGGAAGGCTAAATCTAACCACTAACCGTAACCATAACACTACTCCTAACAACTAACCGTAATCGTAACACTAAACTAACCCTAACACTAACACAAACCCTAACTCTACATCTAAACTTAACTCTAAAACGTAAGTTCACACTAACGTTAACCCTAGCACTACCACTAACGCTAACATTAATGCACAGCAAACACCCAACCCAAACATAACCCTAAACCTCATACCAAAGCCTAACCCTGACAATAACTCTAACATAACACAAAACCTAACACTAATCAGAACCTATCCATAAACCTAACCCTTATCATAACACTAACCCTAACCATAACTCTTAACACTAGCCATAAACTTAACATTAACCCTAACCATATCCTAAACCTAAGCCTAACCCTAATACTAACACTAAAGCTACACTAACAATGACCATACACAAAATTGAACACTCAACCCAACCCTAACCTGAACGCTAACCAAAATCCTAACCCTATCTCTAACCCTACCAAAGTAACCCTAGTTCTAATGCTATTACTAAACGAATGGTAAATAGAAACACTAATCTCACCTGAATGCTAAACCTAACTGTAACACTAAAGCTAACCTTAGCTATAAAACTAACCCTGACCCTAACCGTAACCCTACTGAAACACAAAGAATAAACGTAATTAACCATAACCCAACACTAACGCTAAACCCAACGTAACCATAAACCTAACACTAAACCAAACCCTAACCCTAACCCTTCCCCTAACTCTAACCTACCCAAAACCTAACACTAAGCATAAAGCTAATCATAACCCTATACCTAATTTAAAAAAAACTAAGCCTAACCATAACCCTAACACTAACCCTGAGCCTAACCCTAAGCTAACTATAACATTAACCAGACCCGTAACACTAACATTATCTCTAACCCTAACCCATACGCTAACACCAAACCTAACACTAACCAAAACCATTTCCGTTCCTTAACCCTAAATCTCATCCTAAGCGTAACCCCAATGTTAACCATAATCCTAACTCAAACTCTAAGCCTAACCCAAACTGTAACACTAGTACTAACATAAACAGTAAACGGAACTGCCATCCTAAACACTAACCGTAACCCTAGCACTACCACTAACTCTAAATTTAATGCACACCAAAACCCAACACTACCCCTAACCCAAACGTAACCCTAAACCCAACACTAACCCAAACCCTAACCCTGACTTGAACTCTTAACACTAATCCTAACCCTAACCATAAACCTAACCCTAATCCTAACAATAACCCTAACTCCAACTCTAACACTAACCCTAGCCATTACCCTAACCCTAACCCTCAAGGTAACACCAACCTTATTGCTAAGCACAACACTAACTGTAACCCTAACCCTAACCATAAGCTAACCATAACACTAACCATGCCCGTAACCCTAACATTAAAATGAACCCTAACCCTCACGCTAACACCAACCCTAATGCAAACCCTATTCCTAACCCTAAACCTAACCATACCCTAACCTGAACCCAATCCTGACTCTAACACTAACCCTCACGTTAACCATAATCCTAACCCTAACTTTAAACCTAACAATAACGTAATACTAAATCAAAACGGAACGCTCAACCTAAACCCAACACAGACCTAATTCATACGCTAACCCTAACTCTAACCTAACCATAAAACAAAATCTATCTTAACAACAATGCTACACTAACGCTAATCATTCACAAAATTGCACCCTCAAATTAACCGTAACCTGAACGCTAAACAAAATCCTACCCCAAACCTAACCCTACCCCTGTATCCCTAGTTCTAACACTAATTCTAAATGAATGCTAAATCAGAACACTCTTACCCGAACGCTAACCCTAAGTGTAAACTCTAAACATTCTTAGCTCTAAACTAACCCTGACGCTAACCTTAACCCTACTACAAATTCTAAGGCTAAATGTAAAGAACACGCTCAACCCAACACTAATTCTAACCATAGCGTAATCTAACAATAAACCAAACTCTATTCCTAACCCTGACCATAACTCTTACCTAAACCTAACCCTAACACTAACCCTAACCCAATCCTCAGATAGCTATAACAATAAACATAAACGTAACCCAAACATTAACTCTAACCTGAACACTAACCACACCATAACCAGAATTATCATCCTAAGCCTGATCCTAGCCTAAACACTAACCCTGAAAAGCACTAGTACTAAAAACCAACTCTAAATGGAAAGCTAAATCTAACCACTAACTGTAACCATAACACTAATCTTAACAACTATCCGTAATCGTAACACTAAACTAACCCTAACGCTAACCCCAACTCTAAACCTAAACTTAACTCTAAAAATAACCCTCACACTAACTGTAACCCTAGCACTACCACTAACGCTAGCCTTAATGCACAGCAAATACCCAACTCTAACCCTAATATAACCCTAAACCTCACACCAAAGCCTAACCCTGACAATAACTCTAACATAACACTAAACCTAACACTATTCTTTTTTTTTTGTTTTTTTATTTTATTGTTTTATTTTATTTTATTTTATATAACAAAGTCCAATTAAATGAAAACAATCATTTATTCACAATATTTGGGAATTTGGGCGTCGTTCTTTCTAAACTACTTCCTGCTGGTAATGCACGCTGTCATGGTGGATTCAAAGAGGATTCAGAAATCCTGGATGTAGTCTGTAAGGCTGCTTCGTCCAGCTGTTTTGAATGTAGGTTCACCTTTATGCACTCTGTTTCAGGCGGTCTAGCCTGATCAAACCACATTAGTCTGGAAGGATTCCACATCTTTTCATTTTCTGTGGAAACAAAAATAGAAATCCTTTTCCCCAGTAACTTGTCCTTCAACTTAAATTTTGGAGTCAAAGCATTTTTTTAATTTAAATTATTATTTTACATGTCAATCCCAGTTCCCTCTCCCTCCCACCCTCCCTCCCTCCATCCTTCCCTTCCTTTTACCCTCTCTGCCCTCTCACATGCACTCTAAACACCCTCCCCTCCCATCCCCCCACCCCAATTCCATATGTAGGGGAATGCCATCCAGTTGGGGTCATGTAGATCTGACAGGTCATGTGAAGTAGGGACTAGGGCTTCTCTCCTGTCTCTAGATTAAGGCAGTTATCCCTCCATGGGGATATGTTCACAAAGTCCTTTTGTGCACCAGGGATACATCCTGGCTCCACTGTCTGAGGTCTCTTAGACTGATCAGTCCTTCTGGCTGAGACCCATAATCAGGGGGCCTGAGTCAATCCCATGCTGGCTTCCCAGCTATCTGTCTACTGGCCTTTAGCTCCTCCTTATTCAGGTAAGCTGTCTGTACGTGTTTCAGCCGCATGTTCTTGTCCTCTCCATCTGCATCTGGGTTCTGGTTCGACTCAGTGTTTATGTATGGGTGTTTGATCCTGTTTTCAACAGGCATTAGTTGAGGGCTCCATGGAGAAGTTAGTTGTTGATCTCACTCTCCGGGAAGGGCATGTATGATAGCCTTTCCACGGAAGCTCAACTTGTTAGTTGGGAGCAGTCTTATAGTTCTCTCGACCTTTCTTTGTGTTCAACTTTATCTTCAAAACAATATTGGCTCCCTCTTTTATGTTCTATCTCTCTGTCTCTCTCTCTCTTTTTCTTCTATTCCTAACCAGGCTCAATCTTCCTGGTCGCACATGTTTTCCTTTCCTCCCCCTCATTTTCTCCTAATTCTCTCTCCATTCGCTGCCCCCCTTCACCTGAGCTCTGGGAGACTTGTGTCTTCCCAGTTCTGTGAGGGACTTTATATGAATCTCTTAGAATACACCTTGTATCCTAGTTCCTCTGGTGATGTGAATTATAGGCATGATGATCCTTTGCTCTAGGTCTAAAATCCATATATGAGTGAGTACATACTGTGTTTCTCTTTTTGTGACTGGGTTACCTCATTCAGGATGGTTTCTTCAAGTGCCGTCCACTTGCCTGCGAATTTCAAGATACCATTATTTTTTTTCTGCAGTAGTATTCCATTGTGTAGATATGCTACATCTTCATTAACCATTCTTCAATTGAGGGGCATCTAGGTTGCTTCCAGGTTCTTGCTATTACAAATAGTGCTGCTATGAACATAGTTGAACAGATGTCTTTGTTGCATGGATGTGAATCCTTTGGGTATATGCCTAAGAGGAGGATTGCTGAGTCCTGTGGTAAACTAATTCTCATTTACCTGAGGAACAGCCATACTGATCTCCAAAATGGCTGTATGAGTTTGCACTCCCACCAGCAATGGAGGAGTGTTCCACTTTCTCCACATCCTCTCCAACATAAGTCATCACTGGTGTTTCTAATTTTAGCCATTCTGGCAGGGGTAAGATGGTATCTCAAAGTTGTTTTGATTTGCATTTCCCTGAAAGCTAAGAATGTGGGGCATTTTCTTAAGTGTCTTTCATCGTTTTTGATTTCCACTATTGAGAATACTTTCTTCAGTTCTGTACCCCATTTTTTTTAATAGGGTTAGATGGTGTTTTGTTGACTAGTTTCTTGAGTTCTTTGTATATTTTGGAGATCAGCCCTTTGTTGGATAGAGGATCGGTGAAAATCTTTTCCCAGTCTGTGGGCTGCCGTTTGGTCTTGTCCACTGTGTTCTTTGCCTTATAGAAGCTTCTAAGTTTCAAGAGGTCCCATTTATTGTTTCTTTCAGTGTCTGTGCTCCTGGAGTTATGTTTAAGAAGCGGTCTCCTATACCAAATTGTTCAAGGGTACCTCCTACTTTCTCTTCTAAGAGGTTCAATGTGGCTGGATTGATGTTGAGGTCTTTGATCCAGTTGGACGTGAGTTTTGTGCATGGCGACAGACATGGGTCTATCTGCAGTCTTCTACACACCCTCATCCACTTGTGCCAGAACCATATGTTGAAGATGCTGCCCTCGCCCCATTGTATAATTTTAGCTGTTTTGTCGAAAATCAGGTGTTCATAGGTACGTGGATTAATATCAGGATTTTCAATTCAATTCCATTGGTCTACTTGTCTATTTTTATGCCAATACCAGGCTGTTTTCAGAACTACAGCTCTGTAGTAGAGCTTAAAGTCAGGAATGGTGATGCCTCCTGAAGTTCTTTTATTGTATAGGGTTGTTTTTTCTATCCTGGGTCTTTTCTTTTTCCATATAAAGTTGATTATTATCCTTTTAAGGTCGGTGAAGAATTGTGGTGGGATTTTAATGGGGATTGCATTGAATCTGTAGATTGCTTTTGGTAAGATTGCCATTTTTACTATGTTTATCCTACCTATCCAACAGCATGGGAGATCTTTCTATTTTCTGGTATCTTCTTTAATTTCTTTCTTTAGAATCACAAATTTCTTATTATATAGTTCTTTTACTTGTTTGGTAAGCTTTATACCAAGATACTTTATGTTGCTTGTGGCTATTGTAAATTGTGATGTTTCTCTGATTTCTTTCTTTGTCTGTTTGTCGTCTGAAAAAAGTAGGGCTAGTGATTTCTTCAGTTTATGTTGTTTGCTTCTAGTTTGCTGAAGGTGTTTATCAGCTGTAGGAGTTCCCTGGTAGAGTTTATTTGGTCACTTATGTAAACTATCATATCATCTGCAAATAGAGACATTTTTACTTCTTCCTTTCCAATTTGGATCCCCTTGATCTCCTTTTGTTGTCTTATAGCATTAACTAGAACTTCTTGTACGCTATTGAGGAGATATGGAGAGGACAGCCTTTTCTTGTTCCTGATTTTAGAGGAATCGGCTTGTTTCTCTCCATTCAATTTGATGTTGGCGGTTGGTTTGCTGTATATTGCTCTTATTATGTTTACGTATGTTCCTATTATCCCTGACCTCTCCAAGACCTTTATCATGAAAGGGTGATGAATTTTGTCTAAGGCTTTTTCCACATCTAGGGAGATACTCATATGGTTTTCCTTTTTCTGTTTGTTTATATGGTGGATCACTTTGATAGATTTTCGAATGTTAAACCATCCCTGCATTCCAGGGATGAAGCCTACTTCGTCATGGTGGATGATTTCTCTGATGTATTCTTGAAGTTGGTTTGCCAGTATTTTATTGAGTATTTTTGCATCGATGTTCATCAGGGATATTGGTCTGTAGTATTCTTTCTTAACTGTTTCTTTGTGAGGTTTGGAACCAAAGTTATTGTGGCCTCATAAAAAGAGTTTGTCAATGAACCTTCTGTTTCTATCTTGTGGAACAGTTTGAGGAGTAGTGGTATTAGTTCTTCCTTGAATGTCTGGTAGAATTCTGCGCTGAATCCATCTGGCCCTGGACTTTTTTTGGTGGAAAGGCTTTCGACGACTGCGTCTATTTCATTGCGGGTTATAGGTCTATTTAAGTTATTTGTCTGTTCTTGATTTAATTTTGGTAAACTTGTCCATTTCCTTTGAATTTTCAATTTTTGTGGAGTACAGATTTTCAAAGTATGACCTGAAAATTGTCTGGATTTCCTCTGTGTCTGTTGTTATGTTCCCCGTTTCGATTCTGATTTTTGTTAATTTGCATGTTCTGTCTCTGCTTTTTCCTTAATTTGGATAAAGGTTTGTCTATCTTGTAGATTTTCTCAAAAAACCAACTCTTCGTAGCATTGATTTTTTTGTATTGTTTTCCTGGTTCCTATTTTGTTGAGTTTTAGTAGTGTTTCTTTTACGAATGTGGGTGACTTTGTATTAGGGACATAGATGTTCAGAACTGAGACTTTGTGTTGATGGATTTCTCCTGCGATGAATATGAAATGACCATCTTCGTCTCTTTTGACTAATTTTGGTTTGAAGTCTAACTTGTTAGATATTAGGATAGCTACGCCTGCTTGCTTCTTATTTCCATTTGATTGGAAAATCTTTTCCCAACCCTTTACCCTGAGGTAAGGTCTATCTTTGAAGCTTAGATGTGTTTCTTTTATGCAGTAGAAGGATGGATTCTGTCTTCGTATTCATTCTGTTAGCCTGCGTCTTTTTATGGGTGAGTTAATATCATAAATTTTGAGGGTAAGGACCATTGATTGTTGATGCTTGTTTGATTTAGGTTTGTTGTTGGCAGTGGTATTGTGAATATATTAGTTCTGCTTCACCCTTGGTTTCTGGTGTAGTTGGATTATCTTTTGCCATCATTTTTTGTGGGCGTAGTTACCTCCCTTGTGTTGGAGTTTTCCTTCCAATACTTTCTGTAGGACTGGATTTGTAGATAAGTATTGGGAAAATCTGGTTTTGTCATTAAATATCTTGTTCTCTCTATCTATAGTAATTGAGAGTTTTGCTGGATATAGTAGGCTGGCATCCGTGTTCTCTTAATACTTTTAGAACATCTATCCAGGACCTTCTGTCTTTGAGGGTTTCCATGGAGAAGTCAGGTGTAATTTTGATAGGTCTGCCTGTCCTTTTTCTTCGCTGCTCTTAATAGTCTTTCTTTATTCTGTATGCTAGGTGTTTTGATTATTATATGTCGAGGGGTCTTTTTTCTTTGGTCCAGCCTATTTGGGATTCGGTATGCTTCTTGAACTTTCATGGGTATGTTCTTCTTCAGATTTGGAAAGTTTTCCTCGATGATTTTGTTGAGTATGTTTTCGGCACCTTTGAGTTGGGCTTCATCACCTTCCTATATGCCTATTATTCTTAGGTTTGGCCTTTTCATGGTGTCCCACATTTCCTGGATGTTTTGTGTTAAGGATTTGTTGGATTTATGAGTTTCAATTTATTTCTTCTAGTTTATCTTCTGCGCCTGAGATTCTCTCTTCCATCTCTTGAATTATGTTGGTTATGCTTGTGTCCGTAGTTGCCGATTTTTTGCCCAGCTTTTCAATTTCCAAGCATTCCTTCCGTTTGTGTTGTCTTTATTTTCTCTATTTCAGTTTTCAAGTCTTGAACTGTTTCCTTCAACTACTTGTTTTCCTTGGCTTTCTGTACTTTCCTTAAGGAATTTGTTCATTTCTTCCACTTTTTTGTTTGTTTTTTCCTCCATTTCTTTAAGGGATTTTCTCACATCTTCTTTGAGGGCCTCTATCATTTTTATGATGGTAAAATTTAAGTCGTACCCTTCTGCTTCCTCTGCTTTGTTGTTGTGTTCCATTCTAGTTGGTTCCCTAGATTCTGGTGGTGTCATGTTTGTCTTTCTGTTGTTAGGTGTTCTCTTGTATTGCCTTCTTCCCATAGCTTCTTCCAGTAGGTGTTGGTGGGTCTCCCCCTCTCTTTATGGTACTTCCCTGATGGGCTTATGTGGGTCTGAGATTCAATATCTGTAGCTCCATGTGGTCCAACCTCTCTAGGAGGTTTCTCCGCAGACAGGGATCCAGGGATGGAGTCAAGGATGAGGATCCAGAAGAAGATGCCAGCAGGTACTCAGAGAGGTCCACCGACCAATAGCTCTGGCCAATAGCTGGCAGAAGAGGGCAAGGGCAGAGCTGGAACTTGAGAAGGTTTTGCAGGATAGTCGGATTTCACTGGAAACTGAAGCTCTCCTGCTGAGACCTCTTTCTTTGGCAGAGGCCCAGATTTGGGGGTCTTGCCCGCAGGAAATCTGCAAGGACATGCAGAGAAAGGCGGATTTCTGGGAGCAGCCCGGGACTCCAGCAGAGGACTGGAGCCTTGGTCAGAGACCAAGCTGGTTGAAACTACAGGTGGTCCCGCGTGGATAGTCAGGTCTCCGTTGTTCAGAGTTGCTCAGAGAAGACTCCGAAGTAGGGTGGACTGTAGGCTCCACCCTCTGTCCCAGTGCTCAACCAGAGCGGCAGGACCATTGGTGGGGTAGGGCACATGGTAGGGGAGGGTAGGCTGGCAGTGGGGATGGGTGGGTATGTATCATAACTCCAAGGGTGCAGGATCAGGGGACAACACAGGGAATTTCGGGGAGGAAGAATTTGTAGGGGAGTGGCAGCACTGATTGAGACAAGACTCACCTCTGGCAAATAGCTGGCAGAAGAGGACAAGGGCTGAGGTGTAATTTGGAAGGTTTTGCAAGATAGTAGGATCTCACTGGAAACTGGCACGATCCAGCTGAGACCTCGTTTTTGACAGAGGTCAGGATTTGGGGGTGAAGGATCTTGCACACAAGAACTGAAAGTGGAAGAACAGAGATATGCACGATATTCTTAACCTTACCAAAAAAAAATAACCCTTATCCTAACAGTAACCATAACCATAACTCTAACACTAGCATTAACCCTAACCATATCCTAAACCTAAGCCTAACCCTAACACTAACTCTAACCCTAACGCTAAACTAACATTAAACATACACAAAATTGAACCCTCAATCGAACCCTAAACTGAACGCTAACCAAAATCCTAACCCTATCTCTAACCCTCCCAAGGTAAACATAGTTCTAATGCTAATACTAAACAAATGCTAAATAGAAACACTAATCTTACCCGAACGCTAACCCTATCAGTAACTCTAAATCTAACCTTAGCTATAAAACGAAACCTGACCCGAAATGTAACCCTACTGCAACCACAGACTAAATGTAAGTACACCCTAAACCTAACACTAACGCTAAACCTAACATAACCATAAACCTAACCCTAAACCAAACCCTATCCTTAACCCTAACCCTTACCATATCTCTAACCTACCCCAAACCTAACACTAAACCTAACCCCAAACTTAACCCTAAACCAAATTCTAAAACTAACCCTCACCATAACCCTAACACTAAACCTGAGCCTAACCCTAAGCTAACTATAACATTAACCAGACCCGTAACACTAACATTACCTCTAAACCAAACCTAAACACTAACACCAAACCTAACGCTAACCAAAACCGTGACCGTGCCCTAACCCTAAATCTCATCCTAAGCGTAACCCCAATGCTAACCATAATCCTAGCTCTAACTCTAAACCGAACCCTAACTGTAAACACCAGTACTAACATAAAAACTAAACGGAACGCCCGTCCTAAACTCTAAACATAACCCTAGCACTACCAATAATTCTAAATTTAATGCACACCAAAACCCAACACTACCCGTAAACCAAACACTAACCCTGACTCGAGCTCTAACCTAACACTAAACCTAACACGAATCCTAACCCTAACCATAAACCTAATCCTATTCCTAACAACAAGCATAAACCTAATCCTATTCCTAACAATAACCATATCCCCAACTCTAACACTAACCCTAGCCATAACCCTAACACTAACCCTCACGGTAAAACCAACCTTAATGCTAAGCACAACCCTAACTTTAACCCTAACCCTAGCCATAAGCTAACCATAACACTAACCATGCCCATAACCCTAACATTAAAACGAACCCAAACCCTCACGCTAACACCAACCCTAATGCAAACACTATTCCTAACCCTAAACCTAACCATACCCTAACCTGAACCCAATCCTGACTCTAACAAAAACCCTCACGCTAACCATAATCCTAACTCTAACTTTAAACCTAACAATAACTCGAACACACATACGACCACTAATTCAAAACGGAACGCTCAATCAAACCTAACACAAACAACTCATACGCAAACCCTAACTCTAACCTAACCATAAAACAAGCTCTATCCTAACACTAACTCTAACCATACACAAAATTGCACCCTCAACGTAACCGTAATCTGAACGCTAAACAAAATCCTATCCCTAACTCTAACCCTACACCTGTAACCCTAGTTCTAACACTAAATCTAAACGGATGCTAAATCAAAACACTAACTCATACCTAAATGCTAACCTTAACTATAAACTCTAAACCTAAACTTAGCTCTAAACTAACCCTGACCCTAACCTTAACCCTACTACAAATTCTAAGGCTAAACGTAAAGCACACGCTCAACACAACAGTAATTCTAACCATGGCGTAATATAACACTAAACCAAACCCTACACCCAACCCTGACTCTAACCCTTACATAAACCTAACCCTAACACTAAACATAACTCTAAACCTAATCCTAAAACTAACATCTAACCATTAGGCTAACACTATCCCTAACCCTCAGCTAACTATAACACTAAACATAACCGTAAACCTAATATTAACCTTAGCCCTAACACTAAGCTCACCCTAACCATAATTCTCATCCTAAGCTTGAAACTCACGCTAACCATAATCCTAAGCCTAATTCTAACCCAAACACTAACCCTAAGTTTAACACTCGTACTAAAAACTAACTCTAAACGGAAGGCTAAATCTAACCACTAACCGTAACCATAACACTAATCCTAACAACTTATCATAATCGTAAGACTAAACTAACCCTAACACTAAACCTAACTCTACACCTAAACTTAACTCTAAAACTAACCTTCAAACTAACTTAACCGAAGCACAGCCACTTATGCTAACCTTACTGCACAGCAAACACCCAACATTAACCCAAACCCAAACATAACCCGAACCTCACACCAAAGCTTAACCCTGACAATAACTCTAACAGAACACAAAACCTAACCATAAAACTAATCCTTATCCTAACACTAACCCTAACCATAACTCTAACACTAACACTAGCCATAAAACTAACATTAACCCTAACCATATCCTAAACATAAGCCTATCCCTAATACTAACTCTAACCCTAATGCTACACTAACAATAACCATACACAAAATTGAACCCTCAACCCAACGCTAACCTGAACATTAACCAAAATCCTAACCGTATCTCTAACCCTCCCAACGTAACACTAGTTCTTGCGCTAATACTAAAGGAATGCTAAATAGAAACACTAATCTTAACTGAACGCTAACCCTACCTGTAACTCTAAACCTAACCTTAGCTATAAAACGAAAATTGACCCTAAATGTAACCCTCCTGCAAACACAAAGACTAAACGTAAGTACACCCTAAACCCAACACTTACGCTAAACTTAATGTAACCATAAACCTAACACTAAACCAACCCTTAACTGTAACCCTAACCCTTACACTAAGTCTAACCTACCACAAACCTAACACTAAACTTACCCCAATCTTAACCCTAAACCTAATTCTAAAACTAACCTTCACCATAACCCTAACACTAACCTTGAGCCTAAACCTAAGCTAAATATAACATTAACCAAACACCTAACACTAACATTACCTCTACCCCTAAGGCAAACACTAACACCAAACCTAATGCTAACCAAAACCGTTACCTGCCGTAACCCTAAAACTCATCATAAGCGTAACCCCAATGCTAACCATAATCCTAACTCTAACTCTAACGCTAACCCTAAATGTAACACTAGTACTAACATAAACAGTAAAAGGAATGCCCATCCTAAACACTAACCGTAACCCGAGCACTACCACTAACCACTAACTCTAAATTTAATGCACTACCCCTAACCCTGACTCGAGCTCTAAACTAAAACTAATCCTATCCCTAACCAAAAACCTAATCCTATTCCTAACAATAACCCTAACCCCAATTCTAGCACTAACCCTAGCCATAACCCTAACTATCAAGGTAACACCAACCTTAATGCTAAGCACAATCCTAACTGGAACCCTAACCCTAACCGTAAGCTAAAAATAACACTAACCATGCCCGTAACCCTAACATTAAAACGAACCCTAACCCTCATGCTAACACCAACCCTAATGCAAACCCTATTTCTAACCCTAAACCTAACCATACCCTAACCTGAACCCACTTCCTGACTCTAACACTAACCCTCACTCTAACTATAATCCTAACTCTAACTTTAAACCTGACAATAACTGTAACACCAATACGACCACTAATTCAAAATGGAACGCTTAACCTAAACCCAACAGAAACTTAACTCATACGCTAACCCTAAGTCTAACCTAACCAAAAAACAAACTCTATCCTAACACCAACTCTAACCGTAAACAAAATTGCACCCTCAACGTAACCGTAAACTGAACGCTAAACAAAATCCTATCCCTAACTCTAACCCTACCCCTGTAACCCTAGTTCTAACACTAAATCTAAAAAGATGCTAAATCAAAACACTAACTTTTACCCGAACGCTATCCCTAACTATAAACTCTAAACCTAAACTTAGCTCTAAACTAACCCTGACCCTAACCTTAACCCTACTACAAATTCTAAGGCTAAACGTAAAGCACACGCTCAACACAACAGTAATTCTAACCATAGCGTAATCTAACACTAAACCAAACCCTAGGCCTAACACTGACTGTAACCCTTACGTAAACCTAATCCTAACACTAAACATAACTTTAAACCTAATCCTAAAACTAACACCTAACAATTAGGCTAACACTATCCCTAACCCTCAGCTAACTATAACACTAAACATAACCGTAAACCTAATATTAACCCTATCCCTAACACTAAGCTCACCCTAACCATAATTCTCATCCTAAGCCTGAACCTCACGCTAACCATAATCCTAAGCCTAACTCTAACCCAAACACTAACCCTAAGTGTAACACTCGTACTAAAAACTAACTCTAAACGGAAGGCTAAATTTAACCACTAACCGTAACCATAACACTAATCCTGACAGCTTACCGTAATCGTAAGAATAAACTAACCCTAACACTAACACTAAACCTAACTCTACACCTAAACTTAACTCTAAAACTAACCTTCAAACTAACTTAACCGAAGCACAGCCACTTATGCTAACCATAATGCACAGCAAACACCCAACATTAACCCAAACCCAAACATAACCCGAAACCTCACACCAAAGCCTAACCCTGACAATAACTCTAACAGAACACAAAACCTAACACTAATCTTAACCATAATCCTAACCCTTATCCTAACACTAACCCAAACCATAACTCTATCACATAAAACTAGTCATGAACTTAACATTAGCCCTAACCATATCCCATACCTAAGCTTAACCATAATACTAACTCTAACCCTAATGCTACACTAACAATAACCATACACAAAATTGAACCCTCAACCCAACCCTAACCTGAACACTAACCAAAATCCTAACCTATCTATAACCATCCCAAAGTAACACTATTTCTAGCGCTAATACTAAACGAATGCTAAATAGAAACACTAATCTTACCCGAATGCTAACCCTATCGGTAACTCTAAACCTAACCTTAGCTAACCTGACTCTAAATGTAACCCTACTGCACCCACAAAGACTAAACGTAAGTACACCCTAAACCCAAAACTAACGCTAAACCTAACGTAACCATAAACCTAACACTAAACCAACCCCTAACCCTAACCCTTACCCTAACTCTAAACTACCCCAAACCTAACGCTAAACCTAACCCCAATCTTATCTCTAAACCTAATTCTAAAGCTATCCCTCATCATAACCCTAACACTAACCCTGAGCATAAACCTAAGGTAACTATAACATTAACCAGACCCGTAACACTAACATTACCTCTAACCCTAAGGCAAACACTAACACCAAACCTAACGCTAACCAAAACCGTTACCATGCCCTAACCCTAAATCTCATCCTACGCGTAACCGCAATCATAACCATAATCCTAACTCTATCTGTAACCCTAACCCTAACTGTAAAACTAGTACTAACATAGACAGTAAACGGAACTCCTGACCTAAACACTAACTGTAACCCTAGCACTACCACTAACTCTAAATTTTAATGCACAGCAAAACCTAACACTACCCCTAACCCAAACGTAACCCTTAAACCTATCACTAACCCAAACCCTACCCCTGAATCGAACTCTAACCTAACGCTAAACCTAACACTAATCCTAACCCTAACCATAAACCTAATCCTATTCCTAACAATAACCCTAACCCCAACTCTAACACTAACCCTAGCCATAACCATAACCCTCACCCTCACAGTAACTCTAACCTTAATGCTAAGCACAACCCTAACTGTAACCTTATCCCTAACCATAAGCTAACCATAACACTAACCATGCCCGTAACCCTAACATTAAACCGAACCCTAACCCTCACGCTAACAACAACCCTAATGCAAACCCTATTCCTAACCCTAACCATACCCTAACCTGAACCCACTTCCTGACTCTAACACTAACCCTCACGCTAACCATAATCCTAACTCTAACTTTAAACCTAACAATAACTGTAACACCAATACGACCACTAATTCAAACCGGAACGCTCAACCTAAACACAACACAAACCTAACGTATGAGCTAACCCTAACTCTAAACTAACCATAACACAAACTCTATCCTAACACTAACGCTAACCGTACACAAATTAGCACCCTCAATGAAACCCTGACCATAACCCTTACCTAAACCTATCCCTAACAATGAACATAACTGTAAACCTAATCCTAAAACTAACATATAAGCATTACCCTAACACTATCTTAATCCTAAGCCTAACTCTAACCCAAACACTAACCTTAAGTGTAACACTTTTACTAAACACTAACTCTAAATGGAAGGCTAAATCTATCCACTAACCATAACCATAACACTAATCCTAACAACTAACCGTAATCGTAAGACTAAACAAACCCTAACACTAACACTACCCTTGATCTACACCTAAACTTAACTCTAATACTAACCCTTACAGTAACCGTAACCCTAGCATTACCACTAACGCTAACCTTAATGCACAGCAAATACCCAACACTAACCGTAACCCTAACGTAAACCTAAATCTCACACCAAAGCGTAACCCTGACAATAACTCTAACATAACACTAAACCTAACACTAATCTTAACCTAACCATAAACCTAACCCTAATCCTAACACTAACCTTAACCATAACTCTAATATTAGCCATAAACTTCACATTAACCTTAATCATATCTTAAACCTAAGCCTAACCCTAACACTAACTCTAACCTTAGCGCTCTACTAACCCTAACTAACCACAAAATTGAACTCTCAACCCAACCCTAACCTGAACGCTAACCTAAATCCTAACCCTATGTCTAACCCTCTCAACGTAACCCTAGTTCTAATGTTAATACTAAACGAATGCTAACTAGAAACACTAGTCTTACCCGAACGCTAACCCTAACTGTAACTCTAAACCAAACCTTAGCTATACAACTAACCCTGACCCTAAGCGTAACCCTACTACAAACACTAAGGCTAAACTTAAAGTACAGCCTAAACACAATACTAACCCTAAACCTAACATAAATATATACCTAACACTAAACCAAACCCTAACCCTAACCCTGACCCTAACTCTAACCTAACCCTCAACCTAACACTAAACCTAACCGTAATCTTAACCCTAAACCTAATTCTAACACTAACTCTAACCATAACCCTAACATTAACCCTAAGGCTAACCCGAAGCTAAATATAACATTAACCATACCTGTAACTCTAACATTACCTCTAACTCTAACCCAAACTCTAACAACAAACCTAACACTAACCATACCCTAACCATGCCCTAACCCGAAATCTCATCCTAAGTCTAAGCCTAACACTAACCATAATCCTTACTCTAACTCTAACCCAAACTTAATGTAACACTAGTACTAACACTAACAGAACGCTCATCCTGAACACTAACCATAATCCTAACATTAACGTAACCCTAATCATAACCCTAATCCTAACTCCAAACCTAAATTTAACTCTAAAACTAACCCGCACACTTACCATAACCCTAGCACTATCCTTATGGCTAAACTTAATGCACACCAAAAACCCAACACTTTAATGTAACCCTAAACCTAACACTAACCCAACCCCTAATCTTGATTCTAACTCTAACCTAACACTAAACCTAACACTAATGCTAAACCTAACCATAAACCTAATCCTAACACTAACCCTAATCATAAGTCTAACACTAACCCTAGCCATAACCCTAACTATAACCATAACCTAAACCGAACCCTTACACTAACCCTAATCCTAACCATCACGGTAACACCAACCTTAATGCTAACCATAACCCTAACTCTAACCATAAGCTAACCGTAACTCTAACCATACCCATAACCCTAATATTAACTCATCTTAATCACTAACCCTAATGATAACACTAACACTAGCTAAACTTTAAACCTAACCTTAACTCTAATACTAACCCTGACACTAACCCTAACACTACCACTAACTTTAACGCTGAAAGTAACACACACCCAAAACCCAACTATAACCCTCACCCTAACACTAACCTAAACCTAACACTAACAATAAACCTAACCCTAACCTAACCCTAACCCAAAGCCTAACCATACCACTAACACTAACTCTAACTCTAATGTTAAGACCAACCTTAACGCTAACCCTAACCAAACCTATGAATCTTCAATCTAACCCCAAACGAACACTAACCCTAACTCTAACTCTAGTGGTAACACTAACTCCAACCTGAATGCTCATACTAACCACTAAACCTCAACCTAACCCTAACCGTAAATCTAAATCTAAACATGAGCTTAACTCTAAAACTAACCCTGACTCTAACCATAACCCTAGCACTAATGCTAAACACAATGCACACACAAACCCTAACACTAACTGTAACCTTAACCTAAACCTAACACTAGCAATAATCCTAACCCTAACCTTACCCCTAAACCAAAGCCTAAACTAACGCTAACCATAACCCTAACACTAACTCTAAACTTAAATATAAACCTAACCCTAAGTGTAACCATAACGCTAACCCTAACCCTACACCTAACAGTAACTCTAACCCTAACGCTAACCCTAACCATGACCTAACTTGAACCCTCAACCTTACACTAACCATAACCCTAACGGTAACCATAATCCTAAGCACTAACCCTAAACCTTACCCTAATACTAACTCTAAGTCTAAACCTAACCCTATCTCTAACACTAACCCTGAACTAACTGTAACCCTATCACTAAACGTAATACACACTAAAACCCAACACTAACACTAACCCTAACCTAACCTTAACCATAACCCTAACCCGAAAGCTAACCCTAACCCTAACCTAACTCTAATCCTAAACCTAACTCTAACCCTACCACTACCACTAAGGCTAAATGTAGTGCACACCCAAAACCCAACACTAAACCTGAAACTAACCCTTAACCTAACCCTAACCTAACCCTAAGCTATCTATAACACTAACCCTAACACTAATCCCAAAATAACTTTAACCTTAATCCTAACACTAACACCAAACCTAACGATAACCCTAATTCAAACCTTATCCCTAACTTAAACCTAACTTTAACCCTAAGCGTAATCATAACACTAAAACTAACCCTAACAATCACTCTAACACTAACACCAAACCTAACGCTAAACCTAACCCAAACCCTAACACTAACGCTAACCCTAATCATACCCTAACCTGAACACTCATCCTAACCATAATCCTAACCCTAATGCTATCCCTAACCATAACCTGAGCATTAACACTAACACTAAATTAAATGCTCCCTCTAAACCCAACACTAACCTTAACCCTAACTGTAACCTAAACCTAACCCTAACACTAACCTAATCCTAATCCAAATACAAACCGTAACCCTAACATAAACCTAAACGTATCTGTAATCATAACCCTTAAGCCTAACAATAACATTAACCCTAACCATAACTCTAACACTAACCCTAGCCATAACCCTAACCCTAACCTTAACCCAACCCTAATCCTCTCCATAAAACTAACTCTAACCCTGACACTAACACTAACACACTAACCCTAACCCTAACTCTATCACCATCTCTAACGCTAACTGTACCCCTAACCTTACCCAAACTGAATTCACAACCTAACCCTAACACTAACCCTAACGCTAATCCTAACCATAATCCTAGCCCTAACTCTAACCATACCCTAAACCTAACTTTAACCCTAGTACCAACACAAACACTAAACAGAAAGCTAATTCTAACATAACCCTTAGCCTAACAATAACACTAACACTATCCCTAACTCTAACACTAAAACTAGCCATAACCCTAACCCTAACCCTAACCTAAACTAAATCTAAGCCTAACCCTAACACTAACCCTGACCCTCACGGTAACACCAAACTTAATGCTAACCCTAACCATAAACATAACACTAACTCTAACTCTACCCTAAACCTAACTCTAACCCTAGTACTAACACAAACACTAAACAGAAAGCTCTTCCTAACATAACCCTAAGCCTAGCAATAACACTAACCTTACCCTAACTAACACTAACCCTAGCCATACCCTAACCTGAACCCTCATCCTAAACCTAACCTTAACCCTCACTCTAACCATAATCCTAACCCTAACTGTAACCCTAACCATAACTGTAACACTAGTAATAACACTAATTCTAAACGGAACCCTCATCCCAACTATTAAAACTAACACTAACACTAACCTAACCCTAACACTAGCACTAATACTAATGCTAAACATTACACTCACCCTAAACCCAACACTAACCTTAACCCTAATCCTGAGCCTAACCCTAACCTAACCGTAACACTAGCCCTAACCCCAATCTAACTGTAACCTAACCCTAAGCCTAACACTAACACTAACTCAAACTCTAAACCTCACGCTATCACCAACCTTAACGCTAACCCTAATCAATCCCTAATCTGAATCCTCAACCTAACCCTAACACTAACCATAACCATAACACTAACCCTAAAAGTAACACTAACAGCTAAACCTAAGCATAACCTAACCCTAATCCAATCCATAACACTAACCCTAACCCTAACCCTAACTCTAAACATAGTACTAACACAAACACTAAACAGAACACTCCTAACAGGGAACTGGATTTGACCAGGGTTCTTGGAAACCCTAATGCTGGTGGATGTTCAGAATATCTATGCCTGGAGGCTGAGTCCTTGGCCAGATAAAACATAGAAGAGAGGTAATGGAAATAAGTGTTTGGATACAGGCAAACCAAGGAAGCAAGAGGTCACTGAAATCTGAGAGCCTTTGCTCAGGAACAGACCTATGATTTTCTTAGTATAACACTACAGCATATCTGCCCCATGTAGAACAGGATACACGTAGCACACAGCTATGGTCTCCACCAGCACAATGAGCAGCAGGCACAGTGTGGCTGCATAGTCATTGAAGATGTCAAACCAGTAGTTCCCAGTCTCCATGGTGAACACCATGCCAATGGCACAGCTGATGAGACACACCAGACCTACAGCACAAGACTACTATTGATCTTTCTACCTCCTGCCTGCCCATTATATTACCACAGGAGTCACAGTTCCCGAGGGGTGCTTTGGAGGGTAGGTTTGCCCACATGAACTATAGGAGCTGCTCAGTAGGGAATGTCAGTTCAGGGGAAAAAGCAGTTGGGGGCATTGCCTATATCTGGGCTGCGGAGGTCCAATCCCAGGGAGGATGCCAAGTGCTGAGTAAAGAGGGTATAGCCTCCAGTGGGTGGTGAGAACATGAAGACTAGTTGGAACCTTGTTTTACCCATCATGGATATGGAGTTACAGAATTATCAGAGGTGGAAGTGGCTGGTAACTGAGTCCTCGTGACCCCTGCTTGGGTAGACCGGTAGTGACATTAGTTAAGTAGACACAGGAAAAGCTAGTTCCTTTGCTAACAGCCTCACAGTTGAAATGCATGAAGAAAGTGGGTATGTGACCTTACAGTGATTTGT
The DNA here is from genome assembly GCF_943737965.1 of Phodopus roborovskii. Classification (NCBI taxonomy): domain Eukaryota; kingdom Metazoa; phylum Chordata; class Mammalia; order Rodentia; family Cricetidae; genus Phodopus; species Phodopus roborovskii. The sequence goes on from NW_026126999.1 coordinate 392,746, forward strand.
CGGACAGGATCAGGGACTGACAACTGCTGCTAACAGCAGCATAGTGCACCTCACTGACAGGTTTTGAGTGCCAACAGCAGGCTCAGATTATTCTTTCCAGTGACTTTCAGAACAAAGACTAAAACTACTAGCATTAGAAATCAGAACAAGGTGACTGGTTGTGTGCTTATTTCCTGGGAGCTCCTTCTGCTGTGGGAAGAGGTCATATGCTTGCCTTAGGAAATGGGCATTTATCCATTGATTAAAAGAAAAATCTATGTAGGCTCTCAAAGCCTGAAGACCGTTGAGTGCAGGCTGGGTAGACGTAACCTTTTCCCAAGGGTAGGCTGACTGCATCGTTTCCCTTGGATGTGGTGACTTCTTAGTCCACCTCTGGAGCTGAGTATCGCACTGTAGCAGGAGTACAGCTACACCCCTGCAGCCCTTCTGGAGTTGTCTTAGAAGCACATGGCCCTAATTAGCCCCCTCCACTGATTTCTTGCATTTTGCCACCCAACCATGCCCCACCTCCACTGCCTGGTGTCCTGACCTGAAATGGCCTCCTTGGGCAGGTATCTGGAGATGACCTTGCTGTCCATCAGAGGGGTGAGGATGGCCGTTCCTGTCCCTACCATGCTCCCCATACCCAGCATCAGCAGCATGAAGAAGTAGAGAACTGACCACAACTGGGACACATCCATGTTTTTAATGGACTCAATGTAGACGTTAAAGGCCAGGCCCGTGCCCTGGACAGCCTGCAGATGACAAAATGATACTAGTTACCAGTCTTTAATATGTTAGATGTTGGGACTTCGAAGCTGGCCAGTGTTTCCTTCAGCCCAGGTCCCAAAGCTCACCTGGACTGAGTAGAATATACATAAAATGTGATGGACCTCTCTGTCGGTACAGAACTCTGCATTCTTCTTCCTGCTCAAGCTTACATTTTAGATAAAAATATTGCAAAATCAAAATAAATTTTGGATCTTTGTTTCCAGGACTGAGGAAATGTGGTAGGTATCCACATGCCTGTGTTGATGACCTGCTGTGGAAGCTGAGCTTACTGTTTTGTTTTCTAATTAATTTATATTTTATGTATGAGCACTCTGCATGCATACCTGCATGCCAGAAGACAGCATCAGATTATATTATAGATAGTTGTGAGCCACCATGTGGTTGCTGGGAATTGAACTCGGAACCTCTGAGCCATCTCTCCAGCCCCAAGCCTTGTAGTTTTGCTTAAAGTCAAATCCCTTTTGACACAAGTAAGGGGTCCTGATGGGTGAGTTTAGCTAACCACAGGACTGCTAGAAATTAAGCCACAGGAAGGTAAAGTCAACATGAGAAAGAATGACAAGCATCTAGAACATGTCTCTTCAAGGATGGCATATGTCAGATTCAAAAGTGCTATGATAGTTTTCTCTTTGGTTTTGATGTTCTGAGACAGGGTATCTCCGTGTAACAGCTCTAGCTGTCCTGGATCTCACTCAGTAGACCAGGCTGGCCTCCAAGTCAGAGATAAACCTGCCTCTCCCTCTCAAGTGCCTGGATTAAAGGCATGTGCCACCACTGTACAGTTCTACACTCAAAGTGACTGCATGCAGATCAGGTCTTTATGGGGGTCACTAAAGTAAAGTGAGGCTTAAAGGGAGACATCCTAGTCTAATAAGATGACAGACAGTGATATCACTGATCCTGGAAGCAAACAAATCAGTGTGAGAATAAGTATCTGTTGGTGTAGCCACCCAGTCTTTGATGTTTTGCTATAGTAACCTGATTGACTAATATACAGATCAGCTTAATGGCATACCAATGGTGCTGATTACAAGTTTTAATAAAATATATTAAAAGCTGATTATGTGTGTCATTCTTACTACTATTGCGGAGTTTTTGAAAGTGAGGTGTAACACGGAAAATGAAAAACCCAGAGACAGATATTCGGGTTCAAGTAGAGAGATCAGAGAAGCAAAGCATCCAAGTAGGTAGCTCTTACCTCTGCCCATCCTGAAGCCATCCTGCCCTCAATGTGGCTGGAGACTAAAATGTCCCAGACTGATTATCTGCTCCTATCTTATTTATATACCTCAAGTGCTAGGATCACCTTTGTGTAAGCTGTTTCTCTTTTAAACTGGATCAATTTCACATAGCTCAGTGTGACCTTGAATGAACAAAGATCCATCCGTCTGTCTCCTGAATCCTGGGATTAAAGGCGTGTATCACCACGGCCTGACCTCTATGGCTTGTGGCTAGCTTTGTATTCTGAACCCTCAGGCAAGCTTTAGTATATAACCACAGTGAGGGGAACTTTTTCATCCAGTTGGGATTTACCCAGTGTCTTCCTAAGAGGCTGGCCACTCAGAATAATTAAAGATTGGACTAGTTCCAGGTCAACCTCCAAAGCCACAGAGAAATCCTGTCTTAAAAACAAAAACAAACAAAAGAAATTGGCCTTGAGATAGTGAGCCTGAGTTCATTGTCTATTGCAAATTAAAATTAAAGGTGCAGCCTTTATTAACTATTTCAGAGTGAGAGGCATGGTAATGCACACCTTTAATCCCAGCTCTCAAAGGGTACAGAGGCACAGAGGCAGGCAAATCAAGGCCAGCATGGTCTACAGAGCAGATTTCAGGACAGAACTACACAGAGAAACCTTGAAACCCTGTCTCCAAAACCAACAAACTTCAGGAGAGGGAGGAAATAAGGAAAGGTGAGAGAACCCCTCTAGAATGGAAAGGGTTTCCAAGAGGAAAAAGCTGTTGAATTTTCTTGTTCAATCTTTTAATAGCACAATGGCAGAAGGTAGACAGAAACTATCTGTTGAGATTGGTTAATTCTCTTGGCTATCATGGCCCCACACACCATGTGCATGTCCTCCTGACCCAACCAGGGAGACACCAAGACAGTTTATACACTGCCCACTCATCTAGGGGTAGTACAAGATCTTGTAGGTCCATCTGTGGCTCCAGTTTTTTTTTTTTACTAACCTTGACTCTGTTATTTATTATTAGCAGGTCTTGCTGCCTTAAGACTTTGCAGGTGTCTCAAGTACTAGTAATTAGACCGAGCTGTTTTCTCACATTTACATGACCAACTTGTAGCTTTTCCATGGCAGATAGTTAACTATCACAGCTACCTAGGTAGAATCCTGTTAGGAAAAGCAAATCTATTTAAGCTTGTAATCTAGTTATAATTAGCTTCATTAGATGCAAGAATACATAAAAGAACAGTAATGTGTTACCTGTGTTCCTCAAGGACTTTGGAAGTGACAGCCTGCTTGATGTCACTCAGATCCCTGCCCCTTTTATCTGTTTATCTCATACCCACCCATAAGCTTTCTTATTCATCTTAGTGTTCCATACTTTGCTCTCTTAACCCTTAATCTTCATTTTAACACTAGCCTCTGTTCTCAACTACAATATATGTGGCAAACTTACTGCTTTCAGAGAGCTAACTCCTACGTCACATGTGCCAGTCTTTCTAACAGGGTTAGGGGTAACAGTCATCTAGAGTAGTATCTCATTCTCCTGCCTGTGGTCACTATTATAATAGGTATGTCTAAAGTGTTAAAAAAGAAAACAATTAGTTATATATGTACATAGAAATGGACATCACTGAAGAGGAGATAGTGTTATAAATGACAAGGAGGAATTGTTGAAATAGTCAATTGAGTGTTAAGTATTAGATTTGATGCTACTGAAGACAAATAGTGAACTGGGAGATGCATACTCAGTTGTAGCTAAGAGACAGGAAGATTAAATATATAACAGCACAAATAGAAATTAATACAACTAACCTGAAAAGGTGAATCAAAACAATAAATAGTCTAATATACAAATTTTAAGATAGGAAGTTCCAGTTGAGGCAGTACAGAGGAGAAGCAGCATTTAAGGGAACAGATTTTGGGTTTTCCAAATTTTTAAGAAACATGGTCCATAGGTCAGAAAACCTGTCACGTAGGTCTAGATTGAATACATAAAGCTACATCTATACCACTGAGACAGCCGAAGACAAAGGGAAGATCATGGCAGCATTCAAGACAGCATTTCTTGCTAACAAAAGATGAAAGAATTTCAACAACTATGGAAGGGAAGAAGCAAATATGGTGTTGCAAGGAAATAAGTATTAACCTGAATTTTTATTTTTTAACTTGGGAGCCAAATACAGATACTTACATATAAACTAAACATGGAAATATTTATTATTGAGAAAAAATGATGTCTGTAAAGGAAGATATTTTAAGGGAGGATCCACAAATTCTAAAGGCTGTAATGCAAAAAGGAATGGTAAATAAAATGGCAAACATGTGGGTAAGTATAAATTGCATAAGGTTTTAAAAAAAGGGTCCAACCTGTGGCCTATAAATTGGATATGGATTATTCTTGTCCTCTTTGGTAATTCAAATGTTGTCTAACTTATGATTTTAAGTTTGCATGGAAATTTCTCAAGGCAAAGTGGGTAAAGGCTCCTGCTACCAAGCCTAACAACCTGAGTTTGATTCCCTGGGGTCCTGGGAGGGAGAGGCTCAAGACTTCAACTTGTCCCTTGACTTCCACCCATGCTTTGTGGAACATATGCACAACCCTCTCCCCCATAAGTGTAATAAATCTAAATTCAAAATGAGAAACAGTGAAGGAGGGGAGTATAAAGGGAAGGAAGTGAAGTCTCAAAGACTCCCAGGTTCGAAAAGCAAAACTGGAAGTCTTGGAGAGAACAGTGAGCAAGTGTAGAAGATTGAGGCTTCAAAGGCCTCTGAAGTAAGGCACTGTGTTTCCATGCCTTGGACGGATGCTATGGTACTTGGACCTGAACCAGCACAAGAGAATGTTGCCTTCCCCATGAAATAACCTGGACTGTCTTCACAGAATAAACAAAGTCTCTAAAATCCTGTCTAATCTAACAAAAATTAACCAATTTTGTTTGTTTTTGGCATCCAGAGCTATAGGTCTTCTGTATCCCTATTCTTGAAGAGTATTTTCTAAATATAATCTCTAAGAATGTACTTAAATATAAAAATGGTACAAATAGACCCACTCTCAATTCCATTTCCATTGTTGCTGGAGTCTTTGTGTGGTGAAGAAAAGGAAATAAGGTATAAACATTTAAAGCAACTATATAGTTGGCCAGGGTAGTAAATGTCTGTATTCTCATCATTTGAAAGATGGAGGCAGGAGTATCATGAGTTCAAGACCAGCCTGGAGTATGAGATCCTTTTCAAAATGAAAATAATAATAAAAGGGTGAGGAAGACAGAGTGTGAGGAGAGGAGGGAATGCTCAAATGAAATGGGATGAGAAAGCAAGCAAATGTTGCCATCCTAATATCTGACAAAATAGACTTCAAGTTAACACTAGACTGAAGAGAAAGAAGAATGGCATTCCATTGTAGTTAAGCAAACAATTAACCAAGAAGACACTATTATTCCAGACATATATGCACCAAACTCCAGTGTATCCAATTTCATAAAAAGTGTACTAAAATTAAAGACACAGATTAACAACTATTAATAGTAGATGATCTCAATACCCCACTTTCTTCAATTGATAGGTCATCTGGACAAAGAGTAAACAAAGAAACATCAGAATTAAATGCTACCACACATCAAACAGCCTCAACATTTCTATATGACTACCATGGCAGGCAGCAGGCAGGTAGGCAGGCAGGCAGGCACAGCGCTGTGGCGGTAGATAGCATCTTGACCCAGAAGCATTTAGCAGACAGCAAACAGTGAATGGCATGCATTTTGAAACCTCAAAGCCTGCTCCCAGTGACACACCTCTTTCAATAAGGCCACAACCTCCTTCTCAAGCAGTTCCACCAGCTGGAGCCAAGCATTCAATATGTGAGCCTATGGGGGCCATCCTCATCTTAACTACCGTAGTATGAATATGTTTTGTTTGCTCTAACTTTTTATGGAAACTCCTATGTGAGTTACTTTTCTTATCAGTGTGAAGAAGATAACCACCAAAACAACTGAAGGGAGGAAGATAGATATACTTGCCCTCACAGATTGGAAGGGTTCACCGTCCATGGTTGCTTGGGCCCTACACTCTTGGGCAGAACATGTCTTGGAGCATTTGCTCTGTTTCCTGACATCAAATAAGAGGGAAGGAATACAGAATGGAAGAGAATAGTTCCCAGAGTCTCATATATTTGAATGCTTGGTATCCAGTTGGTGGAATTGCTTGTGAAGAATTGGGAGATGTGGCCTCATGGGAGGAGGTATGTCACTGGGGTGGACACACACACACACACACACACACACACACACACACACACACACACACACACTGAGGGTCAAAGTTCCTTGCCATTCCAGTTAGTGCTCTTCCCCCTGTGGATCAGGATGGAAACTTTGGCTATCGCTACTCTGACATGACTGCCTGCCTGCCTGCCTGATACTATGCTCCCTACCATTATAATCACAGACTCTAACTTTCTGGCACTATGAGTCTCAATGAATTAATTTGTAAATTGCCTCATTCATGGTGTCTCTTCACAGCAAAATTAAGACACAGCAAATATGGAAATTCATAAGAATTCATTGCGACTTCTAACCAGATTTACATAAGACCTTTTCCTTTTGCAATAAAAATAAGTGACAGAAATGAGAGGAAAGGCACTATTTAAGAGAAATAGAAAATAAGCAATCTAATAAAAATAGTCTAAAGTATCCATGGGAAAAAAATTTAGTAGGATGATATGAAATGCCTAATGTGATGAGCATAGTAAAAAAAAACTTTTAGACAAGTAAAAATAGCTTAGTCAAGAACTCCACTAGACCCAAGGCTGCACCTGATAAACAGAACCTAGTGACATCACTTACTTAAGATAGCCAGATACACATCTACAACTCTGCAACACCCTTCTAACAGCATTTAAGCAGAGGGCAAGGGCAATGCAGTGCTCTGTGAATCTTCAGGACAATGGTGACACTGGAGAGATGCCACCTTGGTCTGCCCTATGGCTTAAGAGTCTCCCCCAAAATCCTGACCCTCAAACCAGAATACCATGAGACTGGACCGGTATCTTCAGCTAAGATATATTGCATAGGTGAGCAGCTTTGGGGAGATAGGACTATAATTGGGAATGTAGAATGTGAATTTTGTTTGATGACCTTCAGCATAATAAAATATACCACTTGTTAGACCAACTACATATCTCTACCTTCTTGCTTGGAACACCTAAGTGAATGAGAGAAAACTCTTCAATCAAAAGCCACAAGTCAAGTGATATTAACATAGTTCTAATAAAAATCTCTTGAAAAAAAAATCCCTTAAAGAATTTCCCACCCAATGAATCTTGTGAAAGGGATGCTAAATTTAAAGTAAAAATAAACAAAAGCCTCCACCTAACAGAGAGAATTCCATGGAAAATAAGAGTGATTTGAATGACAAATCTCTTTTAAAGTCTTTAGTAAGAGGGATGTGTATACTTGTGTGAAAATAAAAGATGTTACCCAGAATGAATGAGATTACACCCACATTATTTAGGCATTTTCTCAAAGTTAAGATGTTGACTGAGAAAAGTAACTCCTAGAACCACTGATAAATAAAATAGATGCCACTTATCATTATGTTCCTGCCTATTTTTGAGTAGGGCAATGTTGGGAAGGTAACTTCCAAACTTAGGAATATTTGACTTTCATCTTGAGTTTTTCTTTAAATTTCCCAGGGTGGCCTCATATTAAACGCCTCCTGCCTCAAACAACTACAGGAATCATGGGAATACAATTCAATGAGGGCCATGAATGAACATGAACACACACACACACACACACACACACACCTCCAAATGATAAGTTTGTAGCATTTATTTGTGCTGTGATTGTGATTGTGTATGTTACCTTACCCTTTGCCTTTTCCAATTTTTTTGTAATTTCAAAAAGAGACAAGGAAAAGGAGGAAAGCTTTCCAATGAAAAGAATTTCTAGTAGCACCTGGGAGTCCAGCTCTCTCGTCACTATTGCTGGGGAAACAAGCCAGTTCCCTGTCTTCAGGGACCGTGTGGAGAGAGGCAGTCCACACCCTTTCCAGGCCTCTTACCGTGTTCAGCTCTGACTCCAAACTGCAGTTTCTAATGTGTGGGAACACTTCACTATACTTGCTTGGGTAGGTGGATGCCAGGTAGTCCTTCACCTCCTCCAGGTTGCTGGCTGTCAGTTCTAGGTCAAAAGAATTTGTCAGCAGCAGAATCACCCTGCAGAGCAGATCATCATCTTGACATTTACAACTAAAAGGCCATTGGCCCTAACTACTCTGATAATATGGATGAGTAGAGGGACCCTGGATTAATAACCCTTTGTAAGGAAGGGCAGCTATGAATGTCTGAATGCCTGTGCAGAAGCTTCAGATCTGAGGACAGGAACCCTGACCCTACAGTGAGGCTGTTTAAGATCTGTGCCAGTGATACCTGATGAAACTGTTTAGGGTGGCAAAAATTAACATTGTGCTTAAATATGGCTTGTGCCACTGAGCAACCCATTAACCTTAGAATCACTTAAATTTAAATTCTTATCAAAATACAAGTTATCTGAACATACATTAATTTCAGTCCTAGTTTAGAGATGGCTACTCATGTAAGTGACCTCCCTACTGGACATATTAGCATCTGTTTTGAGGGAAGCCAAAGACAGCTCGGAGCTTTGGAGCCTTGCCTTCCCTCTTGGGGCCTAAGGTTCTGGGGGACAGCTTAGACTCACTTGTTTAAGCAGATTTCATAGTTGAAGGTGGCCTTGAAGCCGTAGATGGAAAAGATCACGATGCTGCAAAACATAGCAGTGGTACTGTTGATGATGGACAAAATAATGGCATGCTTCTGACAGCTGTTGGAGGGGTCACTGTAGCTGGCAAAGGCAATCAGGCCACCACACCCTAAAGCCCAGTAAGAAGAAGGTCTGCGTGGCTGCATTGATCCAGGCCTTGGAGTTGGCTAGTTCCTCAATCTAGAAGGCCAATATGGATAAGACTGAGGAACCCCGCATTCCAAGACTCCCCCCCTCCCAGGAGAGGTAGGGCCAGAGACAGGGGAAACTACCTCCCAACTTCTCCAGCTCTCTAGACCTATGCATAGTATATTTCTGCAGGTGGACTGCACCACTAACCCTCATTGAAGTTACCCAAGTCTCCCAAGGACATGTAAGAGTAAAAAAAAAAAAAAAAAAAAAAAAAAACACTGCTAAACATTGTCAAAGCACTATTAATGTATGTTTAATTCACTGTTAATGTTAGTGTGAAGCTTTTTATCACAGGTGCTTCTTAATGTTTACTATTTGCTTAAATAAACTAATATGTTAAGAGCCAGGAGTGAGCCAGACATTGGTAGCATACTTGGGAGTCAGAAGCAGGCAAATCTCTGAGTTTGAGGCCAGCCTGGTCTACAAGAGCAAGTTCCAGGACAGGCTCCAAAGCAATAGAGAAACCCCATCTTGAAAAACCAAGAGAAAGGGAGAGATACAGAGAGAGATAGAGCACCAAGAGTGATTTAATGCCTCAATTTAAAGCTACTAGACCATTCCCAGATTCCCCTCATTCTCTTCAATGGAGACAATCAGCCAACAAACCATCCAGATTGCCATCATGCTAGCTCACCTGCAGTGTACACTCTTGAGGAAGCTATAGTGTCTCAAAACTACTTGCATCCAAAGGGCATCACTAATCTAGAAGGCACTATTTAAGCCTTGAGTGTTTTAAACAACTTTCAGTGAACAGTCTTCCATAACAACCTTGGCTAAATTTTAACAGCCATCCAATTTTAAATATGTGTGTGGGGGTGTATTTTCCTTGTTAGTCAAGAAGGCGGCCCATTGGGACTGGAGAGATGGCTCAGCAGTTAAGAGCATTGGCTACTCTTCCAGAAGACCTGGGTTCAATTCCTAGCACCCACATGGAAGTTCACAACTGTACTTCCAGTTCTAGGGGATCCAACACCCTCACACAGACAAACATGCAGGCAAAACATCAGTACACATGAAAAAAGATTTTTTTTATGTAAAAAATTTTACTCCTTTTTTGGGGGGAGGCTGCCTGTTATTTGTGCAAACACGGTATTTCAATTGATCAGTAACTGTCGTGATTGATGCAAACACATATTCTTTGTCTGGCTGTATAAGCAGGTGCTTGGCTCAGTTTTTGAGTTAGCTGCATTGCTCTTGGGTTACACAACATTATATCTCATAAAACTTTCCTCTTCTATGAAGTTTTCTTGCCTATTGTTGTACAGCTATTTCCTCCCAATGAAACTTTTCCTCCTAAGGGGGGTGTGGCTTGTTAAGATTCAGGAAGTCAGCTGGACAGTGGTGGCACACTCTTAATCTCAGCACTTGAGAGGCAGAGGCAGGTGGATCTCTATGAGCTCAAAGCCAGCCTGGTCTACACAGTGAGTTCTAGGACACCCATGGCTAAACAAAGAAACCCTGTCTCAAAACAAACAAAAAAACAAAAAAGTTTCAGGAAGTTAATGAAACCTGTAGGTCTCAGGAGGCTCCCAAAATATACCAGATTCATAAGGCCACTTCCTAAGATTATTTCATTGGAACAACTAATATAGATAAGAGACAGGTTGCGCAGGATGCTCTGGGAATGTAACTTTTATGTGTCATTGCCTATGCTGGGGTGCACTTTCCTGTGATACAGTTGCCTTTGAATTATCCATGGCCCTGTAAGTAAGGCAATAAACTTCATTGGTTCACTAAGCTAGGCTTGGGCAGACTTGTTTCTTTGTTGTGTTGTTGGTTCAGTTTTTCCTGAAAAGCATATGCAACATCTGCTTCATCATTATTAGAGTGTGTTCACAGGGGAAACAGGAACCAGAGATTGTGGAAGTGACAGGAAGAGTCAGAAGGAAAGGTAACATCCTCATCACTACCACCAAAGCAGCAGCAGGACAGGGCAGCTGAAGAGTTCCAAAGAGAGTAGGAGTCGGGAGCAGAGGTCTCCAAGACAGCAGACATCTTAAAGACAGCAAAGGCTATGAAGAGCTGAAGGCTACAAAATGCCTGTTGCTGGATAAATTCCAACAAACAAACGAACGCCTCACAAAACTAGAGGCAACAGGTTTAAGACGCCCCAGTCCTGAGAGCTGTCACACTAAGGGAGTCCAGGGAAGGGCTCTCTAGACATCTATCTCCAGGCAATGTATACCAGGCCATTGGTGGCTCCTTGGAGTGTGAGACCCCGAATCAGGTAGATGATGAGCACAAAGTAGGGCATCGATGAAGTGAAATAGACCACCTGTGGGAACCCACGAGTGGAGTAAGCCTCAGCTTGTAAGAAATAACTTTGCCAATAGCGTGCAAAAAGTTCACTCAATACTATCAGTTTATCTTCATTGAAATGGAGATAATGTTTGTACACAATGTTTAATTTAAAATATGTGAAATTGATTCAATAATATAAGTGCTGTGGAATCTTAAAAATTGAGAGGAAAATAAAACTCCATTCAAGGGGAGGTCTTTATGGAGCCTAATGCTGCCCCAATCAAAGAAGTGCACAGATGACTTGGAGACAGAGCACACGGAACCTGCTCACATCAACCCAGCAGATGGTGTAATCGTTGGGTCAAATGTCTTAGGAGTTTGCCCACAGCTGGTAACATCTGGGAAAAGCACTAAAATTCTTTTACAGGGTCTGAAGGTTTTCAGGATAAAAATGTGGTCATTTTTAATCAACTCTAATATAAAAGTAAATAAGGCCAGGAGGCTCTGAAGAGGGGTTCTTATACATGACTGCTTGATTGTCACTGTCACCAAACATACAGAAACAAAAAGACCACCAGAACTTGTCAAGAAGGTCTGCCTAGAACTATGTTCAGTCTGGGACTGAGGTGTTGCTTGTTTTCAGTCCATGTGCTCAAAGACATCTCAAAACCTGTTGCATAGTCCTCGCTATATTTGCCTTTAAAAGTATCCCCTTGGCCTCTGCTAATATATCCTGTCTACTATGGTGTCCATTTCTCCATGGCTGTCTGTAAATATTGTAGTTTATTATGGCACCTTGCTACTCTTCTTTCTGTGCTGTAGTAAACCTTTTTAAACAAAGGCAATGAAGGGGAGGAAAGGGTTTATTTGGCTAATTCTAGGTCATGGTGCATCATGGAAGAAAGCTGGGTGATGAAGACCATGGGAGGCCAGATCCCAGATCTGCTCCAGGGTAGCCAAGAGAATGCCTCAGAGTGGCAGGGGACTTAGGAAAGATTCTTATCTGAGGATTGCTAGACTTTTCTGTCTTAGGAGAAAGACATGCTTCCTGCTGGTAAACTAAGAAAAAAGCTGGTAATCTTGTCCTTACTCAATCTCCTTTTCGTGACAATCTCTTTACATACTCTCTCCTGCTGTTACATAGTTTTATATTTAGTTATCTCTCTTTTCACATGGCCAGGCAGTTTTCTCTTACACACATCGCTCTCTCTTGCAGTTACATAGTTTTATATTTAGTTACCTCTCTTTTCAAATGGCTACACATCTCCTTTTGACATACATCTCTCTTCTGAATCTCTTTTCTATACAGCTTCATCTTCCTGCCCCCCTCCACAGTTTCACATCTCCACAACCACAGCTAAGCAACAGCTCTCTCTCTCTCTCTCGCACACTCACACACATTTCATCTACATCATTTATTCATCCTTTACTCACTCTCGCTCACTCACTCTCTCACACTGCTCTCCCCCACAGCAACTTTCTCCCACAGATCCTTACACAGCTTCCTCCTCTACACTGTCGTCACTGTCCCTATCTCTCTCAGCATCATCAATGCTGCCTCTGCTGCTCTTTTTGCAGCCAAACTCTGAACAATTTTAAGTAACATTTTCAGGGCCCTACTCATTCTCAAAACACAAGATAAGTCACATAGTTTCTCTTAGGCAGGGACTGTCACAATGACCAGCCAGTGAGCAACCATGACCCTGCACATGGCTCTAAATTGGTAAGAGTTTACCAGACAGTAAACAATTGTCAGAAACTTGAGGTTGTGGAGTACCAGCAACTAAAGTTCCTTCAAGCTCTGTCCTTGAATAAGTAAAACAACACCTTTGTCAAAAAACAAAACAAACAAACAAACAAACAAAAAACTGGAAAGTATGGAGAGTAGGTGAGCCCATATCACAATGGGCCAGGAACAAAAGCAGGCAGGAAGAAGAGAAAAGATATTCTACACACAACTGAGGCACACCATTATTGGAGATGCCAGCTACAAAGAACAGTAGTACCCCAGCAAAGCCATCATTCCAACTCCATCATTCCAACTCAGGCAGGCTGATCCTTCTTTGCCTACATCTGCCAATGGTAAGAGCTTGTTTAGCACCTGACCCTGTGCTGCTGAAAATTCACATGAACTTCCTAGGTCAATAATCTTAGTGCTGGAGGTTCACAACTGGAAAAACTGGAAGTCTCCTTTAGCTTCAAGGATTGATAATTACTGCACTGGGAATGCAAGCCTGGGACTCATGAATGTTTAAGATTTGAGCAGCCATGCTGGATGTTGGTGGCTCATGCCTTTAATGCCAGCACTAGTGAGACAGAGGCAGGCAGAGCTCTGTGAGTTCAAGGCCAGCCTGGTCTACTTATCAAGGGCCAGGACAGGCTCCAAAGCTACACAGAAAAATCCTATCTCGAAAAGCCATTAAAAAAAAAAAAAGGTTTCCAGCAGCACGACCCCTACCCACAGCCCTCAGCTCAGTACTCTTGGCATTCATTCTTTGACAAACCCACCCAACCGACCGACCAGTACACCAGGGACATGGTGAGCCTAAGGAAGGTATTGTGTGTGTGTATGTGTGTGTGAGTGTATGCAGGGGTCATTTGTTCCAGCACCCCAGCTGTAACTCCGTAAGTTCTGGGCAAAGGGGTGCCAACGCCAACAAAGATTTCCTCTTAGAGACTTGCCCTGCTAGCTCACTCACAGGCTTCATTGGAATTTCAGGCAATACCCACTTCAAATTCAAAGGCAGGCTCAGTATCTCTCCCTTCCATGCTGGAAAACTTCAGGACTAGGTCAGGTTTTGCCTGTGTGCAAAAGCAGCTCAGGAAGGAAAAAAGCTGAGGAAACCTTACCTACCAAAGAAAGCCTACCTCTAGGTGCTTAAATTTAGCAGTGTTAGCTCAAGAGCCCAGCACAGGGTAATAAAGCAATCTACAGGTGGAGGGGGCAGGGGGAGAGCCACCCCTCCCACTCTCCTCACCAAGATTCTTGGTTCCTTGGAGTCCAAAGTCTCTTGGTTTTGAAGTTGTGAATTGCCCCTCTAGCCTAATTATCACATGGATAGCAAAATGAGATCAATCACTTTGAACAGACAGACAGAGCCCTACTTTTCTTATTCCTGGTGGAAGTGGAAGCTGTCTGGGCTTCTCACCAAGTTTATCCCGGTTGGAGAGGGTTCCTTCACTTGACAAGAGAGTGCTGCCACAGTCTGGACACTTCCAAGTCCTCCTCCACAATTTTGAGTCTGGTATATGTCCCTATGTAGAGGTCTTCTCAAATTACAGATGGGAGACTCCAAGAAATGTAACAGGTGCAGGGAAAGGGAAAATAATAGCTTTATCCCTTTGGAATGGGGGTGGGCCTAAGGTTGTCAGCCTTCACTTCCTTGACTATTTGATAGGGTACCTATCAAGGGATCTTACCTGTTCCCTTATTGGTACTGTTTAGATATCCTCATCCCTTGCAGGCACACACAGCACCACCAACACCTTTCTAACATTTCTCCTCACAACACCTTCCAGGAACAGAAAACAGTCATCTCAGTGCCTGCTTTGCAGAGGGGAGACCTGCTCTTAAAACACTGGGGTTTTACTTTCAGCTTGATGTTGAAGGAGGTCAAGGCCTGTGAGGGTTATTCTTAGAGACACCTGGGAGCAGGAGCCATAGCCATGTTCCTCACAGCTGTTTGGAGTTACGATCTAACACACAAAGATCATAAGGTAGTCTAATTTTAAGTCAAAGTACCAAATAGCAACTACAGCAGGTCTGGTATGGCCCACATCAACTTGTCTCTGTGAGTTGTGCTTGCTTCTACCAAGGTGAGAATGTGGGCACCTTCTCAGCTCTGCCTAGCAACCTTTCCTTCACTTCCCCAAACCTCAAAGATGTAATCCAAGCAAAAGAGCTCTGCAATCTTTTTGTCATGAAAACAACAATACAAGAACATATATAATGAGCCTTACTTGGTACCACATTTTATGCACAGACACACACACACACACACACACACACACACACACACACAAAGGATGGAAAGGAAGCAGATCACAGGCCATATGCACAACCCAGAGGTTAAAAACTTAGTGGAGGAACAGAAAGCTTTTAATGAAAGATGCCCACTATGCTTATTGTATGTTTGAGCTGCACTCATTAATTGCCAAGGTAAAGTTATGAGAAAAGTACAGGAGGGAACCAGGTCCTGCTCTCATCCGACACCAACCAGATATCTGTGGTCTGCAGCTTGGACTAAAGCAAGCTCAGCAGGATAGTATCCAGGATGCTGAGATAGTCATAACTGAATTCTTTGTATTCTTTGTGTCCAACCTGAATAACCAACTGTCCTTGGTTAACTACAACTGTTACTTTTAGATGAAACAATGAAATCCCTGTAACCATGCTTCTGCTTCTTTAAGCCTGCTTCTTGCCACACTAACCTTATATAAATTGCATATGCTTTAACCAAGCATGCTCACTCAGTCTCCTGAAAGACTGAAGTGTCCATAGGTACCTGTGTGTAAACAATATATAACCTCTTGCACTTGCATCCAATGGTCCTGTCTCGTCTCTTGGGGGCAAGGGCCTTCCCCCCTGACAGGCTCCAAACTCTTGGGGTCTGCTGGGGTCTTTCATTGGAGGTTCCACCGAGATTGGAGACCCTTCTCCCTGGAAACTGACACTGACACCCACTGGGAGGTAAACTGGCCGGCGGTTAATTTCTGTTCTTTGTAGTCTTGCTCATACGTCTTTTACTTGTTGCTTGTTGTGCAGCAATCGGTAATCGGCTAGTTGATTCTGTAGGTGGTTTGAGAAGGAGCTGAAGGCTCTAACATCTAACCGCCACCATAGGAGATATTCCAGGGATCTGGGGCACCTGATTTTTCAGGTCCCAGGGATTCGTGGTTTTGGAGGGGCCAGAGGGCTTAAGACCCTCTGTGCCTCCAACTCAGTATCTGGTTTCGGTTTTACGCCAAAGTCGCGCAGCGCGTCTCTCTGCTGGCTGTCTGTGGGTTCTGTTTGCCTTGTCTATTTACTTGCTTCTTTATTTTGAAAAAGACATGCGACAATCTGTAACTACCCCTTTGACCCTAGATCACTGGAACAAAGTCCAGGGCCGAGCGCACAACCAGTCAATGGACGTAAAGAAAAAGAGATGGCAAAACCTCTGTGCTTCTGCGTGGCCTACATTTAATGTGGGCTGGCCCGATGATGGGATTTCGACCTTGGTATTATCTTGCAGGTGAAGGAACGAGTCTTTGACATCGGGTCCCATGGACGTCCTGACCAGGTGGCCTATATTGTCTCCTGGGAAAATTTGGCCTCTGACCTACCCTCTTGGGTGGCTCCCTTTGTCACCCCCAAACCCCCTTTTAAATCTCTCCCCAAGACTGATGTGGCCCCACTTTCACAGGGACCCACTGCTCCCCCTTTGCCTTCTTCTGTACCACTCATTCCCTCTCAGGCACCAGCCAAATATCAATTATATCGTGTTCTCAAGAAAGAGAAAACCCCTCACTCCAAACCTATTCTTCCTCCTGATGAGTCTGATTTTATAGATTTACTTTCAGAAGACGGAGACCCCCCTCATCAGACCCCTACCCCGGGCACTGTAGGTTGTAGCGATGCTGGGCAAAGGGGTCCGGACAAACCAGACAGTACCAGTACCACTCCTGCCCTGGACAACGGACAAGAAGAGACTACTGCAGACTCCCCGGTAGCTGGCAGACTATGTGGTCGAAGGGAGACAGCCACAGAAGGAACCTCCTGAGCCTTTCCCTTGCAACAGACTGCCGGACCAGGAGGCCAATTTCAATACTGGCCTTTCTTGGCATCCAACCTCTATAATTGGAAATCAAACAACCCCTCCTTCTCCAAAGACCCTGTAGCTGTCTCTAACCTAACTGAATCCATCCTAATAACACATCAACCCACTTGGGATGACTGCCAACAGCTTTTGCAGGTCCTTCTAACCTCAGAAGAAAAACAACATGTCTTCCTGGAAGCTCAGAAGAACATCTTAGGAGATGATGGGAGGCCCACTCAGTTGCCTAATGAAATTGAGGAAGCTTTTCCCCTAAATCGTCCTGATTGAGACTTCAATACTGCTGCAGGTAGGGGACACCTGCGCCTTTATCACCAGTTACTCATAGCGGGCCTCCGTGGTGCTCTACACTGTCCCACGAATTTGGCTCAGGTAAGACAGATAACCCAGGGACCGAGGAAACTCCGACTGCATTTTTGGAAAGGCTAAAGGAAGCCTACCTTATGTATACACCCTTTGATCCTGATAGTCATGAGCAAAGGGGCAATGTTTCTATGGCTTTCATTTGGCAGTCGTCTCCAGATATTAGGACTACGTTGCAGAGACTAAATAATTTACAAGATTATAGCCTGCAGGATCTCGTAAAGGAAGCAGAAAAGATCTTTAATAAGAGAGAAACACCCGAGGAAAAAGAAGAAAGACTTAGAAAGTTGCAGGAGGAAAGAGAGGACAAGTTAAAAAAGAAGCTAGAGGAGAGAAAGAAGAGAGGGATCGTAGGAACCAGAAAGAATTAAGCAAAATCCTGGCCACTGTAGCTCAGAATAATCATAGTGCAGAAAGTCAGAGAAGGAAGGGAGAAGGAAGGAGGCCCAGGGTAGATCGAGACCAATGTGCCTACTGCAAAGAAAAAGGTCAAAGATTGCCCTAAGAGACCTAAAAATCAGAGGTGTGGGGATGGACCCCGAAGACCAACTCAGCTTCTAGCCCTACATGAAGACTAGGGCAGTCGGGGCCAGGAGCTCCCCCTGAGCCCAGGCAGCCAGTCACCTTCCTGGTGGACACTGGAGCCCAACATTCAGTTCTCACTGAAACGAATGGGCCATTGAGTACCAAAACAGCTTGGGTACAAGGAGCCACCAGAGGAAAACAATACCGATGGACCATGGAGAGAAAAGTTCATCTCGCATCAGGTAAAGTCTCACATTCCTTTTTGCATGTACCGGACTGTCCATATCCATTACTGGGTCGAGATCTACTGACTAAATTAAAAGCCCAGATCCAGTTTGAAGGATCAGGAGCTAAAGTCTCTGGCCCACAAGGGGCTCCACTTCAAATATTAACTTTACAATTGGAAAATGAATATAGACTTTTTGAAAAGCCTCCTGAACAGCAGGAAGAAATGGACTTATGGTTAAAACAACACCCCCTGGCCTGGGCAGAAACAGGGGGCATGGGGCTGGCCATACAACAGTCACCCCTAATGATTCTCCTGAAGCAACAGCCACCCCTGTCTCAATTAAACAGTATCCCATGTCAAATGAGGCATATCAAAGAATCAAGCCTCACACTAAGAGACTATTAGACCAAGGGATCTTGATCCCCTGCCGATCCCCATGGAATACTCTACTTCTGCCTGTAAAAAAGCCAGGAACTGGAGATTACAGGCCAGTCCAAGATCTTAGGGAAGATAATAAGCGAGTGGAGGACATTCACCCCACGGTGCCAAATCCCTATAACCTACTAAGCACCCTGCCTCCTACTCATCCTTGGTACACTGTTCTGGACCTGAAGGATGCTTTCTTCAGCCTGAGGCTGAGCCCTCAGAGCCAGCCTTTATTTGCTTTTGAATGGAAAGATGCAGAACTGGGCATTTCAGGGCAATTGCCCTGGACACGCCTACCCCAGGGGTTCAAGAATAGCCCCACTCTCTTTGATGAGGCCCTTCACCAAGACCTGGCAGATTTCCGGATCAGGCATCCATCTCTGATCCTGCTACAATATGTGGATGACCTCCTCCTTGCAGCCACCACTGAACAGGACTGCAAGACAGGTACTGGGGCCCTATTATGAACACTAGGGAACCTGGGTTATTGAGCCTCTGCCAAAAAGGCTCAAATATGTAGACAGGAAGTCACTTATTTGGGATACAAGCTAATGGATGGGCAAAGATGGATGACACCTGCCTGGACAGAAACTATATCTCCCATACCCATCCCCAAAAACCAACATCAACTTAGGGAATTTGGGGGGAATGCGGGCTTCTGTAGACTCTGGATTCTGGGGTTTGCAGAAATAGCGGCCCCCCCTTTATCTGCTAACCAAGCAAGACACACCTTTTAAATGGACTGAGGAACAACAGCAGGCTTTTGATGCTTTCAAGCGGCCCAGCTGTCCTCACCAGCCCTGGGCTTGCCAGATGTCACCAAGCCTTTTGAACTCTTTGTTGATGAAAAACAGGACTATGCAAAAGGAGTCTTAACCCAAAAGTTAGGACCCTGGAGACAACACAGTGCCTACTTGTCCAAGAAATTAGACCCAGTTGCGTCAGAATGGCCTCCATGTCTCTGAATGGTGGCAGCGATTGCAGTCCTAATCAAGGATGCCACCAAATTGACTCTGGGACAGCCAATGTCTGGCACCACATGCAGCTGAGTCCCTCATCATCAGCCACCAGTGTAGGACCCTGCATGGACCCCCAAGGCACCTTGAGCTAGCCTGAATCTGTTGGCGGGAACTCCTTGCCCCAAGGCTTTTGTTGGTACTCTTCCCGTGACAACACACCTCGTAACAACACATCTTGTGACACACACCTCGTGACAACACAGGGAGGAGCTAAGCCAAAAAATTCCTGTAATTTCCAACTGTGCTATAAGTCGATATTTAAGCCTGTTCTTGCTCCTCAATAAACAGCATTCGGCATTTAGCATTCCGACTTTGCTATTGAACGAATGACCCGCTGTCTTGTCTTTATTTCAATCTCTAGGCCTTCGCCCGATTTGTGGAACAGATTGTAGCACGGGCGCTACACACCAGATAGATGGCTATCTAACGCCCATCTAACTCACTATCAATCCCTGCTCCTGGATGTAGACAGGGTTCAGTTTGGGTCAATAGTAACCCTGAACCCAGCTACCTTGTTCCCGTTGCCAGAGGGACCAGCGTCCCATGACTGACAGCAGATCCTTGCAGAGATGCATAGAATGCAGCCTGATCTGACCAATCAGCCCTTGAAAGATGTGGACTACACCTGGTTCACGGACTGCAACAGCTACTTGCTAAATGGTGAGAGACGGGCAGGGGCTTCATTGATGAATGCCTCAGAGGTCATATGGGCCACTGTACTCCCTGGAGGCACCTCTGCTCAGAGAGCTGAACTCATTGCTCTGACTCAGCCTCTCCAGATGGCAGCAGGTAAGAGGCTTAATGTATAAACTGATAGCCAGTATGGCTTTGCCACTGCCCATGTCCATGGAGAAATTTATCAGAGAAGGGGCCTTTTAACATCAGAAGGCAAAGAAATTAAAAATAAAAGTGAAATCTTGGCATTATTAAAGGCCCTGTTCCTTCCTAAGAAAATGAGCATAATGTATTGCCCTGGACATCAAAAGGGGGAAAGACTGGAGGCAAAGGGAAATCACCTGGCTGATGAAGCAGCCAAACAAGCAGCCTTAGGCCCCCAACTATTGACTATAAGCATATTGACTGAAAATGAAACAGCTAAGACTCCAGATGATGAAACGGATTTGGACATTGTTCAGAAACTAGGTGTATATTATGACCCCAATAGCCAATGCTGGGGCTACCAAGGAAAGAAAATGCTGCCTATAAGAGTGGCAAAAATATTAATAGACCACCTCCATAAACTGACTCATCTGAGCGCCAAAAAGATGAAAACTTTGCTAGATAGGCAAGAAATTGGAACTTACCTTCCAAATCAGAATTTATTACTGGAACAAGTAACTGCCAAGTGTCTGGCCTGTGCCCAGATCAACCAAGGAAAAACCAAACTGGATCCTGGGACCCGGCTTCATGGCCATAGGCCTGGTGTCCATTGGGAAATAGACTTTACTGAAGTCAAACCTGGAATGTATGGATATAAATATTTATGGGTTTTTATAGACACCATTTCAGGATGGGTGGAAGCATTTCCTACCAAACATGAGACTGCAAAAATGGTCACCAAGAAACTATTGGAAGAAAACTTTCCCAGATACGGGATGCAACAGGGTCTCCCAGGTAAGTCAGCTGGTGGACAGGTTGATAGGGTACCTGGGATTTTCCCTTTTCCCTTATTGGTATTGTTTAGATGTCCTCATCCCTTGCAGGCACACAGAGCACCACCACCACCTTCCTAACATTTCTCCTCAAGACACCTTACAGGAACAGGAAACTCATCTCAGAGCCTGCTTTGCAGAGGGGAAACCTGCTCTTTAAACACTGGGGTTTTACTTTCTGCTTGATGTTGAAGGAGGTCAAGGCCTGTGAGGTTTATTCTTAGACACACCTGGGAACAGGAGCCATAGCCATATTCCTCACAGCTGTTTGGAGTTACGATCTAACACACAAAGGTCATAAGATAGTCTAATTTTAAGTCAAATACCAAGTAGCAACTACAGCAGGTCTGGTATGGCCCACATAAACTTGTCTCTGTGACAGCCTGCTCGGTCCTACCAAGGTGGGAGTGTGAGCACCTTCTCAGCTCTGCCTAGCAAAATTTCTGTCACCTCCTGAAACCACAAAGATGTAATCCAAGCAAAAGAGCTCTTCAATACAAAGACATAATGGAATGAGCCTTAGTTGGTACCACATTTTATGCACATACACACATATAAAAGGAAGGAACGGAAGTAGATCACAGGCCATATGCACAACCCAGAGGTTAAGAATTGAGGAGGAACAGAAAACTTTTATTACTTCAAGATAGGGAATGCTTTTTTTTTTTTTTTTTTTGATACAGCACAAATCACTGTACCTGAAAGCAAAGCCCAAGCTTCCTTCTTCATGGGTTGTGACCCAGCTCTTTGGCCCACAACCAACAGTCCTATAGTAAATGCAACCTGAAGTAAATATTCCCTTTGTCCTAAATCCCCCTTCAAATTAATAATCCATAAGCAAACACCCTAAGCACTCAAAGCAAATAATTTAACACATAAAGAATTTGGATTACTTTGCTCTTTGTCACTCAACTGGAGACTGGGGGAGGGGGAGGGGAGTAGGTAGGTGGGCCCAGATCACAATGGGCCAGCAACAAAAGCAGGAAGGAAGAAGGGAAAAGATATACTACATCCAACTGAGGCAAACCAATATTTGAGATAGTACCAAAGCCCCTGTCTCTAAATTCCAAGTCAGGCAGGCTGATCCTTCTTTGCCTACATCTAGCAATGGTAAAAGCTTGTTTAGCACCCCGAGCTGCTGAAAATTGACATGAGCTTCCCAAGTCGGTAACCTTAGTGCTGGAGGCTCATGAATGGCCTTTAGCTCCAAGGACTGATAGGTACTGCACTGGGAATACAAGCCTGGGGCTCAGGAATGTATAAGATTTCAGCAGCCCTGATGGACATAGTTGGCACATGCCTTTAATCCCTGCAATAGGGTGGAAGAGGCAGGCAGATCTGTGCAAGTTCAAGGCCAGCCTAGTCTACTTAGCAAGGGCTAGGACATGCTCCTTAGCTACAAAGAGAAACCCTATCTCAAAAAGCCAAAAAAAAAAAAAAATAAAATAAAAATAAAGTTTTCCATCAGCATGATCCTGACCCACAGCCCTCAGCTAAGTACTCTTGGCACTTTTTTGACACACCCACCCAACCTCCCAGGACACCAGGGACATGGGGAGCCTAAGGAATGGTGTGTGTGTGTGTGTGAGTGTGTGTTTGTATGTAGGGGTCTTTTCTCTAGCCCCCTAGCTATACCTACTTGAGTTCTGTGCAATTTGGTTCCTACACCCAACAAATATTTCCTCCTAGAGACTTGCCCTGCTAGCTCACTCACAGGCTCCATTGGAATTTGGAGCAATCCCCAATTCAATTTCAGAAGCAGGCTCGGTATCTTTTCTTTCCACCCTGGAAAACTTCAGGACTAATTCAGGTTTTGCCTGTATGCTACAACAGCTCTCTACAGCAATCTACAGATGGAGGGGGCAGGGGAGAGCCACCCCTCCCACTCTTCTCAGGATGATTCTTGGTTCCTTGGAGTCCAAAGGCTCCTGGTTTTGGGGTTGTGACTTACCCTCTATACTAATTATCACATGGATAGACAAATGAGATCAATCACTTTGCATAGACAGACAGAGTCCCTACTTTCCTTATTCTTGGTGGAGGTGGAAGCTGTCTGGGCTTCTCACCAAGCTTATCCCAGTTGGAGAGGGTTCCTTCACTTGACAAGAGTGTGCTGCCACAGTCTGTTATCCAAGCAAAAGAGCTCTGCAATCTTTTATTCATGAAAACAACAATACAACAACATAAAATAATGAGCCTTAGTTGGTACCACATTTTATGCACACACACACACACACACACACACACACACACACAAAAGGATGGAAAGGAAGTACATCACAGGCCATATGCTGGAAGTTAAGAACCTAGAGGAAGAACAAAAAACTTTTATGCCTTCAAGTTAGGCAAAGCTTTTTTTTTATTATTGTTTATTTATTTATTTATTTATTAGCCAGCTCTAATCACTGTCCCTGAATGCAAAGCCCAACTTTTCTTCTTCACTGGGTTGTGGGCCAGCTCTTTGATGGTGACATTCAACAGTCCTATAAGAGTGGAAGTCAGAGACAATTTCTGGAAGCTAGGCAAGTGACCTTACCATTTTACTGGCCCTGCCGTTCCGTTCCAGTTTTAATCTTTTGTGTAGACTTATGACTGTGCACTGATGTTTCCATTTGCCTGTTGATTTCCCTGACAACTGACAAGTCTGCAACCTTTCCACTTGCTTACTGGGCCATCAAAAGAGCCTGGGGTTTCTGAAATGTCTGCCTGAGCCCTTGATAGGTTTATACTGGGCTGTCTTTTTCTACTGATTTGCATTTGTTTCCCTAGTTTGCCTAATGCCCCTATGTCTGCTTTATATACCAACTGTTTCATTTCTTACTTTGTTGCCTTTCTGGCCCATTTTAAGTGTATTCTGTTGGAGAGAATTCTTAACTTCAAGAAAGTTCAATTTGTGCTGGAGATGTGTGTAGCTCAGTGTTTAGAGTGCTTGCCTAATATGCATTCGACCCTGGGCTTTATTCCTAGCTCTCCATAAACTGTGTATGTATGGTGGTATATACCTATAATCCCAGAACTTGGGAGGTAGAAGAAGGAAGATCAGAGGTTCAAGGTCATCCTCAGCTACACAGCTACATAGCAAGTTCAAGGCTAGCCTGTTATTGGAGACCCTATCTCAAAAAGTAAACAAGCAAGCAGAAGGAATAAAGTTTAGTTTCCAGCATCCATATGGTGAGCTCACTACCACCTGTAGCTCCAGGTGTAGTAGTGGATCTGATGGCTTCTTTATTTTTTTTTTTTTTTGAGGGCACCTGTATGCATGTGCTTGTATATACACACAGACATATGCACAAAAATAATAATAAATATTAAAAACAAACAAATCTATCAATCTTTTTAAAAAAGTTGTCTTCATGACCATTTTTTCCCCTCATGTCTTACTTTACACAATCTTTTCCTACCAGGACAGTAGTAGATGCCTTTAATTCTAGCACTTGAGAGACAGGAGAATCTGTGAGTTCGAGACCAGCCTAGTTTAACATAGTGATTACACAGAGATCCTGTCTTAAAAAACAAAAACAAAAAAGCAAACAAAAACAAAACAAAACAAAAAACCCAAACAACAACAAAAAGCCCAACTTCTTCCTTATCAAGTCCAAGTTTATGAAGATATTCCTGAGGCGTCAACCCCTTAGCAGAGCTAATCTCAGCAGTGAATGAGTTACTGCCTAGAAACTGCCCTTCACTGAACCTGGATCTCAAGGATTCTGCTAGGCTGGCTGGTTAATGCACTGCAAGGATCCTCCTGTCTCCATATTTTCCCTCTCCTCAGTATTGGGAGAAATAGTCATGTGCCACTGTCCCTGACCTTTTACCCAATGAGCCATCTCCAGCCCCAGCCGACCTGGTAGAGGGTCTACCTAACAGCATGATGGTGAATAGTTTGTATAAAACAGCTGTTGCTACCTCCAGCTATGTTCTTATGTTTTGGGTATCACAAATCAGTTCTCCTGTAGGGTTCTTAGCCACATAGTGACATTTAGGAACTGGACACCTCAGAAAGATACCCAGGACAGTTACCATGGGATTTGTAGGTACAATGGTGGCAGTGCCCTTCTTTTAGTCCTTACCCCAGGGACCAGGCCAGCATCTGGTCTTTGCTGTCTTGGGAAGCGATCCCAATATGTGAGGCCCAGTAAGCGAAAATCTCTGCCTTTGTGTCTCTGTGGTATGTGTGTGTGTGTTTGTGTCTCTGTGGTGTGTGTATGTGTGTGTTTGTGTGTGTGTGTGTGTGTGTAGTATAAAGAATCACCCAGTCCAAGTAAATGCAAATAAAGTAGTCAGATCACCACACCACCATAAACATGCACTTGGTAACTTATCTGAGACAATTCATTGAGTGATGAACTACTATAATTACAAAGAGTGTGGTCGTGGGGGACCTCTACTCGGAGAGAGTGATGCAGTGTGTGAATATTAATGGTAGACTGACAGATGTATATTACCTTTTTGCAGAAAAATCTCTCATCTGCTTGTGCAAATACCCCAACTTTACATTATTTTGAGCTTCCAACATATCACCAGGTGGGGTTGGCAAGGAGACACTTAGTGGCAAACCATCATGTTGAGTTCTCACCATGCATGTACAGTGACACGGGTGGCCACAAGAGCTTAGCTGATACTAAAGAGTAGCAAATAACTGGAAATTATTTTTAACTTTTACTTTTGCTTTAGATAATTTATACAATAACTTAGTCCTCAGCCACGACTATATTTAATAAAACAAATTCTCAAAATCTCTCCACATGCCCTAACTGGTTACTCAGAGCTCTGTAGAGGATTGGGCAGTAGAGCAAACTCAGCTCTTTGAGGTGTTTGTTTCTCTTTTGGGTGCTTGGTGTCCCAGAAGCAGATTTTTCAGACAAGCTTTAGTGCTCAGAGGAGCCTACTCTGGCTTGTGGGAGAACCCTTTCTTCAGACTTTACTTTTACAGCATCTATGACAATTGCAACACTGAAGTTCATGTTATGCACTTTCCTAAAGAGGAGAAGAAGGGGCCATGACTGCATGGGTGTGGGCCACTAAGTGCATCCAGGGATTCTAAATTCTTACCTTATTAATATGAAGGCCATGCAGCTTTCAATCATTTGTTCACCTTGCTGATTTTCATTGTTACCTAACGACTATCTAGAGCTTCTAGTTCCCCACAAGATAAAGTCCAAACTCACTCCTTAGCTTTGTTTGGAAAGCTTTGAGGATTCTTTTTAATTGAGCCCTGAGGAATTTGACCCTTGCATACCTGGGTTCTAGAAAACAGAGTTTTAACTCTTAAGTCTAAAAATGCACAGCATTTTGCTGCAGGTGAGAAACCTACCTCTAAGGATGAATAGGATATATCAGCCACAGTCCGGAAGGAACACATATAATTCACTTTTCAGAATAAATGCAGTTCTGCAGGGCCCGGGGCACCAAGAGCTGGCTCAGTGGTTAAGTGCAGTTAGAGGACCCCAGTTTCAATTCCTAGTACCCACATGGTGGTTCACAACTATCTGTAATTCATTTAACAGGGGATCTGATACCCTCTTCTGGGTTCTGAAGGTTCCTGTCACTCAGGAACAAATGCATTACTCTGGCTTGTGGGAGAACCCTTTCTTCAGACTTTACTTTTACAGTATCTATGACAATTGCAACACTGAAGTTCATGTTATGCACTTTCCTAAAGAGGAGAAGAAGGGGCCATGACTGCATGGGTGTGGGCCACTAAGTGCATCCAGGGATTCTAAATTCTTACCTTATTAATATGAAGGCCATGCAGCTTTCAATCATTTTCATTGTTACCTAACTTCTATCTAGAGCTTCTAGTTCCCCACAAGATAAAGTCCAAACTCACTCCTTAGCTTTGTTTGGAAAGCTTTGAGGATTTTTTTAAATTGAGCCCTGAGGAATTTGACCCTTGCATACCTGGGTTCTAGAAAACAGAGTTTTAACTCTTAAGTCTAAAAATGCACAGCTTTGCAAAAGTAAAACTGAAACTCTGATATTACTATGTATATGGACCTATTGTTTTTCGTATGTATTTTTAGATAGATATTAAGAATTTTAAAATGGCTCTTCTCCTGTATTTCCTGGGTCATATGTCTCACACTAGTTACTCTGATCTTCTCAGAAGCTGCCCACATTTTTACAGTGACCAGGATTTTGATATTACGTTCAGGGTAGCCTCACTACAGTAACTAGTGTACATCACATCTTCATGTGGAATTTCATTTGCCAAGTGTTCCTCAGCACCACAAACTTGCAGCTCATCCTATTTTTTGTCAAGATAGAGCCTGGGATTTACTATTAATTATGACAATCATTTAAGCACTTGTAGCTGGTGGCTTCTGTGTGTGGACTGGAAAGACACAGAATATCATTGTATAATTTCCACTAGGCAGTCCTGGCCTGGAAGTTCAGTGATAACGCCTGCCATGCAGCATTCCTCTCTATGCTTAGACTGCAGGCAGCTGTGTGGGATGGAGTCCTATGTTGCATGCTGCACTGCTTCCTCAGAAAAGGATGTGACTTTCTCCTCACCTCTGCTCCCTCTTTGGGTGCTGACCAACGGCATGCATGTCAGGGTTCTCCAGAGCTACAGCTCCTCATCCTCTGCCAGAAAGGTCACATGTATCAAAGGTGACTCCATCCCTTGAAGCAATAATCACCACAGGATGGAAAGTCATGTACCTTCATCAGACCTGGGCTCTTGTTTCACCTTTATTTCTCATGAGCTCCATCCAGGTTCTGCTGTCTCATCAAACTCTGCTTCTGGCCCTCCTTGTTTTTCCAAACTTTCCCTCTCTATCTAGACCTCACAGTTTACATATCTTGCCCCTGCCCACATTTCCCCCATTCCTTCTGCAGTACAAACCCCAAGAGCTCTGGATCCTTGGGCAAGCCCAGGTGCAAGATGTCAGCATCTCTGTTAGAGGTGTTGACCTGTGGCTCTGGGTCGTATTATCTCTGTGTGCCTCAAATGTTTCTTCCCACATCTCTTATCCCACTGACTGCTTAGCAAAGATCCCAAATAATTACATAGATGGCTAAGGGGAAACTCTCTCCTATCTGAAGTTTACTTTCCTTTCCTGTTATCTTCGGCATGTGCTCTCACTTCTTTCTTGGGCTTCAGGAACTCCCTAACAGTCACCTTTTTCTTCGTAGAATTACTTATAGATCTCCTTCTCCCCCATGTTCCCTCCCTTCTTCTGTTTACACATACCCTCAAGGTCTACTAACAACTTTTAAATCCTCTTAGGTCTACAGGCCACCAACTCTTTATATAAATTTGTAGCCTACATTTGTAGTCTCTGTTCATCACTCCGTTTATGCCTTTATTTACTTATTTTTTTTTTTTACAAAGGAATATGGTGGTAATGACATCTAGGTCAAAATTATAATGAATCTAGTCTCAAATATACTCAGAAACAATGCAAACCCTTCTTTTTTTCCCTGTTCTGTGGGAAGGGTGGAGGAGTACCCTTCTTCCCGGCTAATCTTCCTCTCATGCCAGGACCACAAGGTAATCTCAGATTCTCTTCACATAACTACACTGTTACCACTAGGTGTGAAATAATTTCCAAATAAAGGCAAGGTGACTTAACCTAAGGATGATTTCATTTGTCTCAGGAAGGGGCTACCAGCACCCCTTCCTGTCTTCTACCTTTCAATACCAGTCCTTTCCCTTTAAGCGATGTCTCTACAGATCCTTCCTTACTTTTCTGTAAATCCACTAAGCACAAATTCCTGAAAACGTCTTAATTTTATCTATGTTCAAACTTCACATTATGGGAGTGGTTTTTCTTTGGTAACTGACTTCTGCCTCACATTTACATTGGTGTTAGAGCTATAGTTTTAGTCTTTCTTCTTTCTTTCTTTCTTTCTTTCTTGTTTATACAATTATAAATTACTTAAATGCTTTGCTATTGACATATATTTGGATTACTTACAGTTTCATGCTGTTATGAAAAATGTTGCTTTTTTTGTTTGTTTTGTTTTGTCTTTCAAGACAAGGTTTCTCTGTGGCTTTGGAGCCTATCTTAGAACTAACTCTGTAGATTAGGCTGGCCTGGAACTCACAGAGATCTGCCTGCCTCTGCCTCCCCAGTGCTGGGATTAAAGGCATGAGCCACCAATGCCTGGCAAATTGCTCATATTCTTACATAGTCTGGTGAAGGAAACATTGTTAAACATTCATCAGCAATACAAAGAACAAAAGAAAGGTTGAGTGTGATGGAATGCCTATAATCCCAGCACTCAGCAAGGCAAAGGAACAAGGATCATTCCAAATTTGAGGTGAGTCTAGGGTCTAATTGTTTCATTGTGAGATAATATTCTTAATTTAATCTTCATATGACATATGTATGTGCACACAGTGACAGGATAGTATTCACTTATATAATAGTTGTATTTGTTATTTACAGAATTTAGGGGAAAATGCTTTTTGCAAAGTATATAACCTTTCTCAGTCTACATTTTGCATTTTAAAAACGGGGGACAGTCAGTCCTGACTCTTCTCTGAACACTTCTAAGCAATTTAGATTATGTAAAAAAAACTTAATAAGAGGCAGACAGTCCTCAGGGCAGCAAGAAATTGTTAGTCAGAACTGAAGGCAAGGTGGCAACCACAGAGTTGGGTCTGGGGTGACAGCTACAGGCTCTGGCTGTTTCCTGCTGTTTCTGCTGTGAGACTGACAAAGCTGAGGTAAGAAAAATCAAACAAGTATAAGGTTTGAAAGCAAAGAGGTCTTCATCTAAAAACAATGTGGGGGAAATCCTACAATAAACATCTATTTCTTTAACATACAGAGATAAAAATGCATGGCTCTCTAAGACTTCAACTAAGATAACTTCAGTATAGTGTGTTCCTTAGTGTGTATACTCACCTCCAAAGGACAACTGGGAAAAGAGTATAAGTAGCCTGGATCATTTTCTGTGAATTGACGCTGTGGAATCTGAAAAGATTAGGTGGTGTACACAACACAAAGTGGACATTGTTTGCTCAGATAGGCCCAATGGAACAAATGGAACAAATATATTTTCCAGGTCAGTTCAAGCACATGCAGGAATAAGCTAATTTAGAAAACACTCTGGCTTCTCACCATGACCACTCAGCTGATGGGTTAGGCAAGACCCAGCCACGTTTTATGTAAACAGGGGGCTGAGAGAACCGTGGTGAGGCCTTCAGAGATTTTGTTGGTCTTGGCTAAATTTACTCCTTCACCTCAACTATTTTTGATGGGAAGAAGAATCAAGACTATCTTGAAGGCATGTTGTGGTGGGGATAACAGCTGGAACACTGGAAATATTTTCCAGGGTCAAAATGTGGTTGGGGCCATGCTGGCTCCACTAGTGACCCCCAAGGAGTTTCACTGAGTCCTACTGGGCTGGTGTGTTTGCTCTTTCATCTCACAACAGCAGAAGCTATGAGTCCCACGTTGCCAGGAAACACATATACTTTGTTTCACATGCTCAGGGTTCAAAGTATATTGGATCCCTTTCACCTCTGAATCCTCAAAATGTGGTCTGTTATAAAATGTGGGCATCATGGTATGTGTGTGTGTGTGTGTGTGTGTGTGTGTGTGTGTGTGTGTGAGATTGTAGGGGGGGGGGCTTGTATAGAATCTCAGATTCACTTTAAAGAATACCAGGAGTTTTGCAGCCATGTTGAGATCTTAAAAACATACTGACCTAAAGTTTTTGAAATTACAATATATTTAAAACATTTTCTCCTTCCCTTCCCTCCCTCCAAGCCCTCCCATGTACTGCCTCCTTTAGCTTTAGAATTCATGTCCTTTTTTTTCTATCAATGTTTGCTACATGCACACACATACACACAAGTAAATATACACACACATATACATTCTTAAATACAGAATGCATAGTCTGTATAGTATTACTTTTATTATGTTTTCAGTGCTGACCATTTAGTATTGGAAAACCGACTGTTGTGCTCTTTCCTGGAGAAGACTATTTCTCAGTATTCCTTGGTTGCCTGGAGTTGTACATAGTTGAAGCCTTGCAAGCTTCCTCCAGTCCACTGTAGCAGCATGCTTAGGCAGTCATGTTGGAGAGAATTTATAGGTGAAGCTTCTGACATTACTAGGAGGCACATTCTCACAGCATACTCTCAACACCTGACTCTTAACAATCTCTCCACCCCTCCTTCTGCAAAGTCCCCCAAAGCCTTAGTTTCAGGAATTGTTTTGTACATGTACTCCTTGGAATTATTTTTCCACAATTCGGCATTTTACTTAGCTGTGGTTTTTCTGTAGTGGTTTCTGTTCACTGCAAAAAAGAAGTTCCTTGGATGAGGGTGAGGACTTCACTTATATATGTGAGTATATGAACAAGTATTTATAATGTAGTTAGGAATTATGTTGTTTTAGTACAGTGGTGATTATAATTTATCTTCTAAGACCCACAACTGAACTAACCTTGGGTAGTTGGCTAGGTTTCTAGTACCAGGAATGCTTTCTATATTGTTGAGCAGGTAAGTTCAATTAGAGAGCTTTTGGTTACTATCAAGGTACGTGTGCCGCTTTTGTACTCTTAGTGATTATAGGCTGGCCTTCTCTCTCTTGGTTCATAGGCATCCCAACTGGGTATACTAGATTTTATACTTGACTGCACATCAGAATCATTTGTGAGACTTTGAAAAAATAAGAGCAAGCCAGGAGAGATGGCACATACCTGCTATCCCAGCACTCACTCAGGAAGTCAAAGTAGGAGAATCAAGAGATCACATACTTGTAAATGGAGCTCTTAATTGTTCTAAGTAATAAAAACCTGGAGTCAGATATAGAGGAAAATGTTGAGCTATCAGAGAGAAGGAGCAAGCCACCGCCACACCTTATCTCCTTAGTGCCTCAGCAGACAAGAGAGCAATTTCAATTTCTCCCAGCTTATATCCTGTTTCTGCGCAGCTACTTTACTTCCTGTCTGTCTGTACAGACCTCCAGATCTCTATGGTTAGCTAGTGGCAAGCTCCATTCTCTGACCTTCAGACAGCCCTTATTTGTACAAGCAAGTTATCATCACAATCACATCCAAACTGGATTAAACAGCAGTCTTGTCTAAAAAATAAAACAATAACCTCAACATCCCAAATCTACAGATGCTAGTCTCAAGGGAAAAATGAGGGTGATAGGTTGTCCCTAAGTATCTGGAATCTTAAGGGTGTCATGGCATCTGGTATATACTGCCCTTTTTAGGAAGCAAGAGTCCTACCAGTACTTCCCTATCACACATCTTATTTTAATTATTTTTGGTTTTTAGAGACAGGGTTTCTCTGTATAAGCCTTGGCTGTCCTGGAACTCACTCTGTAGACCAGGCTGGCCTTGTGCTTGCCTCCCTGTGCTGGGACTAAAGGTGTACCCCACCACCTGCATCAATCATTTTATTAACCTTTATGTATATCATTGAACTTTTCCCTTCTCAACCCCTCCTCCATTTCCCAATCTCCCAATACCATCACTGCCACCATTTACTGTCATCTTCTGATTTTTCTACTTTTAAAATTTCCTCTGCAAAATAAATTCAGATCAAGTAAGTGGGGAGGGAGGAGAAGGGAGGGAGGGTGAGAGAGAGAAAAAGAGAGAGGGACAGAGAGAGGGAGACAGAGAGAGAGAGAGAGAGAGAGAGAGAGAGAGAGAGAGAGAGAGAGAGAGAGATTGCATATCCTGACTCTCCTGGGAGTGCTAGGATTATAAGTGTGCACCATCACTCTGAATTACATTGAAGATAGTTTTGTTAAACATGCCACACAGATTTCTTCTCATGCATTCAAGGAGCCCAAAACTTTCTCCTGCTTGCTGAGATGCCACATTGCCTGGAAATAGCTCAAGAACTACCTAGGAGCAGTTTTGTTAAACCTATTTCCTTCAGTATTACAAGGAATGATACTCTTCCACAGTTTCTCTTCTGATTTTTGTTTCCATTTCTTAATATATAACCTACACAGTTTCTTATTTTTTATTGATGTCTATTGTTTTGTTTTCATTTATGCAGTACTTTTCCTTGTGGCATGTCACAACCTCTGAAAAGTCACATTAAGTTGAAGGACTTAACAAAGCAAGTGTTTACATAATTACCACACAGGCAACAAAATACAAAGCCTTCAGGGTTCAAGGATACATCCTATCTACTTCAACTTTACACAGCCCCCCAGAGATTATATAATCTACCTTTTTAAAATATAGATTTTAGAATTTTATTACCTTTTCTTCAGGGTTTTTATTCTGCTGTGGTTTGAATGTAAACTGACCCCATAGACTTGTGTGATGGGCAATTTGCTCCTCAGTACTCTGTTTTGGAACATTGTTGAACCCCTAGGAGGTGGAGGAAGAAACCCCTCTTGCTGGAGGAAGAGGACCACTAGGGTCAGGCTTTGAAGTTTGATGCTCTGGCCTCACTTGCTTCCTGACTACAGAGGCAATGGAAAGGATTCACACTCCTGCTACCAGGCCTTTCCTAACAAGACATACTATATATCCAAAATAACCCCTCTTTCCCTTAAGTGTTTTTCTGTTGTTGCTTTCGTTTTGCTCTGTCAGGTATTTGGTCACAGGAACAAGGCAAGACACTACTATACCTTCCCACATACAATTGATTTATGTAGATCTGAATTTTATAACATCTTTTTCATGTTTTACTTTCTCTACTGGTCAGACATGCTGTATGTAGCTATAACCTGTATTCACTACTCTGGACATAGCATTTGGGGATTTTATAAAACTAGACTGTTTTAGAACCAGCCATTAGGCTTTGATTTCCATGATAGCACACCAGTGCTGTGCTTAAGAAGGTGGGATACCGAGGAAAGAGGGTGTGCATGCTACATTTACTGGGTCCAATATGTTGCTCCACTCACCGAATCTTTTGTGAGTTTGATCTGTCAGTCACAGAGAAAACTTACATCCTCTGTGATGATTGTGGGCTTCCGTCAGTGTGTCAACTATTGCTGTAAAGGCCATTCAAATCAACCTGTAGTTTTCCTACAGATGGAAACTTCCACCAAGTGGTATGGTAGGCTCTAGCAGTGCCAGGCTCTCCTTTTATAACCCTGCTGTGCTGTCTTGAACATGCACAATCCTGTCATCTCAAAGCCATACCATCTATGAACGCTGGCCATTTTGTTTTCTAGCCTTCTGTTCTGGTTTAGACCTCCAGCACAATGCTGATATGACTTAGGGGCAACAGGAGAACTCACTGTGCTCTGGAGATTAAAGTGGAAGCATGTGACACATCACTACTAATCACCCTTTGGCCCTAAACTTCTGAGTAGCTTCCCTGTTTTGGCACAATGGACAAAAGCACTTGTAGTGACCTCTGAGAGGCTATGTGACCTGGCCCTTCGTTGCTTCCCTGGCCAACTTTCCCACTATTTTCCCTGCTCACATTTCCAGGCACAGCATGCCACCTGCTGTTCCATCGATACTTCATGTCTACACTGCTGTGTCCTCTCTGCAGACATCCCATGGCGAGCTCCCTTACTGCGTTCAGGTCCTTGCTTAGAGCACATTCTCATGTGTCCCTAGTGGCAGCCCCATTTCTCTTATACTTCTAGTTACTCAGGCCAATTCTCACTGGGGGAGGGGGGAGGGAAGATACCAAAGCTAGCATGGTCTCAAGCAATGCTCTGCCCACATGCCTAACTGACAGGGCAACTTGTCAGTCTTCCTCTGGACCTGTGTGGCCTGGACAAATCTCTCCTTCCAGATGTGCTTCATGAGCATGCCTGTAAGGATGCTTGAGGTTTCCCTGTGGCCTTACAGGCTTCTACTGTTTTGTCTTTGCTGCTTCTCCCTTCTCCCAGATTTCATGGTGACAGGGCATCATGAGTTCTCATCTATACTCACTTCCTTGGTGAGACTGCCTCTGCCATGGCTTAAAACTCCCTCCATGGATGCTCCTATTGCTTTGTTTCTAATCCAGACCAAGCTGTTGAGGTTGGGACTTGAATGTTTACCCCCTTTTTGAGACCTCATTTGGCATCTCAGGATTATATAGAACAAAATTCCCACCTTTCTCTTCTTTTCACCTACACCCCCCAAGTCCCTGCTTCTGATCCAGCTGATACCGAGCCTTACCTAGCAGTGGCCCAGCTGCAAACACTTGGAGTTAACCCCAGTTCTCTTCTGTGAGACACGGTGGATAGGCTGTTTTACCTCCAAAACATACACAGAACCAAGCTCTTCTACAGTGTTGGCAACTTGGAGAGACTCTGAGCAGTATCCATTACTGCGGAATATCCACACGGCACCCCAAACTGGAAAACTCCAAATGTGCATCAGTAGTGAAGCAGATGATTAAATGATAAGCTGTTCACATAAGACAATGTTATATAGCAATGAGAACAAGCAAATGATTTCTCTCTGTAAAACAGAAATGAATCCTCAGAAATCTCACTCCAGGGGTGGATGGAGCAGGACTTAGTGGAGTATATAGGGTGAATGATCCCATTATAGTTACAAACTATGACAAAAACTGACAGCCCAGATGAACCACAATGCTATTAGTCAGGAGAGTGCTTTTGGAGAAAGTATGTGGGAAAGAGACAGAGGCTCTGTGGGCACAAATAATGGGTGTTTCTTCATCTGGGCTCTGGAGGAATCCTGAGGCAGGATCTCTGAACCCTATGCTGTGGTGTGTGTACTCTGCAGTCTGCTGAGTCTCAGACATTCTTCCCACCTGAACACTTCTAGTGTAACCTGCTACTTCTTACTTGTATCAACTTGCTCTCAAACGACATTTAATGTTATTGTCAAGTTTTCATTATTCGAAGGTTATCCACCTTGCAAAAGCTTTCCATGTCCTTAAATATAAAATCCTGACCTCATGGCTCAGTAGTTAAGGGCACTTATTGCTCTTGCAGAGGACGTGGGTTCTGTTCCCAGCACCTACATGGCAGGTCACAGCCCATCTGTAACTTCAGTTCCAGAGGATTCAACACCCTCTTTTGGTCCCCCTAAACCACCAGGTATACATGGGGTACACAAAAACATGCAGGCAAAACACTCATACATGAGCCTAGAGAAATGGCTCAGAATTTAAGAGCACTGACTGCTCTTCCAGAGGCCCTGAGTTCAATTCTCAACAACCACATCGTGGCTCACAACAATCTACGATGAGATTTGGTGCCCACTTTTAGCATGAACGAATACATGCCAGAACACTTTATACATAATAAATAAAATCTTTAAAAAACACTCATACATATAAAATAAATCCCAGCTCTTGGGAGACAGAGGTAAATTGATATCTATGAGTTTAGGTCCACCTGGTCAACAAAGCAGGTTCCCAGACAGCCAGGGCTACGCAGTGAGACCCTGTCCCTAATCAATGCTCCTTGAGTACTTACAGATGTCCCACAGGCATGCGTCCCTGCCCTTTCCTGAGTGAGGGCCACTCCTGGGCAGTGCCTGTGACATGGGGTTCTCTTGACTTCAGACAGCATTGCCCACTGCTTTTGTCCCGCCTCGTTCATCACTGGCTTGTTCTGACTACTTTACTGAAGTTATATATACAGTCCTCCAGCATTCCACCTCTAATTATTCTGCTGCTCTGTTACCACTGTTTAACACTTGGCAAGAATTTCTGTAGTAACCCCTAAAACGTGTCCACCTAGAACCTAAAGGTTTTTTTTTTTTTTTTTTTTTTTTTTTTCCGGATGTAACTGAGAGTCTCAAGATGAGACCATTCTGGATTAGTATGGACACTAAATCCAATTACAAGTGTCCTTACAAAAGGAAACACAGAAAAGAAGGTGATGTGAGGGTAGAACAAAGCTCCAAGCGATGTGGTTTTTAAGACACCGAACAGATGGGTCCCCAGCAACCAACGGGAGAGGCCCATGGGGCACATCTCACAGCACACAGCATGACCCAACTTACCAAATCTTGACTTAGGGATTCTGGCTTCTGTAAGTAAGAACAAATTTCTGTTAACTTAAGCCATCGACTGTGCAATTTGTTAGAGGAGCCATAGGAACTAATGCATATAATTGTGTAATTTAGCTACTATGATTTGTATTTTAGATCCCCTTTCAGCTCCATGAAGGCACACATTACTTTGTTCATGCTGGCTCTCAAATGACACCCAACAGGCACTCAAGAAAATTTTAAAAAAAATGTTTTTATGTATGAAGTTTACTAAATATTGTTGGAAATACTCTTGAGATTTGGTTGGATAAATAAGCTATGATAGACCACACACTGGATACTTCCCAACAACAAACGAGGTATATTAATGGCATCCACTCAGATGCAGGCAGATCTTAAATATTAAATATACTTTGTTGATTGAAAGAAGCCACGTTTAACAACTAACTTATGATATTATCATATGAATTCTAAAAAAAGGCACATTGAGCTATCAAAAGAAAAAGCAGACCACTAGTTGCTAAGGACTCAAGATCTGGGAGAGTTATAGCAGGGGCATTGAGAAATAGATATGCTATTTCCCAATTGTGGTAGTAGTTATGTGGGGATTCACATTTGCCAGAACTCATCAGATATTTCCTTATAATGGACATGCATTACCTAAAAGATCTGATAAAACAAAGCAAACACTATGCTCCCTAGAATAAACCTAAAATGTTATTTTGAAGTCCAAAAATATGGGTAAGGCTATCCAGCACAAGAAAAATGAAAATATAAAACCCAAACAGCAACAGTGGCTTACTAAAAAGAACTTTACAAGGCAACACAGATAACTGAATCCATACTGTAGACCTCTAGGACACTCCCCCTTTGCTATACAGAGACCCAGCACAAACAGCAGAAAGCCCAGTCATGCAACCTCTGCTGGGTTGTAAATCATGCTAAATAAGGATCTGGGAAGCGACAGGCTGATGGATGTTTATTCAGGGAGAAATCACTTACACTAGAAACAGATGATCTCCACAGGTTCCAGTTTCAAGGATGCCTCCAGATGCTCTGTCTCCAACCAGGAAGGAAGAACACTAGCTGGGGTCCGGACCCCAGCCCCAGCCATCCCACTCCCTGAAGGTCATGTCCACACCTGTCCCCACCCCCAATGGGCAACAGGTGCAGGCAGGGTGGATATCTCACTACAATTCCCCATTTAGTCTAAAGAAGAGATTTAGGCTTGACTACATTGATGGGAGCTGTCCTGAGAGAGACAGTTTGTTCATTATTCACAAACACCACACCCACCCTTTTCTCTCTACTGTTCTTTTCTTAAAATGGATTACTTCAGATCACTATTTGCAATTATAACCACTGGTTGAAGTATTCAAGGGTTTTGCTGAATATGATCAGAGCTCAAGCTTTTTTTTTTTTCAAGTTAATAATTTTTGTGCTCAGAAACATTGTTGGCAGCTTTCAAATAACAGATGTTTACCAAGGAAGAAAAATTCCAGACCAGTTTTATTGTGAGTCTTGTAAAACTGCTCAATACCATGTTAGCTGACAAGGCCCAGCAATATATATATTTCTTTGACAGAAGTTACAGGTTATAGTCCTTGATTCGTGAGAGGTTATTAGGTACATTGCAGCAGACCAAGACATACATACATATATATATATATATATATATATGGTGAGCTCTTTTTAGATTCAGGCACTTTATTCCTTATTACTTACATCAGTAACAACAGAGTGGAAACCAAAGGTGCCAACTTCTCAGGTCTTCTTCCTGCAAACCAAGAAGGACAACATCTCATCAAAACAGGCAGGGTACCAGCAACAAGAGTTGTGAGATACTCTACTATTGGGAAGTCAAGCCTAGACCCCCTCCCCTAGCAAGTAGTTTTGTATTTTGCATGTCCCAAGGGAGAAGGGTGTCAGTGGGAGATAGCTCTAGATGGCTTCACATACTCCTGTGTTCTGAGAGAATCAGAAGGCAGCCTGAGATTAGCAACATTAACATTTGTCTGTAAGAGCCACTCCCATACCCACCCACCCACTGCCACTGCTAAGAGAAGTACTATGAACAAACTCTAAAACAAACAAAAAACATAAAAAAAAGCTCCCAGGAAATGAAGGCACTAAGATCAAGATTTCAAGGCCAGCCTACCATATATAGCAAGACCCTGTCTTTAAAAAAATAAATAATACCTATAGCCAGTCAGTGGTGGTGCACACCTTTAGTCCCAGCACTCAGGAGGCAGATGCAAGATGATCTCTGTGAGTTTGAGGCCAGCTGAGTCTACAAAGTGAGGTACAGGTCAGTCAGCGACACTCAGAAAAACCCTGCAATTAACAACAACAATAACAAAAGCCATGTGCAATGAATGGGCTTGACACTGAATCACAAAGACCTAGTCCAAGAATGTTTGTTTTTGTTTGGCCCAGGTCCAATTAATGCCTAGGTTTAGCAATCCAGGCACAATCCTCATCCCCATAAAGAGGGTACATTCCTAGTATCCTCACTCCCCAGTGGGACCGAGCAAGGTGTTCCCCAGTGCTAACATTCTTCTTTCCCACCCCTCATCCTATGCCTTTGTCCTTCCTGGGATCACCTCCCAAGGACTTAAACCAAATCTCCAGGATTTGTGACAAGTCCAAATAGCAAAGCTGATCCAGAAACATCCCTAGAAAAGAACTCTGGGCACCCAGCACTCACAATTTAAAAATTGGGATAAAGTCAGGCGGTGGTGGCACAGGCCTCTAATCTCCTCAGCACTCAGGAGGCAGAGGCTTGGGAAGTGAGTTTAAGGCCAGCCTGGTCTATATAGCAAGCAGGCTATACAGAAAAACCCTGTCTTGAATCACCCCCCACAAAATAAAACCCAAAACACACCACAACACACACACACACACACACACACACACACACACACACACACACACAAATGGGATGAAAAAAAGGCAGATTCTGTTTAGCCACTGTTACCTCAGATGTCCCAGAAACATTTAGATGCATCCAGTGCACAGGCAGCAAAATGTGCTCAAAATCAGGTCCAGGGACTATAAAGGTATAAAAGAGACCAAATTCTCAAATGCCATGCCTAGAAGTCCTTGTCTGACCTGATGCTCTAGTTGGGAAGGAACAAAACCCATCTGGGTCGACCTTGGTTTTCCAAATCCCTCTGAACTCTGGAGTCACATTCCCTTCCTACAGGAGAGTCTCCTCTCATTACCTGGAACACGACCTCTTTCCAGAACAGCCTAGCAAGGCTTGTTGGTCATTCTGGAGATCTGAGTCTACTCGCCTTTGAATCGGTGTGGAGAGCAGTGTTTCTGGTTCCTAGTGACACCACTTAATGCAATGGCTGCTGCTCTCTTGCTTTGGACCCTTCAAGCCACTAATCAAGCAGTCCAGGAGAGGAAAGGTTACACGGGAAGAAGGTGACAGCTCAAGAATCATGAAGAGCTGGGACTAGTGCTATGTTAGAGGAAAGAAGTATTCACGGGAATCCTTGCTGATGTTTAGGGGCAAGGGCTGACCAACAGAAGGGATCATCGAAGGGAAAATCTGTAATAAATAGAAAAGGGTGGAGATTAAAAAAAAATTCCCCATGGCTTCAGTACAGTTTCCAAGAGTAAAGAATATAGGCTGTCCTGCTAACCTTCTAGTTGCTGGTATTTTTCTTTACTTTATTGTTAAAAAAAAAAAGACTATCAGTCACTGTGCTCAGACAAAAAAGTGTAACAGACAAGACGACGGAGGCTGAATGGGGTGTACTGTGGGAGATGCTTACTGGTTGCTTTAACATACCACCCCTTTTATACCCGGATGTTGAGACAGAATTCACACATCCAACCAACCCCTGTGAAATGTCTGATACAGTGGATTTTAGTATATATACAACACTGTAAAACCTCTGCTACTAATCCCCAATCACATAAACTAAAACTAAAAATTAACCCATTTAGAATCTCTTCATCTCCCCTTGTGGCTCCCTGACTAACTACATGCAACCTGACTAGAGGGAGAACCTGACCCTCATTTACAGGAGGATGGACACAGTATCTCGGATTTGTCACACTTCAGTAGAAGTGTTAAGAATTGTTTCTGCAAGTGTCTAAGAGTTCCAGTAGGACAGAGTTTTGGCTGCTTTTCTGGTAACTTAACCTACCTGAATACCTGCCTCCTGTAGGAATCCCTATATAAGCCACCTGCACTCAGACCCTGAACCAGCTAAAGCTTTCTTCAGTGATGTTTTCATGGCACTAGAAATCACATCCATTAATCTCCTCAGCTCCCCAGCCCCCACTTTCCAAGAGATAGCCTTGGTGATTTGGAATAAACTTTACCCTTTACTCATGGAACAGCTATTTTGGTTTCTTTACTGCACCCATTTTATTCATCTGGTGTCAAAAACCCTTCCTTCCCTCCCTCCCTCCCTCCCTCCCTCCCTTCCTTCCTTCCTATCTGTTTATCTATTTATTTATTTTTTTCCCATTCAGCTGCCATGTCTGATGACATGAGTTAGATCCCTCGAATCATGTGGAGAGAACCAACTCCCACAAGTTGTCTTCTGACTTCCACATAAACACCATGGCATGCACAGCCCACACACATTCACAGAGAATAAATATACATTAAAAAATTCCCATGCCTTTAATCTCAGCATTTGTAAGGCAGAGGCAGGCAGAGGATCTCTGAGTTCAAGGCCAGTCTGGGCTACAGAGTGAGTTCTAGGACAGCCGGGGCTACACAGAAAGACCTTGTCTCAAAAACCAAACCAAACCAAACGCCCCACAAATTTAATATATGCCTCAATTTCTTAACCCCCCTTTAAGTATTTATTTACTTTATTGTATACATGTGTACTGTGTACAAGCAGGTGCCTATGTAGGCCAGAAGAGAACATGAAATCTTCTGGAATTGGAGTTATAGCTTGTTGTAAGCCACCTCATGGGTGCTGGTACCTGAACCTTTGTCTCCTGCAGAAATAAGTGCTTTGAATAGCTGAGTTATCTCTCCAGTCTCCAAAGATAGCATTGTTACTTATATGCATGTATGTGTGTCTGCTTGTGGAGGTACCTGCAAAGGTCGGAATAGGTCACTAGATGGCATAGAGCTGGAGCTACAGGCAACTGTGGGTGGCCCAGCATGGGTGCTGGGCAAATTTGGGTCCTCTGAAAAAGCTGCAAGCACTTTTAACTGCCGAGTCATCTCTCCCAGTCCCGTTATCTCTTTACCCTTATTTCCTTCTTTCAGTATTAGAGGGTGAACCCAGGGCCTTGTACATGTAGGCAGAATGCTCTATCACTTTTTATTTGGAGGAAGAGTCTTGCTAAATTGCTCAGACTGGACTTGAACTCACTCTGTAGCCCTTGAGGGCCTTGAACTTGTGCTCCTCCTTCTTCAATATCCCAAGTTGAAAGGTTAGCAGGCCTATGTTACCAGGCATAATTTCTTGCTAGCAAAATCCACACGGGCTCCAAGTGATCATATTTGTTTTTCAGTGCTCATAAACTTCTACTTAACAAATTGATAGTTGCCTTCATAATGAGTTTATTGCTACATTTAAAAATTACAAAGGATGGGGATGGAGAGGTAGCTCAGCTGATAAAGTGCTTACTGTGCAAGTACGAAAA
Organism: Phodopus roborovskii; assembly: GCF_943737965.1. Lineage (NCBI taxonomy): Eukaryota > Metazoa > Chordata > Mammalia > Rodentia > Cricetidae > Phodopus > Phodopus roborovskii. Next base: position 435,434 of record NW_026126999.1, read on the forward strand.
CCTGTGTCCCAGTCTGCAGCACCCTTTACACTGGCAGAATAGCAAGGCCTATAATCCCAGTGCTGGCAGGGAGAAACGGAAGAACCCGGGGGTCCTGATGGTCAGGTGATAGAGCCTGCCTCAAAAGACAGAGAAAGACAGTGGAAGGTCCATACACTCAAACACACACACACACACACACACACACACACACACACACACACACAAGTACACATGCTCACAAGGACATGTACACCCACAGATGTGAATAAACATGTATGTCTTAGCACCACACAAGTGTCTGGTGCTTGGGAAAGTCAGAAGAAGGTGTCAGATCCCTTGGGACTAGAGTTCCAGATGGTTGTGAGCCATCAAGTAAGTGCTGGGAATTGAACCTGGGTTCTGTGCAAGATCAAAAAGTGTTTTTAACTGATGAGTCAGCTCTCCAGCTCTGACTGTTTTCAGTATTTACTTTCTAAAATAGGTGATTCTGTGGCAAGAAACACCTTCACTGGTTGACAGGATGACAGTATGAAAGATGCCAGGGCCATTCCAATACCTTTCTTTACGATTTCCCTTCAGGAAATACTGAACAGTTGTTGTTTCTTGGTCTTGTTTGATTTTTGATGGCAGTTTAGCTTGCTAAGATGGAAAGACTTGCTTTCATCCTCAAACGCCTGCAGAGATAGAGCATGTTTTACATTTCTAATGGCAAAGCTTAGAACACAGGCATTTATGTGTAAGCAGAGGGAAAAAATAACAAATTTTTACAATCAAATGTATTAAAAATTCAAGCACTTAAAATGTAAAGATCTATAAGAATCTCATTTAGTTTGGTTTATCAAAATGGAAATCATAAATAGTAACGGTTTTATCAAATATTGTTACATATTTCAGAGAGTAAAACATTCCATAAAGTTAGATTTACAAGACATAAACAAATGATTAAATATTTATTTCACATACATACAAATGTAAGAACAAATAAACATTCAGCTGTCAAATTGAAGGTGATAATAACAAACCCTTTACATTTTATTTTTGATAGCAAAATGTCTATGTCATAATTCTGAAGGCTTGAATTTTAAAGTTTGGTCAAAGCTGCATATATTTGTTTTTGCTTTTGTTTTATAATGTGGGGACCAATCCCAGTGCGTCACATATAGAAGGTTAAATGCTCTCGCTGGGCAGAAGCTTCACTCAGATGGCTTAGCAGCCCAGACTTTTCAGTTACCAGTACACTAACCACTCAACGAGGCTGGGCTAGGTTCCCAAAGGGCCAAAACGTATAGAGTGAACAGGCTTTGTTGAGTTAAATGAGATAAAACTTAAAACTGGGAAGCCATGTGAAATAAACTTAAAACTGCACTCTGCTGAGTGGCCTGAGTTTAAAGGCAAAGCAGGACCCTGACAAAACCAGAAACAGCACATGGCCTGAGTGAGGGAAGCATCACACTGATTCTCGAAGCCTGTTTGTTTGTCTCACTGCTTAAGAGATTTTAAGGGCTCATAAACACTTCTGAATTATTATTCAACAAGTAAACACACTACACAGAATATTTCAAAGCCAATTCCAACAAAAATAAACAAACAAACAAATCAACTTCTTCCCAGTAATGTATTACCGGTTTCTCAACAAATCCTTTCTTTCTGGCATTACACTGAGAAATGGTGTAGGGAGGATACAACTAAATAGTTTCTAGAAAAAAAAGAAAACATTTTCCATTTAGTGAAAAGTTCTGGTTTCTGACTTCTACAGAACATGCTGGTCCACCAATGATGGAACAGACTTTTACAGAGGTAATTATGTTGAGCTAAAGAAATACAGGGTGAAAACAGAGTCCTCAATGAAAGCCCTACAAGAAACTGAGGAGTGATCTAACTACAAACAGATGGATGAGAAGAATATGTGTGGGAAAAGTTGGCTTGTTACTATAGTTTTTTTCTTCCTTTTCAGAGTCATTCATCTTCTAAGATTGCCTTCCCTGCCTTTTTAGGGACAAATTACCTCACTGCTATTTGTTCCTTTACAATTTTAACAAAGTTTAAGTGAAAATAACAGAGATCAGTGCAGTCTTTTCTGGGAATAAGTTCCTTATTTGTGGAGGTTCACACACATGTGACATGTTTGCTCTGAGAAATGGGAAAACTTCTTCCATGTTAACATGTGAAGAGTAAATGCTTTCTTTCTGAGGTTTAACTGCCTGTGGTCTTCATTCATTCATCACTGCACTACACGCTGCACGTATGTGTCCTGTTTCTAATACTTTATTTATGACTGGCCAAGGAAAAGCACACCAAGAGAAATATTAAAGCCTCTTGTAAACACCATTTCTCTACACATATACAAACCACAACCCAAAGTCCAACCTGGAACCCAGTCACCCACTTTCTGTTGAGTCAAATTTTGAAAGAGTTCTAATTCACATTCAGGCTAAAAGGATATTCTGGAAATAAGTCTAAAAACTGCATGTACTCTGAGTCCATATGCTTCCTAAACTATGAAAGCATAGAATATATATGACTTTTTCCCACTCCTAACATAAAGGTGTGACAAGTCAGGATGCAAAAAAAAAAAAAAAAAATGACTGCATCTCCTTTGACAAACAGCACTCATGATAGAGAGATGCAAAATTAACTGAGTCTTCAAGGTCACTGCAGCCTACTTTCCCTTAATTGATTAAAAAGTTTGACTACAGTAGGCAGAGAACACATTTTACATGAGTTTATACATTTTGATGATCAAATAGAGTGAATTAATTAGGATCTTATTATTAAAAATAAGAGGTTTATTTGTAAATCTTAATAACTTTACTATTTATCTTTACATTAAGGGACTGTACAGTGTTGATGGTACCAGCTTATCTAACATTAAAAGGTCCACTCTAAACTCTTCCTACCATGAAGAAACCTCACTGTACTTGCACGGAGAAGAATCTGGAGCACATGACAGACAGGTGTTTGGGACAACAAAAAACAGTATTACCTTTTTTTTTCTCTTCTTGATCAGAGAACTGAAGAGAAGAATTCTAATCCTAGCATGACAAGCAAAGCCTAAACATTAGAAAAAGGAGAGAAAGAATAAGACAAAATGCTTCAAAATACATGCCTGACCTGGATGGAGATATCTTGCATGTTCATGTGTAGCAGGTTCTAGACAAAACCTTCAGTGTTTAATCTTCAGATTCATATCTGGAGATAAAATTAAGTCATGATCTTTTTGTTCCTCTCGCTAGCCCAGGAATGCCATTACTACTCACTTTCTTCCCCTTTTGCAGCAGAAATCATTAATACTCAAGACTAGTGTTATGCTGGTGACTTGGAATCTACATCATATCTCCTAAGATGTCTTCAGAATCCAGATCTGCATTTGTCACTTGGATCCATAGTAGGTCAATATAATTATAACAATCCTCAGATTTCCATTTTCCAACCTCCATTTTCCATTTGATTTTCCAATCAAATGGAACCAAGACCCAAGCAGGTGTGGCTATCCTAATATCTAACAAGTTACACTTCAAACCAAAATTAATGAAAAGAGATGGAGACGGTCATTTTGTATTCATTGCAGGAGGAATCCATCAACACAAAGTCTCAGTTCCAAACATCTATGCCCCTAATACAAAGGCACCCACATTTGTAAAAGAAACACTACTAAAACTCAAAGCTCATATAAAACCTCACACACTTATAGTGGGAGACTTCTATACACCACTCTCAATACTAGACAGGATCACAAATCAGAAACTCAACAAAGAAACAAAAGAACTAACAGAAGTTATGCCTCAACTGGGGATAACAGACATCTATAGAATATTCCATCCAAAGACAAAAGAATATACCTTCTTCTCTGCTCCACATGGAACCTTCTCTAAAATCGACCACATACTAGGTGACATAACAAACCTCAACAGATACAAGAGAATAGGAATAGTCCCCTGTATCTTATCAGACCACCATGCTTTAAAATTGGAATTCAACAACAACACAAATAGCAGAAAACCTGCAAACTCATGGAAACTGAACAATGTGCAATTGCACCACTCCTGGGTCAAAGAAGAAATAAAGAAAGAAATTAAAGACTTTCTAATATTCAATGAGAATGAGGACAAAACATACCCGAACTTACGAGACACCTTGAAACCAGTGCTACGAGGGAAGTTCATTGCCCTAAGTGCCCATATGAAGAAAACAGAGGATAATCACATAAGAGAATTAACAGCCCAACTGAAAATCTTAGAACACAGAGAAGCGAATTCACCCCGCAGGAATAGACACCAGGAAATAATCAACTTGAGGGCTGAATTCAACAAAATAGAAACCAGGAAAACAATACAAAAAATAAATGCAACGAAGAGTTGGTTATTTGAGAAAACCAACAAGATAGACAAACCTTTATCCAAATTAACGAAAAAGCAGAGCCAGAACATGCAAATTAACAAAATCAGAAACAAAATGGGGAACATAACAACAGACACAGAGGAAATCCAGACAATTTTCAGGTCATACTTTGAAAACCTGTATTCCACAAAAATTGAAAATTCAAAGGAAATGGACAAGTTTCTGGATAACTATCACTTACCAAAATTAAATCAAGAAAAGACAAACAACTTAAATAGACCTATAACCCGCAATGAAATAGAAGCAGTCATCGAAAGCCTTCCAAGCAAAAAAAGTCCAGGGCCAGATGGATTCAGCGCAGAATTCTACCAGACATTCAAGGAAGAACTAATACCACTACTCCTCAAACTGTTCCACAAGATAGAAACAGAACGTTCATTGCCAAAATCTTTTTATGAGGCCACAATAACTTTGGTTCCCAAACCTCACAAAGACACAACTAAGAAAGAAAACTACAGACCAATATCCCTGATGAACATCGATGCAAAAATACTCAATAAAATACTGGCAAACCGAATTCAAGAATACATCAGAGAAATCATCCACCATGACCAAGTAGGCTTCATACCTGGAATGCAGGGATGGTTCAACATACAAAAATCTATCAACGTGATCCACCATATAAACAAACAGAAAAAGGAAAACCATATGAATATCTCCCTAGATGTGGAAAAAGTCTTCGACAAAATTCAACACCCTTTCATGATAAAGGTCTTGGAGAGGTCAGGGATAACAGGAACCTACCTAAACATAATAAGGGCAATATACAGCAAACCAACTGCCAACATCAAAGTGAATGTTGAGAAACTTAAAGCAATTCCTCTAAAATCAGGAACAAGACAACGCTACCCTCTCTCTCCATATCTCTTCAATATCGTACTAGAAGTTCTAGTTAATGCTATAAGACAACAAAAGGAGATCAAGGGGATCCAAATTGGAAAGGAAGAAGTCAAACTGTCTCTATTTGCAGATGATATGATAGTTTACATAAGCGACCCAATAAACTCTACCAGGGAACTCCTACAGCGATAAACACCTTCAGCAAACTAGCAGGATACAAGATAAACTAAAAAAAAAAATCAATAGTCCTACTTTTTTCAGACGACAAAGAGGCAGAGAAAGAAATCAGAGAAACATCACCCTTTACAATAGCCAAAAGCAACATAAAGTATCTTGGTGTAAAGCTTACCAAACAAGTAAAAGACCTATATAATAAGAACTTTGTGACTCTAAAGAAAGAAATTAAAGAAGATACCAGATAATGGAAAGATCTCCCATGCTCTTGCTTAGGTAGGATAAACATAGTAAAAGTGGCAATCTTGCCAAAAGCAATCTACAGATTCAATGCAATCCCCATTAAAATCCCACCACAATTTTTCACCGACCTTAAAAGGATAATAATCAACTTTATATGGAAAAACAAAAGACCCAGGATAGCCAAAACAACCCTATACAATAAAAGAACTTCAAGAGGCATCACTATTCCTGACTTTAAGCTCTACTACAGAGCTATAGTTCTGAAAACAGCCTGGTATTGGCATAAAAATAGACAGGTAGACCAATGGAATCGAATTGAAAATCCTGATATTAATCCACGCACCTATGAACACCTGATTTTCGAAAAACAGCTAAAATTATACAATGGGGCAAAGACAGCATCTTCACCAAATGGTTCTGGCACAATTGGATGAGGGTGTGTGGAAGACTGCAGATAGACCCATGTCTGTCGCCATGCACAAAACTCAAGTCCAAATGGATCAAAGACCTCAACATCAATCCAGCCACATTGAACCTCTTAGAAGAGAAAGTAGGAGGTATCCTTGAACCAATTGGTATAGGAGACCGCTACCTGAACATAACTCCAGGGGCGCTGACACTGAGAGAAATAATTAATAAATGGGACCTCTTCAAACATAGAAGCTTCTGTAAGGCAAAGGACACAGTGAACAAGACCAAATGGCAGTCCACATACTGGGAAAAATTTTCACCAATCCTATATTCGACAAAGGGCTGATCTCCAAAATATACAAAGAACTCAAGAAACTAGTCAACAAAACACCAAATAACCCTATTTAAAAAATGGGGTACAGAACTGAAGAAAGAATTCTCAATGGAGGAAATCAAAAAGGCTGAAAGACACTTAAGCAACTGCTCCACATCCTTAGCTATCAGGGAAATGCAAATCAAAACAACTTTGAGATACCATCTTACTCCTGCCAGAATGGCTAAAATTAGAAACACCAGTGATGACTTATGTTGGAGAGGATGTGGAGAAAGTGGAACACTCCTCCACTGCTGGTGGGAGTGCAAACTCAAACAGCCATTTTAGAGATCAATATGGTGGTTCCTCAGGAAAATGGGAATTAGGTTACCACAGGACCTGGCAATCCCCCTCTTAGGCATATACCCAAATGATGCACATCCATGCAACAAAGACATCTGTTCAACTATGTTCATAGCAGCACTATTTGTAATAGCATGAAACTGGAAGCAACCTAGATGCCTCTCAATCGAAGAATGGTTAACGAAGATGTGGCACATCTACACAATGGAGTACTACTCTGCAGAAAAAAATAATGGTATCTTGAAATTCGCAGGCAAGTGGATAGCACTTGAAGAAACCATCCTGAATGAGGTAACTCAGTCACAAAAAGAGGAACACAGTATGTACTCACTCATATATGGATTTTAGACCTAGATCAAAGGATCACCAGCATGTAATTCACACCACCAGAGGAACTAGGATACAAGGTGTATTCTAAGAGAGTCATATTAAGTCCCTCACAGAACTGGTCAGGGACAAGTCCCCCAGAGCTCAGATGAAGTGGGGGGGGCAGCAAATGGAGAGAGAAATAGGAGAAAATGAGGGGGAGGAAAGGAAAACATGTGTGACCAGGAAGATTGAGCCTGGTTAGGAATAGAAGATAGGAAAGAGAGAGAGAGACAGAGACAGAGAGAGAGAACATAAAAGAGGGAGCCAATATTGTTTTGAAGATAAAATTGAACACAAAGAAAGGTTGAGAGAACTATAAGACTGCTCCCAACTAACAAGTTGAGCTTCTGTGGAAAGGCTATCATACATGCCCTTCCCGGAGAGTGAGATCAACAACTAACTTCTCCATGGAGCCCTCAACTAATGCCTGTTGAAAACAGGATCAAACACCCATACATAAACACTGAGTCGAACTAGAACCCAGATGCAGATGGAGAGGACAAGACCATGCGGCAGAAATACATAGAGACAGGAGGAGCTAATGGCCACTAGACTGATAGCTGGGAAGCCAGCATGGGATTGACTCAGGCCCCCCTGATTATGGGTCTCAGCCAGAAGGACTGAGAAGTCTAAGAGACCTCAGATAGTGGAGCCAGGATCTATCCCTAGTGCACAAAAGAACTTTGCGAACATATCCCCCATGGAGGCATAACTGCCTTAATCTAGAGACAGGAGAGAAGCCCTAGTCCCTACTTCACAGGACCTGTCAGATCTACATGACCCCAACTGGATGGCATTCCCCTACATTTGGAATTGGGGTGGGGGGATGGGAGGGGAGGGTGTTTAGAGTGCATGTGAGAGGGCAGAGAGGGTAAAAAGGGAGGGAAGGAGGGAGGGAGGGCTTGGGGGGGAGGGAAGAGGAGGGAGGGAGGGAGGGAAGGAGAGGGAACTGGGATCGACATGTAAAATAATATATTAAACTAAAAAAAAAAAAAAAAAAAAAAAAAAACAAAAAAAAAAAAAAAAAAAAAACGCTTTGACTCCAAAATTTAAGTTGAAGGACAAGTTACTGGGGAAAAGGATTTCTATTTTTGTTTCCACAGAAAATGAAAAGATGTGGATTCCTTCCAGGCTAATGTGGTTTTATCAAGCCAGACCACCTGAAACAGAGTACAAGCTGATCCTACATTCAAAACAGCTGGACAAAACAGCCTACAGCCAGGACATCTGAATTTTCTTCGAATCCCCCAAGACAGCGCCCCTTACCAGCAGGAAGCAGTTTGGAAAGAACGACACCCAAATTCCCAAATTTTGTGTACAAATGTTTGTTTTCATTTAATTGGACTGTTATATAAAATTAAAGAAAATAAAAAAAAAGAGAATAGGAATAGTCCCCTATATCTGATCAGACCATCATGTTTTAAAATTGGAATTCAACAACAACCCAAATAGTAGAAAACCTGCAAACTCATGGAAACTTGAACAATTTGCAATTGCACCACACCTGCGTCAAAGAAGAAATAAAGAAAGAAATGTAAGAACTTTCTAATATTCAATGAGAATGAGGACAAAACATACCCGAACTTACGAGACACCTTGAAACCAGTGCTACGAGGGAAGTTCATTGCACTAAGTGCCCATATGAAGAAAACAGAGGATAGTCACATAAGAAAATAGCGCAACTGAAAGCCTAAGAACACAGAGAAACATACTCACCCCATAGGAATAGATTCCAGGAAATAATCAACTTGAGGGCTGAAATCAACAAAATAGAAACCAAGAAACAATATGAAAAATCAATGCAACAAAGAGTTGGATTTTTGAGAAAACCAACAAGATAGACAAACCTTTATCCAAACTAACAAAAAAGCAGAGACAGAACATGCAAATTAACAAAATCAGAAACAAAATGGGGAACATAACAACGGACACAGAGGAAACCTAGACAATTTTAAGGTCATACTTTGAAAATCTTTATTCCACAAAAATTGAAATTCAAAGGAAATGGACAAGTTTCTGGATAACTATCACTTACCAAAATTAAATCAAGGACAAACAACTTAAATAGACCTATAACCCCCAATGAAATAGAAGCAGACATCAAAAGCCTTCCAACCAAAAACGTCCAGGGTGAGATGGATTCAGTGCAGAATTTTACCAGACATTCAAGTAAGAACTAATACTACTGCTCCTCAAACTGTTCCACAAGATAGAAACAGAACGTTCATTGCCAAAATCTTTTTATGAAGCCACAATTACCTTGGTACCCAAGCCTCAGAAGGACACAACTAAGAAAGAAAACTACAGACCAATATCCTTGATGAACATCGATGCAAAAATACTCAATAAAATACTGGCAAACCGAATTCAAGAATACATCAGAGAAATCATCCACCATGACCAAGTAGGCTTCATACCTGGAATGCAGGGATGGTTCAACATACGAAAATCTATCAACGTGATCCACCATATAAACAAACAGAAAAAGGAAAACCATATGAATATCTCCCTAGATGTGGAAAAAGTCTTCGACAAAATTCAACACCCTTTCATGATAAAGGTCTTGGAGAGGTCAGGGATAACAAGAACCTACCTAAACATAATAAGGGCAATATACAGCAAACCAACTGCCAACATCAAAGTGAATGTTGAGAAACTTAAAGCAATTCCTCTAAAATCAGGAACAAGACAACGCTACCCTCTCTCTCCATATCTCTTCAATATCGTACTAGAAGTTCTGGCTAATGCTATAAGACAACAAAAGGAGATCAAGGGGATCCAAATTGGAAAGGAAGAAGTCAAACTGTCTCTATTTGCAGATGATATGATAGTTTACATAAGCGACCCAATAAACTCTACCAGGGAACTCCTACAGCGATAAACACCTTCAGCAAACTAGCAGGATACAAGATAAACTAAAAAAAAATCAGTAGTCCTACTTTTTTCAGACGACAAAGAGGCAGAGAAAGAAATCAGAGAAACATCACCCTTTACAATAGCCACAAACAACATAAAGAATATTGTTGTAACACTTACCATACAAGTAAAAGACCTATATAATAAGAACTTTGTGACTCTAAAGAAAGAAATTAAAGAAGATACCAGATAATGGAAAGATCTCCCATGCTCTTGGTTAGGTAGGATAAACATAGTAAAAGTGGCAATCTTGCCAAAAGCAATCTACAGATTCAATGCAATCCCCATTAAAATCCCACCACAATTTTTCACCGACCTTAAAAGGATAATAATCAACTTTATATGGAAAAACAAAAGACCCAGGATAGCCAAAACAACCCTATACAATAAAAGAACTTCAAGATGCATCACTATTCCTGACTTTAAGCTCTACTACAGAGCTATAGTTCTGAAAACAGCCTGGTATTGGCATAAAAATAGACAGGTAGACCAATGGAATCGAATTGAAAATCCTGATATTAATCCACGCACCTATGAACACCTGATTTTCGAAAAACAGCTAAAATTATACAATGGGGCAAAGACAGCATCTTCACCAAATGGTTCTGGCACAATTGGATGAGGGTGTGTGGAAGACTGCAGATAGACCCATGTCTGTCGCCATGCACAAAACTCAAGTCCAAATGGATCAAAGACCTCAACATCAATCCAGCCACATTGAACCTCTTAGAAGAGAAAGTAGGAGGTATCCTTGAACCAATTGGTATAGGAGACCGCTACCTGAACATAACTCCAGGGGCGCTGACACTGAGAGAAATAATTAATAAATGGGACCTCTTCAAACATAGAAGCTTCTGTAAGGCAAAGGACACAGTGAACAAGACCAAATGGCAGTCCACATACTGGGAAAAAATTTTCACCAATCCTATATTCGACAAAGGGCTGATCTCCAAAATATACAAAGAACTCAAGAAACTAGTCAACAAAACACCAAATAACCCTATTTAAAAAATGGGGTACAGAACTGAAGAAAGAATTCTCAATGGAGGAAATCAAAAAGGCTGAAAGACACTTAAGCAACTGCTCCACATCCTTAGCTATCAGGGAAATGCAAATCAAAACAACTTTGAGATACCATCTTACTCCTGCCAGAATGGCTAAAATTAGAAACACCAGTGATGACTTATGTTGGAGAGGATGTGGAGAAAGTGGAACACTCCTCCACTACTGGTGGGAGTGCAAACTCACACAGCCATTTTGGAGATCATTTTGGTGGTTCCTCAGGAAAATAGGAACTAGTTTACCACAGGACCTGGCAATCCCCCTCTTAGGCATATACCCAAATGATGCACATCCATGCAACAAAGACATCTGTTCAACTATGTTCATAGCAGCACTATTTGTAATAGCAAGAACCTGGAAGCAACCTAGATGCCCCTCAATTGAAGAATGGTTAATGAAGATGTGGCACATCTACACAATGGAATACTACTCTGCAGAAAAATACAATGGTATCTTGAAATTCGCAGGCAAAGGGATGGCACTAGAAGAAACCATTCTGAATGAGGTAACCCAGTCACAAAAAGAAGAACATAGTATGTACTCACTCATATATGGATTTTAGGCCTTGAACAAAGGATCACCAGCCTATAATTCACAACACCAGAGGAACTAGGATACAAGGTGTATTCTAAGAGAGTCATATTAAGTCCCTCACAGAACTGGTCAGGGACAAGTCCCCCTGAGCACAGGGGAAGAATGGAGAGAGAAGTAGGAGAAAACAAGGGGCAGGAAATGAAAACACGTGTGACCAGGAAGATTTAGCCCAGTTAGGAATAGAAGACAGGAGAGAGAGAGGAGAGAGAGAGAGACAGAGAACATAAAAGAGGGAGCCAATATTGGTTTGAAGATAAAATTGAACACAAAGAAAGGTCTAGAGAACTATAAGACTGCCACCAACTAACAATTTGAGCTTCCGTGGAAAGGCTACCATAAATGCCCTTCACGGATAGGGAGATCAACAACTAACTTATCCATGGAGCCCTCAACTAATGCCTGTTGGAAACAGGAGCAAACACCCATACACAAATACTGAGTTGAAGTAGAACCCAGATGCAGATGGAGAGGACAAGACAAGGCTGCAGAAACACAGAGATAGCTTACCTGAATAAGGAGGAGCTAACGGGCCACCAGTCTGATAGCTGGGAAGCCAGTATGGGACTGTCTCAGGCCCCCCTGAATAGGGGACTTAGGCAGAAGGACTGAGCAGTCTAAGAGACCTGAGACAGTAGAGCCAGGATGTATCCCTTGTGCACAAAAGGACCTTGCGAACAACATCTCCCATGGAGGGATAACTGCCTTAACCTAGAGACAGGAGAGGAGCCATAGTCCCTACTTCATATGACCTGTCAGACCTACATGACCCGAAATGGATGACATTCCCCTACATATGGAATTCGCGTGGGGGGGATGGGAGGGGAGGGTGATTAGGGTGCATGTGAGAGGGCAGAGAGGGTAAAAGGGAGAGAGGGAGAGGGGACTGGGGTTGACATGTAAAATAATGAATTAAATAAAAAATGCTTTGACTCCAAAATTTAAGTTGAAGGACAAGTTACTGGGGAAAAGGATTTCTATTTTTGTTTCCACAGAAAATGAAAAGCTGTGGATTCCTTCCAGACTAATGTGGTTTGATCAAGCCAGACTGCCTGAAACAGAGTACCAGGTGATCCTACATCCAAAACAGCTGGACAATGCAGACTTACAGACTACAGCCAGGATTTCTGCATCTTCTTAGAATCCCCCAAGACAGCACATCTTAACAGCAGGAAGTAGTTTGGGAAGAATGACACCCAAATTCCCAAATATTGTCTATAAATGTTTGTTTTCATTTAAATGGAATTTGGTTATAAAAATAAATAAATAAATAGATAAAAATTTAAAAATATATTATTATGCTCCATAAAACAGAAATATTGTAAGAGTGAATACAGAATCTTCCTTCCACATTTGTCATATATATCGCTCCTCCAAATGGAATGCTTTCCATTTGCATTGCTAAACTCAAAACATTCCTCTGTCTTAGATACCCACCAGCTCCCAATCTCTCTGAACTGACACACCTGAAATTTGGCTTCCCTTGTAACTCACTACAAAGGGTACTCAATTCTTCCTGAAAGATGGATATTGTTGTTCATTTGCTACAGCAGTTAGCAATGAAACACAAACAAGAAACTCAATGAGGTCATTGGTGGAGGGAAAAGAAGGGTGGTGAAAAAAGTTAGCCAACACAGAGCAGAGAAGAGGGAGAGAAGAGGTATCCATGATGTGGCCATGTTGGGCATGCATGTCCTGCCCATAGTTTGGGGGCAAAGTCAGCACAATGCCAAGATTGCAACATATATGCTTTTGATAAGCTGTCTCAACAAGCTTCCCTCCTCTTCAGTAATAACCCTATCCAGAATTTCCTGTGATAGAAAAAATGGTTGGTAAAGTTCTGGAGCCAATCGGAATAAGGCAAAACTCAACATAACAAAACTAACTAGGATGTTAAAACTCACATAAACTCAAATTTTGCAGAAATAATCAAAATCAGGAAGAGCCTGCGCTATCCCAGTAAGAATGACTAAATATTATTCTTACTATTTATCATGTTTGCTCATGATGTGCATTTGAGGAATGCAGATGCCATAAGATATATCTTCTATGGATGTGTTCTGGTGATTGAGCTCATGTCTTCAGGCATATATCATGGAGGTGCAGATGCCTATACCTACTAAGTTTCCCATACAAGCCCCTAAATGTCTGTATGCCTGCTGTCTCAAATAAGGCAGCAACACCCATACCTCTTGTTCTCACTGCAGAAAGATCAGTGCCACTCAATTTACCCTGATATGATTATTCAGAGCCTCAGCGACTTGTAATAACTATTCCTCTTGTATCCCAAATGGTTTTATGTTTCCCAAAGGTGAAACTCTAATCCCAGCCCTCAGGAGGCAGAGGCATGTAAATGTTTGAGTTCAAGGTCAGCCAGGTCTACAGAATAAGTGCCAGGGACAGGCACTGCTATACAGAGAATCTGGGTCTTGCAAAAACAGCATATCTTTCATGGGGCTATAATTCAAACAGTGGTATGTGTTTAGTCATTGTATCCTTGTCTTTTTTCACTGGAATTCCTTGAAAACACATGTGACATTGAGGTACTTGTTTGTGAGTAATTAAGAAAAATCAATAAATTTAAGCTGTGCTTATGTACACTGTTGTTTTTATGTAAAAGTTGCATGAAAAATTAAAATTGTTTCAGAGGTTAATTTGTATAAATTAATGTATTTACCATTCACTTTTTCTAGAACGTTGACAATGTTCTTCAATAGTAAATTCTTCCCAAATGTAGCCTGAAATATAAGACAAGAATATATATCATATATTAATCAAAATAGTACAGAATGTAAGTTAATACATTAAATAATTGTAAGAACTATGCCTTATTCAACTAATTTTGTCTTTACTCAATTGAAATTAGACAATAGTATCAATAAGCAAGGATACCTGTCCCCTTATTTTCAAGCAAGAAGGAAAATGCAATCTTATCTTTAGCAGTGAGATTTCTCTAACTGTGTAGCATCACATACTTGTAGACCATTTTCTGGGGCGTATTCAGCAAAGCCCACTCTTCCTGAGTTAAATTGATGTGCACATCATCATAGGTCACTGCATCCTAAAATAAATCATACATGTGTGGAAGAGTAAGTGTGATACTCACATTAGAAATGTCTTCTTCTTTTCCAATATAGTTATAAAATCCTGGTGCTTCTCACACTTACATCATGACATGGTCTTCATGCTGTATTCACCTAGTCATTTTAGAGGAAAATGAATGGGAGTTAAACATGCACCATTTATTGGCTCTTCAAATTGCTTATAGCCCTGAGAAAGAAATCACAATGAAGAGTCATAAAGGGAGAGGAAAGCTTGCAGAACAACACTACTGAGAACTCATCTGAGAAACTATATCATAGGCCCAGCCTATCACAGCAATACCCCAGGCCCTGGTAGTAACTTCTGTCTTTGTGAGGTTTGTATTGTTGTGAAGAGACAACAAGGGCCCTGACAACTTTTAAAAACAAAACAAGAACAAACAATAAAATCATTTAATTGAGGAGTCTCAGTTAAAATTTCAGAGGTTCAATTAATCATCACTATGGCAGCATGAAGGCAGCTATGGTTCTGGAAGTTATAGTCCTAAAAGCTTAAGACAGTGGCAACAGGAAGTTGACTAATAACACTGTGCAACACCCTGAAGATAAGAAACCTCAATTGTGTGACCCATAGAGTCATACTTCATGTAACAGTGAAAAGCCAACTCTAAAGAAAAAAAATGGTACACTTCCTCCTACTGTCACTCATATCATCACAGACTATGGACTGAGAGCTGCGGAAACTTCATGGCACCAAACTAGACTCCCTGAATGTGGGTGACATTTATGTGACTGATATGTTGAGGGGCCCCTGTCCCTGAAATAAGGATCCATCGCAGGTGCATGAACTGGCTTTTTCGAGGCCACTCCCTGTGGTGGGATAATTTGATCATTCATGATACATGATGGAGTGCCTTACTGCTTTCTCAGCTTGGTTTGTCAGAGTTAGTAGACTATTGAAAATAGGTCTTTTCCCTTTGAGGAGTAGATGGGGTACAGAAAAAGAAAAAGATACCTTTCTAGATTAGGCCTAGTATCTAACATTCAACCCTCCTTCATCCACCCCAGTTTTGAGATCACATTGTCTAATGGCTTGCATGGGCTTCTCAAATTTTTAGGAAGTTTTGAATGAAAAACCTAACTATACAGAAAAATTTTAAAAATTAACTCTTTAAAGAAACAACAAAATTGTTTTGAACATCACAAAATTTAAGCCTAAACATATATAATTTTTTACTTTTACAAAAAAGCCCCATACATTTAGGTAGCTATGTGTAGTGCAAGTTTATAATTGTAGCACTTGGAAGTATGGACCGATGACTGCTATTACCTTCAAGCTAGCCTTGGCTACAAAGCAAGACCTGCCTCAAAACAAATAAATATAGATAAAGAAACTTAAATGTAACCGTTTATAAAGGTTATAAAGGTTTATAAAGCTGTTTATAAAGGTTAAGCCTCTATTATCAAAGGGAGTTTTTCTCTACCTCTTTGTCCTTTACAGGTATAAGTCTAACTGACTTAGTTAAAACCAGTTACAGTCAGGCTGCAGGGCTCTGAGTAAAACATCCCTCCACAGACTCTCAGCTTTTATCCAGTTTTCCAGACACATTAATTAATTACAGGGATAAACCATCACTCAGTCACCTATGTGTTTAAGGCAAGTAACTAAACACAAATTTTGCATACTAAGGTATGCTAAACAGTAAGACAGCCCTCAAATGCTTAGAGATCTAGAGAATAATGCATTTAAAATGTTTAACTAAAAAGCTCTCATAACAGAAAGACAGGCCAGCTGCTGGCAACACCCATTTACTCCAAGACACTGATGAAGCTCCACCCACAAAAGTTGCAAAACTAGCTACTGAGCAATACTGCCTTTCATCTCAACTGCTGCAAAGGGTTCTAAGGACCGTGGACAAGCTGGCAGCAGACATTCTCCATGTTACTCGGGCCACAGTTTTAGTGGTAGGTAAGTCTTCCAAACTTCCTAATCCACATGTCTCATGCCATCAGCAGAAGGCAGACATCCTTAAAACCTCTGACTTCAACAACTGTGGAGGACCAAGGGGTAGCTGTCTATGCCATCAATAAAACTCACTGAATTTTTTTGAGCTTCCCTCTTTCTCTGGAAGGGATGGGCAGAAGGAAAACACTGTCCTTGTTGCTTCTTTTAACTCAAGAGGTTGAGAGGAAAAGATGCTTATGGAGCTGAGAAATAATTGCTCACTTTGCCTTGGGGGAAGGCCAAATAACACTGCTGTTTCTCACCATAGAAAGAGCACTGGTGCAGGTCTCCAGTGAGACCACATTTTTCTGTGAAAGGGTAGCCATTTGGGTAAGTGGAGGCCCCAAGTTCTTTGCTACATTAAAAAGAAACCAAACTGGAGGAAAGGCTGTGTCACACAAACAAGTTCTCAGGTACGACTCTCACCAAGACCAGTACATAAAGCAAGATCAGCATTAAGAGGAGAAACTAGCAAGTGTCGTGAACAATCTCAGCTCTAGAAGGTGAACCCAAGTCTGGGAGTCCAAAATTATCTTTCATTATATAAACTATAAGGTCAGAATGGACATCAATAGGCCATCTCTTGGAAATCCACAAGTAAAACAAATATCAGAGGCAGCAAGGAAGGTATCCCAGGGACACAGGCAATCACTTCACCAGAAAGAGAAAGAACAGGTGAGGTGGCCCTTTGTTGTTGAAGCAAAAGATTTGCTCCCCAATGCCTCACCACTCAGCAGGAGGCCCGGAATTGTCAGAATTCACCTTGCTCCATTCAATTCCACAGCATCATACAGGCTCCCCTCAAGACTTGTACCAGCTCTTCATCTTCCATTTGAATGTCTCATCCTGCAGGTATCTCCACCTACCCCAATGCCTTTTCCTCGTTGGGAACCTAAAATACCTTTTATCCTTATTCTGAGATTTAATGGATCAAATTTTTATATTGCTATGCAACAGACTCATTATATTTTGCAAGGTTTTCTATTATCTCCACAAACACAGAGAGGATCCTGCAGGACACTCTAGAATAGCAGTTCTCAACATCTTTGTATGGACAACTTTGGGTGTTCAAATGACACTCTCAATGGGGTTGCCTATTAAAAAACACAGACATTGGTGTAGGATTCACAACTTGAAAAATTACAATTGAGAAGTACTAATAAATAATGTTATGGTTTGGGATCAGCATGCCACAAACAAGGAGGCATTAGGAAGGATGACTAACTGTGTTGTAGAATTACATTGGAAGAGCCTCAAGGAGGGCTGTGTGGATGAATTCATTCTGCCCAGCTGAGTTTCCAAGGGTTGCTTCAAGTGAGGAAAAGAATTCTCAAGTCAGGATGGACATAATTTCCCTGGTTTGATTGAGCATAAATACATTTACTCTTTCTAACTTTTTAAAAAACCAATTTGTTTTATTATGTGCATTGATATTTTGTCTCTGACTTTACTTATGAAATAAAGAAAGTTGGACAAAGAAAGACTGAGTTTGAAATCAGAATCTGTGTTTCTTAACATACTAACCCAAGTTCAAACAGGCACCACAACTTGTTTGTTCTGTGTAAGCATACACTACTAGACTAGTTCACCTTTCCAGCAATTCATGAAGTTTAATCGGATCCCCAGGCCATGTTCCCTTTGATGTTCATCATTTATTTTTGATTTTTACCTGTATGAAGGCCAGGTTAATTATTTAAACTCTAGTTATTTTTGATTGTGTAGGGAGGTCGGAGGATCTGGATTTCCAGGGGTGCCCAGACATGAAGGCTAAGGGGTAAGTACTTAAAAAATAAAATCACTACATAGAAAGACTTGAAAGGCAAAAGTACTGGGCAGTGGCCATGAGAACTTATATCAAGAGCCCTCAGGAAGCTGTGTGAGTTTGAGTTCAACGGAGCCTCAGGTCAGTAAAAGCTGCATAGTGAAGCCTCATCATGAAAGAACAAAAGAAAATAAGAAGGAGAAGAAGTAAAAGAAGAAGAAGATGACAAGAAAGATAAAGAACAAAAAGAAGTCCAAGAGGGAGAAAAAGAAGGAAAGGAAGAAGTTAATGTGGTAGAAGAAAGAAAGCAAGGAAGAAAGGAAGAAAGAAGAAAACCCGTATGGAGCAGAAAATATCCCCACATGCCTGTAGCGTAACCACTCTGGTGGCAGAAGGACCTATGCGTTCATGGTCAGTCTGGTCTACAGACTGAGAACTGGGACAGTCCTTGCAACACAGAAAAATCATGTCTTGAAAAATTGAAAACTATCTTTTTGCACTAAATCTAACTATAAATCTGAACATTTTCATGCTCAAACTGGGTCGGCCCGTTGGCAAGGAGGCAGATGAGATGCACACAGACACACACACACACACACACACACACACACACACACACTAAATGATAAAGACAAAAACAAACAAATGACAATATTTCAGTGAAAATCTAGAGAGTGACAAGAGGACTAACAGGATTTCAATGATTTTAAAATTCACAATGTATCGATAATTACAAGTATAAGAGAATTAGGGCCAAGCTTTGTTAAGCCCTGCAGCAAGAAAGGTCCCCTTTGCTCTTTGACATGGCTGGACTTTCATGCATGGCTTGCCCTGTTTCTGCTGTATAGTGAGAGCAACAACATTAGTAGAGGTAAACTAATCTGAAGTAGCTCAATGCTTTCAAATCTGTACTCAGAAAGAAGACCTGCACCATGTAGTGGAGCACAGATATAGGGACAGGACCTGTCTTAAAGAAAAAAAAAAAACAAGTGAAAATATGAAGTAAACAAAAAAGTTTATTTTTCCTCATAAACCTGAAAATAACTGAATTCCTATCAGCCATGTAGGCTTTCCCTCCTCAACCAATGTTTAACTGGAAAGCATGGCACATGCATATCTGAGTATTCCAGTGGAGATTGATGCACAGTGTTTCTGAGACAGAGGCAGAGGCAGAGGCAAGGAGTCAGGTTGATTTCTGACTTTCACTTCTGCCTGGCCTACAAAATGAGTTTCAAGACAGCTCTCAAGGTACAAAGACAAAACCAGTTTCAAAAAGAAATGAAAGGAAGAAGGAAGGAAGGGACAGACAGTGGAGGAAATGTAAATATGGAGACAGTTAATACAAAAAACAAACAAAAAACAAAAACAAACAAATATCAAGACAAAAAAGGTCACACAGTCCCTAAGGCAGAACGCCAACTGATTCCTGAGTATTGTTCTGCTACTATTGTTCTCAGTTCTCCTGTTCTGAAAAAGAAGTAACAAAATTCCAAGTTTTGGCCACAGATAATGAATCAAGCCTCTGTTCTCAAAAATCTGATAGTGGAGATTTGTCAGCTCACCAGGACTTCAGTCTGAGTTCTACAAAAGAAATGGGTATACAGAGAAATGCTGAAAAAAAAAAGACAAAGTCTCTCCACTACTAAGCCATCTCCCAGTTCCTTTCTTGTTTATTTTTTTTTTACGTTTTGCATATTTGACTCGTGCTGGAAATGAAGTCACGTCCCTAAATTTATCACTCTATCTTTCTCTACTTTCCTCTATTAATATCACTATCAGTTCAACAGAATGATTGGCTACCTTATTTGAAAGTTGGCTTGATCCTGTGTAATGCTTTGGTTATGTAGCACCAATTGTAAACCCCAGTGAAAGAGAGCTTGCCCTTTCTTGACATACCCTGCCTATAAGTTGAAATCCTTGTAAAAGTTCTTCTGGACTGGAAGGTGGTACTCAGATTTCACTGATTTTAATCATGTGCATAATCTAAAAACTGATAATTCCAGGATCCATGGACAAAAGTAATTACAGCTGATGCACTAACAGAGCAATGTGTGAAAGAGAGAGAACAAGAAGCCTGACCCCAACCCCAGGTGGATTTGGATGAGGGGAAGGAGTTGTGGGAAGAAGGGAAACTGTGGTCAGAACACTTTGTATGAAATCAAACCTGAAGGATCTAAAGAAAGAAGTGACAAAGCATTCCCACCATACCCCCTTCCCCAAAAACAAAACTAAAATAAAAACTGTGGGGTTGTGTCACACATCATTAATCCCAGCCCTTGGGAGGCAGAGCCAAGCCATTTTCTGTGTGCTTGAAACCAGTCTGGTCTCAAGGGTGAGTTCCAGAACAGTCTGCAAAGAGGAATAGAATCCATTTGGCCAAACAATCAAAATAAATAATAAAATGTAATAAAATAAAATAAAATGATATAAAATAAAATAAAAAGAGAAGGGAGCAGAAATCTCTGACTATAAGTGATTCGTTTCTTTATATCCAATCACACTCAGCTAGCAATGGCACTGTAATGACCCAGATGAGGATATATAGGGTATTGCGTTTAGGCAAAGTGGGCTCCAGCTGTATGCTCATGAAAAGCCATTATCAATACTTGGTAGACTTTCCAGTGAATGCAGCATTTCTCAGTCCTCCCTGAATGGCCCAGGTTTAGCAAAGAGGAATAATTCCAAAGCAAACCATATCCAAGATAGATTTCCCATTGATTTACCCTCAGAAGAGGAGAGGAGATGCATTAATTTGTAAAAGGAAGGCAGCAGGAGCCACAAGTATGATAAGGATGTTGATGAATAACAACATCTCTGGTCTCCTAAAATCAAGTACAATATATCTAACATGGTTTATTCACATTCCTCAGAGATAATACCTTACCCACTGAGATGATGTTACTTGGATATCTATAATTCAAGAATGTTTGTCTTCCTGACAGACAACACATTTTCTGGAAGATAAACTCTCACAGATATCTTGTTGTACGTGTTGGAAAGTGGTAAAGGAGCCATGGAGAGTAAGAGGGAGCAAGGCAGTATAATGTTAAAATTCACAAGGCCAGCACAGCTGTTTGAGAAAATCCAGGAATGATTGGCCACAGGCCGCTGGCCCTGCCAATTTTGGTTTTCATTTCCATGTCTTTGCGTTAGTTAAATCGACAAGATACCGAGATGGACACAATCATATGATTTACTTTTCAAAGTCCTTTTTGTTCTTTGTTTTTCCTAGTGTGAACGGAAAGCAAATTTTGACGTGAAAAATCGTGAGGAGGCTCTCATATTGAGAAAGCACAGTCTTCCATGAAAAGGAAAACACCACCCAGGTATAGATTCCTATTGAGAGTGAGGGGAATAAAAGAAAATTAGAGAGAAGAAATGGCAGTTTACAGACAAAGGAAAAGGGAAAAAAGGACAACACACTATGTTATGTTGATGACATTGGCCTTCAATCCCATCAGTAGTTGAGAAGCAAACAAAAATTGATCTGTTTCAATTCCAACCCTGCTTTATTACTGAGAGGGTTCTCGGACAATCTCCAGAGGAAAGAGGAAATGTTTGTCTCAAAAATAATCAGAATAAAGATAATGATGATAATAGCAATAATAATTTAAAAATGAAATGCTCCTGTACTGATTTTATGCACGAGTATTCTGTCTGCAGGTATGCCCTTTCAACAGAAAAGGGCACTACATGCCACCAAGTGACCTCTGGAATTTATAGATAGTCTATGCTCCTGGGCCCTATTTAATATATTTGTGTGTGCCTGTGTGCGCGCCCGAGCGAGTGAGTGTGTGTGTGTGTGTGTGTGTGTGTGTAAAATGGTAGAAGACTGGGCACTTGTATGATATTGCAACAGACAATAGGATGGGTTGTGGAGGCAGAATGCATACAAAGCCTGTGTGCCTGCGGAACTGGCAATACAAGCACCATGCCAACCGGATCTCTGATTTTACTCATGAAAAAAAGAAATGTGGACAAAGAAAGACTCACTTTGGAATCAGAATCTGTGTTTCTTCACATACTAACCCAAGTTCAAACAGGCACCACAACTTGTTTGTTCTGTGTAAGCATACACTACTAGACTAGTTCAGCTTTCCAGCAATTCAGGAAGTTTCATCTGAACCCCAGGCCAAGTTCCCTTTGTTCTTCTTCATTTATTTTTGAATTTTACCTGTGTGAAGGCCTGGTTAATTATTTTAACTCTAGTTATATTTGATTATGTAGGGAAGTCAGAGGATCTGGATTTCCAGGAGTGACCAGACATAAAGGCAAAGGTCTAAGTAATTAAAATATTAAATTGCGAGATGGAAAGACTTGAAAGGCGAAATTACTGGGCAGGGGCCATGATAGCTTATATCAACAGCACTCAGTAAGCTGTGTGAGTTTGAGTTCAACGGAGCCTCAGGTCAGTAAAAGCTGCATAGGGAAGCCTCATCATGAAAGAGCAAAAGAAAATAAGAAGGAGAAGAAGAAGTAAAAGAAGAAGAAGATGACCAGAAAGATAAAGAACAAAAAGAAGTCGAAGAGGGAGAAGAAGAAGGAAAGGAAGTCTTTGAAGTGGTAGAAGAAAGAAAGCAAGGAAGAATGAAAACCCAGTATGGAGCAGGAAATATCCCCACGTGCCTGTAATGTAACCACTCTGGTGGCAGGAGGACCTATGAGTTCATGGCCAGCCTGGTCTACAGACTCAGTGCTGGGACAGTCAAAGCCACAGAGAAAAATCAAGTCTTGAAAAATTGAAAACTATCTTTTTGCACTAAATCTAACTATAAATCTGAACATTTTCATGCTCAAACTGAGTAGGCCCATTAGCAGGGAGGCAGATGAGATGCACGCGCACACACACACACACACACACACACACACACTCACACACACACACACACACTAAATGATGAAGCCAAAAACAAAAAATTTGACAATAGTTCAGTGAAAATCTAGAGAGAGACAAGAGGACTATCAGGATTTCAATGATTTTAAAATTCACAATGTATCCATGATTACAAATACAAGAAAATTAGGGCCAAGCTTTGTTAAGTCCTGCAGCAAGAATGGTCCCCTTTGCTTTTTGACAGGTCTAGACTTTCATGCATGACTTGCCATGTCTCTTCTGTATAGTGAGAACAACAACATTAGTAGAGGTAAACTAATTTGAAGTAGCTCAATGCTTTCATATCTGTTCTCAGAAAGAAGACCTGCACCATGTAGTGGAGCACAGATAAAGGAACATGACCTGTCTTGAAAAAAAAAAGTGAAAATATAAAGTAAACAAAACAAAGTTTATTTTTCTCATAAACCTGAAATTAACTGAATTCCTATCAGCAATGCAGGATTTCCCTCCTTAACCAATGTTTAACAGGAAAGCATGGCACATGCATATCTGAGTATTCCAGTGGATATTGGTGCACAGTGTTTCTGAGGCAGAGGCAGAGAGGCAGGTTGATTTCTGACTTTCACTTCTGCCTGGCCTACCAAATGTGTTTCAAGGTACAAAGACAAAACCAATTTCAAAAAGAAATGAAAGGAAGAAGGAAGGAAGGGAGAGACAGTGGAGGAAATGTAAATATGGAGACAGATAATACAAAAAACAAACAAATAACAAAAACAAAAACAAACAAACATCAAGACAAAAATGGTCACACAGTCCCTAAGGCAGAACACCACCTGATTCCTGAGTATTGTTCTGCTACTATTGTTCTCAGGTCTCATGTACTCAAAAATATGTAACAAAATTCCAACTTTTAGCCACAGATAATGAATCAAGCCTCTGTTCTCAAAAATCTGATAGTGGAGATTTGTCAGCTCACCAGGAATTCAGTCTGAGTTCTAGAAAATAAATGGGTATACAGAGAA
Organism: Phodopus roborovskii; assembly: GCF_943737965.1. Lineage (NCBI taxonomy): Eukaryota > Metazoa > Chordata > Mammalia > Rodentia > Cricetidae > Phodopus > Phodopus roborovskii. Next base: position 459,760 of record NW_026126999.1, read on the forward strand.
ATGCTCAAAAAAAAAAAAAAAAAATACAGAAAGTCTCTCCAGTACTAAGTCATCTCCCAAGCCTTTTCTTGTTTGTATTTTTGTTTTTTGTTTTTTGTTTTTTTTTTGTTTTGTTTTTTTGTTTTTTTGAAATTTCGCACATTTGACTTCTGCTGGAAATGAAGCCAAGTCCCTAAATTTATCACTCTATCTTTCTCTACTTTCCTCTATTAATATCACTATGAGTTCAACAGGATGATTGGCTACCTTATTTTAAAGTTGGCTTGATCCTGTGTAATGCTTTGGTTATGTAGCACCAATTGTCAACCCCAGTGAAAGAGAGCTTGCCCTTTCTTGACATACTCTGCCTATAAGTTGAAATCCTTGTAAAAGTTCTTCTGCACTGGCAGGTGGTACTCAGATTTCACTGATTTTAATCATGTGCATGGCTAAACCACATGCATAATCTAAAAACTGATAATTCCAGGATCCATGGAGAAAACTAATTATAGCTGATGCACTAACAGAGCAATGTGTGAAAGAGAGAGAACCAGAAGCCTAACCCTAACACCAGGTGGATTTGGTTGAGGGGAAGGAGTTGTGGGAAGAAGGGAAACTGTGGTCAGAACACTTTGTATGAAATCAAACCTGAAGGATCTAAAGAAAGAAGTGAAATAGCATTTCCACCATAGCCCCTTCCCCAAAAACCAAAATAAAATAAAAACTGCGGGGTTGTGTCACACATCATTAATCCCAGCCCTTGGGTGGCAGAGCCAAGCTATTTTCTGTGTGCTTGAAACCAGTCTGTTCTCAAGGGTGGGTTCCAGGACAGTCTGTAAAGACGCATAGAATCCATTTGCCCAAACAATCAAAATAAACAATAAAATAAAATAAAATAAAATAAAAAGACAAGGGAGCAGAATTCTCTGACTATAAGAGATTCGTTTCTTTATATCCAACCACACTCAGCTAGCAATGGCACTGTGCTGACCAAGGGGAGTGTATTTAGGGTATTGAGTTTAGGCCAAGTGGGTTCCAGCTGTATGCTCATGAAAAGCCATTAACAATACTTGGTAGACTTTCCAGTGAATGCAGCATGTCTCAGTACACCCTGCATGGCCCAGGTTCAGCAAAGAGGAATATAATCCCACACTTCCAAAGCAAACCATATCCAAGTTAGACTTTCCATTGATTTACCCTCAGAAGAGGAGAGGAGAGGCATTAATTTGTAAAAGGAAGGCAGCAGGAGCCACAAGTATGATGAGGATGTTGATGAATAACAACATCTCTGGTCTCCTAAAATCAAGTACAATATATACTAAAATGGTTCATTCACATTCCTCAGAGATAATACCTTACCCACTGAGATGATGTTACTTGGATATCTATCATTCAAGAATGTTTGTCTTCCTGAGAGACAATACACTTTGTGAAAGATAAACTCTCACAGATATCTTGTGGCACGTGTTGGAAGGAGGTAAAGGAGCCTTGGAGAGTAAGAGGGCGCAAGGCATTATAATGCTAAAATTCACAAGGCCAGCACAACTGTTTGAGAAATTCCAGCAATGATGGGCCACATGCCGGCTGCCCTGCCTACTTTGGTTTTCATTTCCACGTCTTTGCCTTAGTTAACTCAACAAGATACCGAGATGGACGCTATCATATGATGTACTTTTCAAGGTCCTTTTTGTTCTTTGTGTTTTCTAGTGACAACGTAAGAATAATTTTCACGTGAAAAATTGTGAGGAGGCATTCCTATTGAGAAAGCACTGTCTTCCATGAAAAGGAAAACACCACCCAGGTTTAGATTCCTATCAAGAGTGAGGGGAAAGAAAAAGAAAATAAGAGAGAAGAAATGGGAGTTTACAGACAAAGGAAAAGGGAAAAAAGAAGAACACACTATGTTCTGTTGGTGACATTGACGTTCAATCCCATCAGCAGTAGGGAGGCAAACAAAAATTGATCTGTTTCAATTCCAACCCTGCTTTATTACTGAGAGTGTTCTCGGACAATCTCCAGAGGAAAGAGGAAATGTTTGTCTCAAAACTAATCAGAATAATGATATTTTTGATAATAGAAATAATAATTTAAAAATGAAATGCTCCTGTATTGATTTTATGCACGAGTATTCTGTCTGCAGGTATGCCCTTTCACCATAAGAGGGCACTACATGCCACCAAGTGACCTCTGGAATTTATAGATAGTCTATGCTCCTGGGCCCTATTTAATATATTTGTGTGTGCCTGTGTGCGCGCCCGAGCGAGTGAGTGTGTGTGTGTGTGTGTGTGTGTGTGTGTGTGTAAAATGGTAGAAGACTGGGCACTTGTATGATATTGCAACAGACAATAGGATGGGTTGTGGAGGCAGAATGCATACAAAGCCTGTGTGCCTGCGGAACTGGCAATACAAGCACCATGCCAACCGGATCTCTGATTTTACTCATGAAAAAAAGAAATGTGGACAAAGAAAGACTCACTTTGGAATCAGAATCTGTGTTTCTTCACATACTAACCCAAGTTCAAACAGGCACCACAACTTGTTTGTTCTGTGTAAGCATACACTACTAGACTAGTTCAGCTTTCCAGCAATTCAGGAAGTTTCATCTGAACCCCAGGCCAAGTTCCCTTTGTTCTTCTTCATTTATTTTTGAATTTTACCTGTGTGAAGGCCTGGTTAATTATTTTAACTCTAGTTATATTTGATTATGTAGGGAAGTCAGAGGATCTGGATTTCCAGGAGTGACCAGACATAAAGGCAAAGGTCTAAGTAATTAAAATATTAAATTGCGAGATGGAAAGACTTGAAAGGCGAAATTACTGGGCAGGGGCCATGATAGCTTATATCAACAGCACTCAGTAAGCTGTGTGAGTTTGAGTTCAACGGAGCCTCAGGTCAGTAAAAGCTGCATAGGGAAGCCTCATCATGAAAGAGCAAAAGAAAATAAGAAGGAGAAGAAGAAGTAAAAGAAGAAGAAGATGACCAGAAAGATAAAGAACAAAAAGAAGTCGAAGAGGGAGAAGAAGAAGGAAAGGAAGTCTTTGAAGTGGTAGAAGAAAGAAAGCAAGGAAGAATGAAAACCCAGTATGGAGCAGGAAATATCCCCACGTGCCTGTAATGTAACCACTCTGGTGGCAGGAGGACCTATGAGTTCATGGCCAGCCTGGTCTACAGACTCAGTGCTGGGACAGTCAAAGCCACAGAGAAAAATCAAGTCTTGAAAAATTGAAAACTATCTTTTTGCACTAAATCTAACTATAAATCTGAACATTTTCATGCTCAAACTGAGTAGGCCCATTAGCAGGGAGGCAGATGAGATGCACGCGCACACACACACACACACACACACACACTCACACACTCACACACACACACACACACTAAATGATGAAGCCAAAAACAAAAAATTTGACAATAGTTCAGTGAAAATCTAGAGAGAGACAAGAGGACTATCAGGATTTCAATGATTTTAAAATTCACAATGTATCCATGATTACAAATACAAGAAAATTAGGGCCAAGCTTTGTTAAGTCCTGCAGCAAGAATGGTCCCCTTTGCTTTTTGACAGGTCTAGACTTTCATGCATGACTTGCCATGTCTCTTCTGTATAGTGAGAACAACAACATTAGTAGAGGTAAACTAATTTGAAGTAGCTCAATGCTTTCATATCTGTTCTCAGAAAGAAGACCTGCACCATGTAGTGGAGCACAGATAAAGGGACATGACCTGTCTTGAAAAAAAAAAGTGAAAATATAAAGTAAACAAAACAAAGTTTATTTTTCTCATAAACCTGAAATTAACTGAATTCCTATCAGCAATGCAGGATTTCCCTCCTTAACCAATGTTTAACAGGAAAGCATGGCACATGCATATCTGAGTATTCCAGTGGATATTGGTGCACAGTGTTTCTGAGGCAGAGGCAGAGAGGCAGGTTGATTTCTGATTTTCACTTCTGCCTGGCCTACCAAATGAGTTTCAAGGTACAAAGACAAAACCAGTTTCAAAAAGAAATGAAAGGAAGAAGGAAGGAAGGGAGAGACAGTGGAGGAAATGTAAATATGGAGACAGATAATACAAAAAACAAACAAATAACAAAAACAAAAACAAACAAACATCAAGACAAAAATGGTCACACAGTCCCTAAGGCAGAACACCACCTGATTCCTGAGTATTGTTCTGCTACTATTGTTCTCAGGTCTCATGTACTCAAAAATATGTAACAAAATTCCAGCTTTTAGCCACATATAATGAATCAAGCCTCTGTTCTCAAAAATCTGATAGTGGAGATTTGTCAGCTCACCAGGAATTCAGTCTGAGTTCTAGAAAATAAATGGGTATACAGAGAAATGCTCAAAAAAAAAAAAAAAATACAGAAAGTCTCTCCAGTACTAAGTCATCTCCCAAGCCTTTTCTAGTTTGTTTTTTTGTTTTTTGTTTTTTTTTTTTTTTGTTTTTGTTTTTTTGTTTTTTTTTTTTGAAATTTCGCACATTTGACTTCTGCTGGAAATGAAGCCAAGTCCCTAAATTTATCACTCTATCTTTCTCTACTTTCCTCTATTAATATCACTATGAGTTCAACAGGATGATTGGCTACCTTATTTGAAAGTTGGCTTGATCCTGTGTAATGCTTTGGTTATGTAGCACCAATTGTCAACCCCAGTGAAAGAGAGCTTGCCCTTTCTTGACATACTCTGCCTATAAGTTGAAATCCTTGTAAAAGTTCTTCTGCACTGGCAGGTGGTACTCAGATTTCACTGATTTTAATCATGTGCATGGCTAAACCACATGCATAATCTAAAAACTGATAATTCCAGGATCCATGGAGAAAACTAATTATAGCTGATGCACTAACAGAGCCATGTGTGAAAGAGAGAAGCCTAACCCTAACACCAGGTGGATTTGGTTGAGGGGAAGGAGTTGTGGGAAGAAGGGAAACTGTGGTCAGAACACTTTGTATGAAATCAAACCTGAAGGATCTAAAGAAAGAAGTGAAATAGCCATTTCCACCATAGCCCCTTCCCCCAAAAACCAAAATAAAATAAAAACTGCGGGGTTGTGTCACACATCATTAATCCCAGCCCTTGGGTGGCAGAGCCAAGCTATTTTCTGTGTGCTTGAAACCAGTCTGTTCTCAAGGGTGGGTTCCAGGACAGTCTGTAAAGACGCATAGAATCCATTTGCCCAAACAATCAAAATAAACAATAAAATAAAATAAAATAAAAAGACAAGGGAGCAGAATTCTCTGACTATAAGAGATTCGTTTCTTTATATCCAACCACACTCAGCTAGCAATGGCACTGTGCTGACCAAGGGGAGTGTATTTAGGCTATTGAGTTTAGGCCAAGTGGGTTCCAGCTGTATGCTCATGAAAAGCCATTAACAATACTTGGTAGACTTTCCAGTGAATGCAGCATGTCTCAGTACACCCTGCATGGCCCAGGTTCAGCAAAGAGGAATATAATCCCACACTTCCAAAGCAAACCATATCCAAGTTAGACTTTCCATTGATTTACCCTCAGAAGAGGAGAGGAGAGGCATTAATTTGTAAAAGGAAGGCAGCAGGAGCCACAAGTATGATGAGGATGTTGATGAATAACAACATCTCTGGTCTCCTAAAATCAAGTACAATATATACTAAAATGGTTCATTCACATTCCTCAGAGATAATACCTTACCCACTGAGATGATGTTACTTGGATATCTATCATTCAAGAATGTTTGTCTTCCTGAGAGACAATACACTTTGTGAAAGATAAACTCTCACAGATATCTTGTGGCACATGTTGGAAGGAGGTAAAGGAGCCTTGGAGAGTAAGAGGGCGCAAGGCATTATAATGCTAAAATTCACAAGGCCAGCACAACTGTTTGAGAAATTCCAGCAATGATGGGCCACATGCCGGCTGCCCTGCCTACTTTGGTTTTCATTTCCACGTCTTTGCCTTAGTTAACTCAACAAGATACCGAGATGAACGCTATCATATGATGTACTTTTCAAGGTCCTTTTTGTTCTTTGTGTTTTCTAGTGACAACGTAAGAATAATTTTCACGTGAAAAATTGTGAGGAGGCATTCCTATTGAGAAAGCACTGTCTTCCATGAAAAGGAAAACACCACCCAGGTTTAGATTCCTATCAAGAGTGAGGGGAAAGAAAAAGAAAATAAGAGAGAAGAAATGGGAGTTTACAGACAAAGGAAAAGGGAAAAAAGAAGAACACACTATGTTCTGTTGGTGACATTGACGTTCAATCCCATCAGCAGTAGGGAGGCAAACAAAAATTGATCTGTTTCAATTCCAACCCTGCTTTATTACTGAGAGTGTTCTCGGACAATCTCCAGAGGAAAGAGGAAATGTTTGTCTCAAAACTAATCAGAATAATGATATTTTTGATAATAGAAATAATAATTTAAAAATGAAATGCTCCTGTATTGATTTTATGCACGAGTATTCTGTCTGCAGGTATGCCCTTTCACCATAAGAGGGCACTACATGCCACCAAGTGACCTCTGGAATTTATAGATAGTCTATGCTCCTGGGCCCTATTTAATATATTTGTGTGTGCCTGTGTGCGCGCCCGAGCGAGTGAGTGTGTGTGTGTGTGTGTGTGTGTGTGTGTGTAAAATGGTAGAAGACTGGGCACTTGTATGATATTGCAACAGACAATAGGATGGGTTGTGGAGGCAGAATGCATACAAAGCCTGTGTGCCTGCGGAACTGGCAATACAAGCACCATGCCAACCGGATCTCTGATTTTACTCATGAAAAAAAAGAAATGTGGACAAAGAAAGACTCACTTTGGAATCAGAATCTGTGTTTCTTCACATACTAACCCAAGTTCAAACAGGCACCACAACTTGTTTGTTCTGTGTAAGCATACACTACTAGACTAGTTCAGCTTTCCAGCAATTCAGGAAGTTTCATCTGAACCCCAGGCCAAGTTCCCTTTGTTCTTCTTCATTTATTTTTGAATTTTACCTGTGTGAAGGCCTGGTTAATTATTTTAACTCTAGTTATATTTGATTATGTAGGGAAGTCAGAGGATCTGGATTTCCAGGAGTGACCAGACATAAAGGCAAAGGTCTAAGTAATTAAAATATTAAATTGCGAGATGGAAAGACTTGAAAGGCGAAATTACTGGGCAGGGGCCATGATAGCTTATATCAACAGCACTCAGTAAGCTGTGTGAGTTTGAGTTCAACGGAGCCTCAGGTCAGTAAAAGCTGCATAGGGAAGCCTCATCATGAAAGAGCAAAAGAAAATAAGAAGGAGAAGAAGAAGTAAAAGAAGAAGAAGATGACCAGAAAGATAAAGAACAAAAAGAAGTCGAAGAGGGAGAAGAAGAAGGAAAGGAAGTCTTTGAAGTGGTAGAAGAAAGAAAGCAAGGAAGAATGAAAACCCAGTATGGAGCAGGAAATATCCCCACGTGCCTGTAATGTAACCACTCTGGTGGCAGGAGGACCTATGAGTTCATGGCCAGCCTGGTCTACAGACTCAGTGCTGGGACAGTCAAAGCCACAGAGAAAAATCAAGTCTTGAAAAATTGAAAACTATCTTTTTGCACTAAATCTAACTATAAATCTGAACATTTTCATGCTCAAACTGAGTAGGCCCATTAGCAGGGAGGCAGATGAGATGCACGCGCGCACACACACACACACACACACACTCACACACTCACACACACACACACACACTAAATGATGAAGCCAAAAACAAAAAATTTGACAATAGTTCAGTGAAAATCTAGAGAGAGACAAGAGGATTATCAGGATTTCAATGATTTTAAAATTCACAATGTATCCATGATTACAAATACAAGAAAATTAGGGCCAAGCTTTGTTAAGTCCTGCAGCAAGAATGGTCCCCTTTGCTTTTTGACAGGTCTAGACTTTCATGCATGACTTGCCATGTCTCTTCTGTATAGTGAGAACAACAACATTAGTAGAGTTAACTAATTTGAAGTAGCTCAATGCTTTCATATCTGTTCTCAGAAAGAAGACCTGCACCATGTAGTGGAGCACAGATAAAGGGACATGACCTGTCTTGAAAAAAAAAAGTGAAAATATAAAGTAAACAAAACAAAGTTTATTTTTCTCATAAACCTGAAATTAACTGAATTCCTATCAGCAATGCAGGATTTCCCTCCTTAACCAATGTTTAACAGGAAAGCATGGCACATGCATATCTGAGTATTCCAGTGGATATTGGTGCACAGTGTTTCTGAGGCAGAGGCAGAGAGGCAGGTTGATTTCTGATTTTCACTTCTGCCTGGCCTACCAAATGAGTTTCAAGGTACAAAGACAAAACCAGTTTCAAAAAGAAATGAAAGGAAGAAGGAAGGAAGGGAGAGACAGTGGAGGAAATGTAAATATGGAGACAGATAATACAAACAACAAACAAATAACAAAAACAAAAACAAACAAACATCAAGACAAAAATGGTCACACAGTCCCTAAGGCAGAACACCACCTGATTCCTGAGTATTGTTCTGCTACTATTGTTCTCAGGTCTCATGTACTCAAAAATATGTAACAAAATTCCAGCTTTTAGCCACAGATAATGAATCAAGCCTCTGTTCTCAAAAATCTGATAGTGGAGATTTGTCAGCTCACCAGGAATTCAGTCTGAGTTCTAGAAAATAAATGGGTATACAGAGAAATGCTCAAAAAAAAAAAAAAAATACAGAAAGTCTCTCCAGTACTAAGTCATCTCCCAAGCCTTTTCTTGTTTGTTTTTTTTGTTTTTTGTTTTTTTTTTTTTTTTTTTTTTTTTGTTTTTTTGTTTTTTTGAAATTTCGCACATTTGACTTCTGCTGGAAATGAAGCCAAGTCCCTAAATTTATCACTCTATCTTTCTCTACTTTCCTCTATTAATATCACTATGAGTTCAACAGGATGATTGGCTACCTTATTTGAAAGTTGGCTTGATCCTGTGTAATGCTTTGGTTATGTAGCACCAATTGTCAACCCCAGTGAAAGAGAGCTTGCCCTTTCTTGACATACTCTGCCTATAAGTTGAAATCCTTGTAAAAGTTCTTCTGCACTGGCAGGTGGTACTCAGATTTCACTGATTTTAATCATGTGCATGGCTAAACCACATGCATAATCTAAAAACTGATAATTCCAGGATCCATGGAGAAAACTAATTATAGCTGATGCACTAACAGAGCCATGTGTGAAAGAGAGAAGCCTAACCCTAACACCAGGTGGATTTGGTTGAGGGGAAGGAGTTGTGGGAAGAAGGGAAACTGTGGTCAGAACACTTTGTATGAAATCAAACCTGAAGGATCTAAAGAAAGAAGTGAAATAGCATTTCCACCATAGCCCCTTCCCCCAAAAACCAAAATAAAATAAAAACTGCGGGGTTGTGTCACACATCATTAATCCCAGCCCTTGGGTGGCAGAGCCAAGCTATTTTCTGTGTGCTTGAAACCAGTCTGTTCTCAAGGGTGGGTTCCAGGACAGTCTGTAAAGACGCATAGAATCCATTTGCCCAAACAATCAAAATAAACAATAAAATAAAATAAAATAAAAAGACAAGGGAGCAGAATTCTCTGACTATAAGAGATTCGTTTCTTTATATCCAACCACACTCAGCTAGCAATGGCACTGTGCTGACCAAGGGGAGTGTATTTAGGCTATTGAGTTTAGGCCAAGTGGGTTCCAGCTGTATGCTCATGAAAAGCCATTAACAATACTTGGTAGACTTTCCAGTGAATGCAGCATGTCTCAGTACACCCTGCATGGCCCAGGTTCAGCAAAGAGGAATATAATCCCACACTTCCAAAGCAAACCATATCCAAGTTAGACTTTCCATTGATTTACCCTCAGAAGAGGAGAGGAGAGGCATTAATTTGTAAAAGGAAGGCAGCAGGAGCCACAAGTATGATGAGGATGTTGATGAATAACAACATCTCTGGTCTCCTAAAATCAAGTACAATATATACTAAAATGGTTCATTCACATTCCTCAGAGATAATACCTTACCCACTGAGATGATGTTACTTGGATATCTATCATTCAAGAATGTTTGTCTTCCTGAGAGACAATACACTTTGTGAAAGATAAACTCTCACAGATATCTTGTGGCACATGTTGGAAGGAGGTAAAGGAGCCTTGGAGAGTAAGAGGGCGCAAGGCATTATAATGCTAAAATTCACAAGGCCAGCACAACTGTTTGAGAAATTCCAGCAATGATGGGCCACATGCCGGCTGCCCTGCCTACTTTGGTTTTCATTTCCACGTCTTTGCCTTAGTTAACTCAACAAGATACCGAGATGAACGCTATCATATGATGTACTTTTCAAGGTCCTTTTTGTTCTTTGTGTTTTCTAGTGACAACGTAAGAATAATTTTCACGTGAAAAATTGTGAGGAGGCATTCCTATTGAGAAAGCACTGTCTTCCATGAAAAGGAAAACACCACCCAGGTTTAGATTCCTATCAAGAGTGAGGGGAAAGAAAAAGAAAATAAGAGAGAAGAAATGGGAGTTTACAGACAAAGGAAAAGGGAAAAAAGAAGAACACACTATGTTCTGTTGGTGACATTGACGTTCAATCCCATCAGCAGTAGGGAGGCAAACAAAAATTGATCTGTTTCAATTCCAACCCTGCTTTATTACTGAGAGTGTTCTCGGACAATCTCCAGAGGAAAGAGGAAATGTTTGTCTCAAAACTAATCAGAATAATGATATTTTTGATAATAGAAATAATAATTTAAAAATGAAATGCTCCTGTATTGATTTTATGCACGAGTATTCTGTCTGCAGGTATGCCCTTTCACCATAAGAGGGCACTACATGCCACCAAGTGACCTCTGGAATTTATAGATAGTCTATGCTCCTGGGCCCTATTTAATATATTTGTGTGTGCCTGTGTGCGCGCCCCGAGCGAGTGAGTGTGTGTGTGTGTGTGTGTGTGTGTGTGTGTAAAATGGTAGAAGACTGGGCACTTGTATGATATTGCAACAGACAATAGGATGGGTTGTGGAGGCAGAATGCATACAAAGCCTGTGTGCCTGCGGAACTGGCAATACAAGCACCATGCCAACCGGATCTCTGATTTTACTCATGAAAAAAAGAAATGTGGACAAAGAAAGACTCACTTTGGAATCAGAATCTGTGTTTCTTCACATACTAACCCAAGTTCAAACAGGCACCACAACTTGTTTGTTCTGTGTAAGCATACACTACTAGACTAGTTCAGCTTTCCAGCAATTCAGGAAGTTTCATCTGAACCCCAGGCCAAGTTCCCTTTGTTCTTCTTCATTTATTTTTGAATTTTACCTGTGTGAAGGCCTGGTTAATTATTTTAACTCTAGTTATATTTGATTATGTAGGGAAGTCAGAGGATCTGGATTTCCAGGAGTGACCAGACATAAAGGCAAAGGTCTAAGTAATTAAAATATTAAATTGCGAGATGGAAAGACTTGAAAGGCGAAATTACTGGGCAGGGGCCATGATAGCTTATATCAACAGCACTCAGTAAGCTGTGTGAGTTTGAGTTCAACGGAGCCTCAGGTCAGTAAAAGCTGCATAGGGAAGCCTCATCATGAAAGAGCAAAAGAAAATAAGAAGGAGAAGAAGAAGTAAAAGAAGAAGAAGATGACCAGAAAGATAAAGAACAAAAAGAAGTCGAAGAGGGAGAAGAAGAAGGAAAGGAAGTCTTTGAAGTGGTAGAAGAAAGAAAGCAAGGAAGAATGAAAACCCAGTATGGAGCAGGAAATATCCCCACGTGCCTGTAATGTAACCACTCTGGTGGCAGGAGGACCTATGAGTTCATGGCCAGCCTGGTCTACAGACTCAGTGCTGGGACAGTCAAAGCCACAGAGAAAAATCAAGTCTTGAAAAATTGAAAACTATCTTTTTGCACTAAATCTAACTATAAATCTGAACATTTTCATGCTCAAACTGAGTAGGCCCATTAGCAGGGAGGCAGATGAGATGCACGCGCACACACACACACACACACACACACACACTCACACACTCACACACACACACACACTAAATGATGAAGCCAAAAACAAAAAATTTGACAATAGTTCAGTGAAAATCTAGAGAGAGACAAGAGGACTATCAGGATTTCAATGATTTTAAAATTCACAATGTATCCATGATTACAAATACAAGAAAATTAGGGCCAAGCTTTGTTAAGTCCTGCAGCAAGAATGGTCCCCTTTGCTTTTTGACAGGTCTAGACTTTCATGCATGACTTGCCATGTCTCTTCTGTATAGTGAGAACAACAACATTAGTAGAGGTAAACTAATTTGAAGTAGCTCAATGCTTTCATATCTGTTCTCAGAAAGAAGACCTGCACCATGTAGTGGAGCACAGATAAAGGGACATGACCTGTCTTGAAAAAAAAAAAGTGAAAATATAAAGTAAACAAAACAAAGTTTATTTTTCTCATAAACCTGAAATTAACTGAATTCCTATCAGCAATGCAGGATTTCCCTCCTTAACCAATGTTTAACAGGAAAGCATGGCACATGCATATCTGAGTATTCCAGTGGATATTGGTGCACAGTGTTTCTGAGGCAGAGGCAGAGAGGCAGGTTGATTTCTGATTTTCACTTCTGCCTGGCCTACCAAATGAGTTTCAAGGTACAAAGACAAAACCAGTTTCAAAAAGAAATGAAAGGAAGAAGGAAGGAAGGGAGAGACAGTGGAGGAAATGTAAATATGGAGACAGATAATACAAAAAACAAACAAATAACAAAAACAAAAACAAACAAACATCAAGACAAAAATGGTCACACAGTCCCTAAGGCAGAACACCACCTGATTCCTGAGTATTGTTCTGCTACTATTGTTCTCAGGTCTCATGTACTCAAAAATATGTAACAAAATTCCAGCTTTTAGCCACATATAATGAATCAAGCCTCTGTTCTCAAAAATCTGATAGTGGAGATTTGTCAGCTCACCAGGAATTCAGTCTGAGTTCTAGAAAATAAATGGGTATACAGAGAAATGCTCAAAAAAAAAAAAAAAATACAGAAAGTCTCTCCAGTACTAAGTCATCTCCCAAGCCTTTTCTAGTTTGTTTTTTTGTTTTTTGTTTTTTGTTTTTTTTTTTTGTTTTGTTTTTTTGTTTTTTTGAAATTTCGCACATTTGACTTCTGCTGGAAATGAAGCCAAGTCCCTAAATTTATCACTCTATCTTTCTCTACTTTCCTCTATTAATATCACTATGAGTTCAACAGGATGATTGGCTACCTTATTTGAAAGTTGGCTTGATCCTGTGTAATGCTTTGGTTATGTAGCACCAATTGTCAACCCCAGTGAAAGAGAGCTTGCCCTTTCTTGACATACTCTGCCTATAAGTTGAAATCCTTGTAAAAGTTCTTCTGCACTGGCAGGTGGTACTCAGATTTCACTGATTTTAATCATGTGCATGGCTAAACCACATGCATAATCTAAAAACTGATAATTCCAGGATCCATGGAGAAAACTAATTATAGCTGATGCACTAACAGAGCAATGTGTGAAAGAGAGAGAACCAGAAGCCTAACCCTAACACCAGGTGGATTTGGTTGAGGGGAAGGAGTTGTGGGAAGAAGGGAAACTGTGGTCAGAACACTTTGTATGAAATCAAACCTGAAGGATCTAAAGAAAGAAGTGAAATAGCATTTCCACCATAGCCCCTTCCCCAAAAACCAAAATAAAATAAAAACTGCGGGGTTGTGTCACACATCATTAATCCCAGCCCTTGGGTGGCAGAGCCAAGCTATTTTCTGTGTGCTTGAAACCAGTCTGTTCTCAAGGGTGGGTTCCAGGACAGTCTGTAAAGACGCATAGAATCCATTTGCCCAAACAATCAAAATAAACAATAAAATAAAATAAAATAAAAAGACAAGGGAGCAGAATTCTCTGACTATAAGAGATTCGTTTCTTTATATCCAACCACACTCAGCTAGCAATGGCACTGTGCTGACCAAGGGGAGTGTATTTAGGGTATTGAGTTTAGGCCAAGTGGGTTCCAGCTGTATGCTCATGAAAAGCCATTAACAATACTTGGTAGACTTTCCAGTGAATGCAGCATGTCTCAGTACACCCTGCATGGCCCAGGTTCAGCAAAGAGGAATATAATCCCACACTTCCAAAGCAAACCATATCCAAGTTAGACTTTCCATTGATTTACCCTCAGAAGAGGAGAGGAGAGGCATTAATTTGTAAAAGGAAGGCAGCAGGAGCCACAAGTATGATGAGGATGTTGATGAATAACAACATCTCTGGTCTCCTAAAATCAAGTACAATATATACTAAAATGGTTCATTCACATTCCTCAGAGATAATACCTTACCCACTGAGATGATGTTACTTGGATATCTATCATTCAAGAATGTTTGTCTTCCTGAGAGACAATACACTTTGTGAAAGATAAACTCTCACAGATATCTTGTGGCACGTGTTGGAAGGAGGTAAAGGAGCCTTGGAGAGTAAGAGGGCGCAAGGCATTATAATGCTAAAATTCACAAGGCCAGCACAACTGTTTGAGAAATTCCAGCAATGATGGGCCACATGCCGGCTGCCCTGCCTACTTTGGTTTTCATTTCCACGTCTTTGCCTTAGTTAACTCAACAAGATACCGAGATGGACGCTATCATATGATGTACTTTTCAAGGTCCTTTTTGTTCTTTGTGTTTTCTAGTGACAACGTAAGAATAATTTTCACGTGAAAAATTGTGAGGAGGCATTCCTATTGAGAAAGCACTGTCTTCCATGAAAAGGAAAACACCACCCAGGTTTAGATTCCTATCAAGAGTGAGGGGAAAGAAAAAGAAAATAAGAGAGAAGAAATGGGAGTTTACAGACAAAGGAAAAGGGAAAAAAGAAGAACACACTATGTTCTGTTGGTGACATTGACGTTCAATCCCATCAGCAGAAGGGAGGCAAACAAAAATTGATCTGTTTCAATTCCAACCCTGCTTTATTACTGAGAGTGTTCTCGGACAATCTCCAGAGGAAAGAGGAAATGTTTGTCTCAAAACTAATCAGAATAATGATATTTTTGATAATAGAAATAATAATTTAAAAATGAAATGCTCCTGTATTGATTTTATGCACGAGTATTCTGTCTGCAGGTATGCCCTTTCACCATAAGAGGGCACTACATGCCACCAAGTGACCTCTGGAATTTATAGATAGTCTATGCTCCTGGGCCCTATTTAATATATTTGTGTGTGCCTGTGTGCGCGCCCCGAGTGAGTGTGTGTGTGTGTGTGTGTGTGTGTGTGTGTGTAAAATGGTAGAAGACTGGGCACTTGTATGATATTGCAACAGACAATAGGATGGGTTGTGGAGGCAGAATGCATACAAAGCCTGTGTGCCTGCGGAACTGGCAATACAAGCACCATGCCAACCGGATCTCTGATTTTACTCATGAAAAAAAGAAATGTGGACAAAGAAAGACTCACTTTGGAATCAGAATCTGTGTTTCTTCACATACTAACCCAAGTTCAAACAGGCACCACAACTTGTTTGTTCTGTGTAAGCATACACTACTAGACTAGTTCAGCTTTCCAGCAATTCAGGAAGTTTCATCTGAACCCCAGGCCAAGTTCCCTTTGTTCTTCTTCATTTATTTTTGAATTTTACCTGTGTGAAGCCCTGGTTAATTATTTTAACTCTAGTTATATTTGATTATGTAGGGAAGTCAGAGGATCTGGATTTCCAGGAGTGACCAGACATAAAGGCAAAGGTCTAAGTAATTAAAATATTAAATTGCGAGATGGAAAGACTTGAAAGGCGAAATTACTGGGCAGGGGCCATGATAGCTTATATCAACAGCACTCAGTAAGCTGTGTGAGTTTGAGTTCAACGGAGCCTCAGGTCAGTAAAAGCTGCATAGGGAAGCCTCATCATGAAAGAGCAAAAGAAAATAAGAAGGAGAAGAAGAAGTAAAAGAAGAAGAAGATGACCAGAAAGATAAAGAACAAAAAGAAGTCGAAGAGGGAGAAGAAGAAGGAAAGGAAGTCTTTGAAGTGGTAGAAGAAAGAAAGCAAGGAAGAATGAAAACCCAGTATGGAGCAGGAAATATCCCCACGTGCCTGTAATGTAACCACTCTGGTGGCAGGAGGACCTATGAGTTCATGGCCAGCCTGGTCTACAGACTCAGTGCTGGGACAGTCAAAGCCACAGAGAAAAATCAAGTCTTGAAAAATTGAAAACTATCTTTTTGCACTAAATCTAACTATAAATCTGAACATTTTCATGCTCAAACTGAGTAGGCCCATTAGCAGGGAGGCAGATGAGATGCACGCACGCACACACACACACACACACACACACACACACACACACACTCACACACACACACACACACACACTCACACACACACACACACACTAAATGATGAAGCCAAAAACAAAAAATTTGACAATAGTTCAGTGAAAATCTAGAGAGAGACAAGAGGACTATCAGGATTTCAATGATTTTAAAATTCACAATGTATCCATGATTACAAATACAAGAAAATTAGGGCCAAGCTTTGTTAAGTCCTGCAGCAAGAATGGTCCCCTTTGCTTTTTGACAGGTCTAGACTTTCATGCATGACTTGCCATGTCTCTTCTGTATAGTGAGAACAACAACATTAGTAGAGGTAAACTAATTTGAAGTAGCTCAATGCTTTCATATCTGTTCTCAGAAAGAAGACCTGCACCATGTAGTGGAGCACAGATAAAGGGACATGACCTGTCTTGAAAAAAAAAAAGTGAAAATATAAAGTAAACAAAACAAAGTTTATTTTTCTCATAAACCTGAAATTAACTGAATTCCTATCAGCAATGCAGGATTTCCCTCCTTAACCAATGTTTAACAGGAAAGCATGGCACATGCATATCTGAGTATTCCAGTGGATATTGGTGCACAGTGTTTCTGAGGCAGAGGCAGAGAGGCAGGTTGATTTCTGACTTTCACTTCTGCCTGATCTACCAAATGAGTTTCAAGGTACAAAGACAAAACCAGTTTCCAAAAGAAATGAAAGGAAGAAGGAAGGAAGGGAGAGACAGTGGAGGAAATGTAAATATGGAGACAGATAATACAAAAAACAAACAAATAACAAAAACAAAAACAAACAAACATCAAGACAAAAATGGTCACACAGTCCCTAAGGCAGAACACCACCTGATTCCTGAGTATTGTTCTGCTACTATTGTTCTCAGGTCTCATGTACTCAAA
The DNA here is from genome assembly GCF_943737965.1 of Phodopus roborovskii. Lineage (NCBI taxonomy): Eukaryota > Metazoa > Chordata > Mammalia > Rodentia > Cricetidae > Phodopus > Phodopus roborovskii. The sequence goes on from NW_026126999.1 coordinate 476,913, forward strand.
AATATGTAACAAAATTCCAACTTTTAGCCACAGATAATGAATCAAGCCTCTGTTCTCAAAAATCTGATAGTGGAGATTTGTCAGCTCACCAGGAATTCAGTCTGAGTTCTAGAAAATAAATGGGTATACAGAGAAATGCTCAAAAAAAAAAAAAAAAATACAGAAAGTCTCTCCAGTACTAAGTCATCTCCCAAGCCTTTTCTTGTTTGTTTTTTTTTTTTTTTTTTTTTTTTTTTTTTTTTTTTTTTTTTGTTTTTTTGAAATTTCGCACATTTGACTTCTGCTGGAAATGAAGCCAAGTCCCTAAATTTATCACTCTATCTTTCTCTACTTTCCTCTATTAATATCACTATGAGTTCAACAGGATGATTGGCTACCTTATTTGAAAGTTGGCTTGATCCTGTGTAATGCTTTGGTTATGTAGCACCAATTGTCAACCCCAGTGAAAGAGAGCTTGCCCTTTCTTGACATACTCTGCCAATAAGTTGAAATCCTTGTAAAAGTTCTTCTGCACTGGCAGGTGGTACTCAGATTTCACTGATTTTAATCATGTGCATGGCTAAACCACATGCATAATCTAAAAACTGATAATTCCAGGATCCATGGAGAAAACTAATTATAGCTGATGCACTAACAGAGCAATGTGTGAAAGAGAGAGAACCAGAAGCCTAACCCTAACACCAGGTGGATTTGGTTGAGGGGAAGGAGTTGTGGGAAGAAGGGAAACTGTGGTCAGAACACTTTGTATGAAATCAAACCTGAAGGATCTAAAGAAAGAAGTGAAATAGCCATTTCCACCATAGCCCCTTCCCCAAAAACCAAAATAAAATAAAAACTGCGGGGTTGTGTCACACATCATTAATCCCAGCCCTTGGGTGGCAGAGCCAAGCTATTTTCTGTGTGCTTGAAACCAGTCTGTTCTCAAGGGTGGGTTCCAGGACAGTCTGTAAAGACGCATAGAATCCATTTGCCCAAACAATCAAAATAAACAATAAAATAAAATAAAATAAAAAGACAAGGGAGCAGAATTCTCTGACTATAAGAGATTCGTTTCTTTATATCCAACCACACTCAGCTAGCAATGGCACTGTGCTGACCAAGGGGAGTGTATTTAGGCTATTGAGTTTAGGCCAAGTGGGTTCCAGCTGTATGCTCATGAAAAGCCATTAACAATACTTGGTAGACTTTCCAGTGAATGCAGCATGTCTCAGTACACCCTGCATGGCCCAGGTTCAGCAAAGAGGAATATAATCCCACACTTCCAAAGCAAACCATATCCAAGTTAGACTTTCCATTGATTTACCCTCAGAAGAGGAGAGGAGAGGCATTAATTTGTAAAAGGAAGGCAGCAGGAGCCACAAGTATGATGAGGATGTTGATGAATAACAACATCTCTGGTCTCCTAAAATCAAGTACAATATATACTAAAATGGTTCATTCACATTCCTCAGAGATAATACCTTACCCACTGAGATGATGTTACTTGGATATCTATCATTCAAGAATGTTTGTCTTCCTGAGAGACAATACACTTTGTGAAAGATAAACTCTCACAGATATCTTGTGGCACGTGTTGGAAGGAGGTAAAGGAGCCTTGGAGAGTAAGAGGGCGCAAGGCATTATAATGCTAAAATTCACAAGGCCAGCACAACTGTTTGAGAAATTCCAGCAATGATGGGCCACATGCCGGCTGCCCTGCCTACTTTGGTTTTCATTTCCACGTCTTTGCCTTAGTTAACTCAACAAGATACCGAGATGGACGCTATCATATGATGTACTTTTCAAGGTCCTTTTTGTTCTTTGTGTTTTCTAGTGACAACGTAAGAATAATTTTCACGTGAAAAATTGTGAGGAGGCATTCCTATTGAGAAAGCACTGTCTTCCATGAAAAGGAAAACACCACCCAGGTTTAGATTCCTATCAAGAGTGAGGGGAAAGAAAAAGAAAATAAGAGAGAAGAAATGGGAGTTTACAGACAAAGGAAAAGGGAAAAAAGAAGAACACACTATGTTCTGTTGGTGACATTGACGTTCAATCCCATCAGCAGTAGGGAGGCAAACAAAAATTGATCTGTTTCAATTCCAACCCTGCTTTATTACTGAGAGTGTTCTCGGACAATCTCCAGAGGAAAGAGGAAATGTTTGTCTCAAAACTAATCAGAATAATGATATTTTTGATAATAGAAATAATAATTTAAAAATGAAATGCTCCTGTATTGATTTTATGCACGAGTATTCTGTCTGCAGGTATGCCCTTTCACCATAAGAGGGCACTACATGCCACCAAGTGACCTCTGGAATTTATAGATAGTCTATGCTCCTGGGCCCTATTTAATATATTTGTGTGTGCCTGTGTGCGCGCCCCGAGCGAGTGAGTGTGTGTGTGTGTGTGTGTGTGTGTGTAAAATGGTAGAAGACTGGGCACTTGTATGATATTGCAACAGACAATAGGATGGGTTGTGGAGGCAGAATGCATACAAAGCCTGTGTGCCTGCGGAACTGGCAATGTAAGCACCATGCCAACCGGATCTCTGATTTTACTCATGAAAAAAAGAAATGTGGACAAAGAAAGACTCACTTTGGAATCAGAATCTGTGTTTCTTCACATACTAACCCAAGTTCAAACAGGCACCACAACTTGTTTGTTCTGTGTAAGCATACACTACTAGACTAGTTCAGCTTTCCAGCAATTCAGGAAGTTTCATCTGAACCCCAGGCCAAGTTCCCTTTGTTCTTCTTCATTTATTTTTGAATTTTACCTGTGTGAAGGCCTGGTTAATTATTTTAACTCTAGTTATATTTGATTATGTAGGGAAGTCAGAGGATCTGGATTTCCAGGAGTGACCAGACATAAAGGCAAAGGTCTAAGTAATTAAAATATTAAATTGCGAGATGGAAAGACTTGAAAGGCGAAATTACTGGGCAGGGGCCATGATAGCTTATATCAACAGCACTCAGTAAGCTGTGTGAGTTTGAGTTCAACGGAGCCTCAGGTCAGTAAAAGCTGCATAGGGAAGCCTCATCATGAAAGAGCAAAAGAAAATAAGAAGGAGAAGAAGAAGTAAAAGAAGAAGAAGATGACCGGAAAGATAAAGAACAAAAAGAAGTCGAAGAGGGAGAAGAAGAAGGAAAGGAAGTCTTTGAAGTGGTAGAAGAAAGAAAGCAAGGAAGAATGAAAACCCAGTATGGAGCAGGAAATATCCCCACGTGCCTGTAATGTAACCACTCTGGTGGCTGGAGGACCTATGAGTTCATGGCCAGCCTGGTCTACAGACTCAGTGCTGGGACAGTCAAAGCCACAGAGAAAAATCAAGTCTTGAAAAATTGAAAACTATCTTTTTGCACTAAATCTAACTATAAATCTGAACATTTTCATGCTCAAACTGAGTAGGCCCATTAGCAGGGAGGCAGATGAGATGCACGCGCGCACACACACACACACACACACACACACACACACACACACACACACACACACACTAAATGATGAAGCCAAAAACAAAAAATTTGACAATAGTTCAGTGAAAATCTAGAGAGAGACAAGAGGACTATCAGGATTTCAATGATTTTAAAATTCACAATGTATCCATGATTACAAATACAAGAAAATTAGGGCCAAGCTTTGTTAAGTCCTGCAGCAAGAATGGTCCCCTTTGCTTTTTGACAGGTCTAGACTTTCATGCATGACTTGCCATATCTCTTCTGTATAGTGAGAACAACAACATTAGTAGAGGTAAACTAATTTGAAGTAGCTCAATGCTTTCATATCTGTTCTCAGAAAGAAGACCTGCACCATGTAGTGGAGCACAGATAAAGGGACATGACCTGTCTTGAAAAAAAAAAAGTGAAAATATAAAGTAAACAAAACAAAGTTTATTTTTCTCATAAACCTGAAATTAACTGAATTCCTATCAGCAATGCAGGATTTCCCTCCTTAACCAATGTTTAACAGGAAAGCATGGCACATGCATATCTGAGTATTCCAGTGGATATTGGTGCACAGTGTTTCTGAGGCAGAGGCAGAGAGGCAGGTTGATTTCTGACTTTCACTTCTGCCTGGCCTACCAAATGAGTTTCAAGGTACAAAGACAAAACCAGTTTCCAAAAGAAATGAAAGGAAGAAGGAAGGAAGGGAGAGACAGTGGAGGAAATGTAAATATGGAGACAGATAATACAAAAAACAAACAAATAACAAAAACAAAAACAAACAAACATCAAGACAAAAATGGTCACACAGTCCCTAAGGCAGAACACCACCTGATTCCTGAGTATTGTTCTGCTACTATTGTTCTCAGGTCTCATGTACTCAAAAATATGTAACAAAATTCCAACTTTTAGCCACAGATAATGAATCAAGCCTCTGTTCTCAAAAATCTGATAGTGGAGATTTGTCAGCTCACCAGGAATTCAGTCTGAGTTCTAGAAAATAAATGGGTATACAGAGAAATGCTCAAAAAAAAAAAAAAAATACAGAAAGTCTCTCCAGTACTAAGTCATCTCCCAAGGCTTTTCTTGTTTGTTTTTTTGTTTTTTGTTTTTTGTTTTTTGTTTTTTTTTGTTTTTTTGTTTTTTTGAAATTTCGCACATTTGACTTCTGCTGGAAATGAAGCCAAGTCCCTAAATTTATCACTCTATCTTTCTCTACTTTCCTCTATTAATATCACTATGAGTTCAACAGGATGATTGGCTACCTTATTTGAAAGTTGGCTTGATCCTGTGTAATGCTTTGGTTATGTAGCACCAATTGTCAACCCCAGTGAAAGAGAGCTTGCCCTTTCTTGACATACTCTGCCTATAAGTTGAAATCCTTGTAAAAGTTCTTCTGCACTGGCAGGTGGTACTCAGATTTCACTGATTTTAATCATGTGCATGGCTAAACCACATGCATAATCTAAAAACTGATAATTCCAGGATCCATGGAGAAAACTAATTATAGCTGATGCACTAACAGAGCAATGTGTGAAAGAGAGAGAACCAGAAGCCTAACCCTAACACCAGGTGGATTTGGTTGAGGGGAAGGAGTTGTGGGAAGAAGGGAAACTGTGGTCAGAACACTTTGTATGAAATCAAACCTGAAGGATCTAAAGAAAGAAGTGAAATAGCATTTCCACCATAGCCCCTTCCCCAAAAACCAAAATAAAATAAAAACTGCGGGGTTGTGTCACACATCATTAATCCCAGCCCTTGGGTGGCAGAGCCAAGCTATTTTCTGTGTGCTTGAAACCAGTCTGTTCTCAAGGGTGGGTTCCAGGACAGTCTGTAAAGACGCATAGAATCCATTTGCCCAAACAATCAAAATAAACAATAAAATAAAATAAAATAAAAAAAAGACAAGGGAGCAGAATTCTCTGACTATAAGAGATTCGTTTCTTTATATCCAACCACACTCAGCTAGCAATGGCACTGTGCTGACCAAGGGGAGTGTATTTAGGGTATTGAGTTTAGGCCAAGTGGGTTCCAGCTGTATGCTCATGAAAAGCCATTAACAATACTTGGTAGACTTTCCAGTGAATGCAGCATGTCTCAGTACACCCTGCATGGCCCAGGTTCAGCAAAGAGGAATATAATCCCACACTTCCAAAGCAAACCATATCCAAGTTAGACTTTCCATTGATTTACCCTCAGAAGAGGAGAGGAGAGGCATTAATTTGTAAAAGGAAGGCAGCAGGAGCCACAAGTATGATGAGGATGTTGATGAATAACAACACCTCTGGTCTCCTAAAATCAAGTACAATATATACTAAAATGGTTCATTCACATTCCTCAGAGATAATACCTTACCCACTGAGATGATGTTACTTGGATATCTATCATTCAAGAATGTTTGTCTTCCTGAGAGACAATACACTTTGTGAAAGATAAACTCTCACAGATATCTTGTGGCACGTGTTGGAAGGAGGTAAAGGAGCCTTGGAGAGTAAGAGGGCGCAAGGCATTATAATGCTAAAATTCACAAGGCCAGCACAACTGTTTGAGAAATTCCAGCAATGATGGGCCACATGCCGGCTGCCCTGCCTACTTTGGTTTTCATTTCCACGTCTTTGCCTTAGTTAACTCAACAAGATACCGAGATGGACGCTATCATATGATGTACTTTTCAAGGTCCTTTTTGTTCTTTGTGTTTTCTAGTGACAACGTAAGAATAATTTTCACGTGAAAAATTGTGAGGAGGCATTCCTATTGAGAAAGCACTGTCTTCCATGAAAAGGAAAACACCACCCAGGTTTAGATTCCTATCAAGAGTGAGGGGAAAGAAAAAGAAAATAAGAGAGAAGAAATGGGAGTTTACAGACAAAGGAAAAGGGAAAAAAGAAGAACACACTATGTTCTGTTGGTGACATTGACGTTCAATCCCATCAGCAGTAGGGAGGCAAACAAAAATTGATCTGTTTCAATTCCAACCCTGCTTTATTACTGAGAGTGTTCTCGGACAATCTCCAGAGGAAAGAGGAAATGTTTGTCTCAAAACTAATCAGAATAATGATATTTTTGATAATAGAAATAATAATTTAAAAATGAAATGCTCCTGTATTGATTTTATGCACGAGTATTCTGTCTGCAGGTATGCCCTTTCACCATAAGAGGGCACTACATGCCACCAAGTGACCTCTGGAATTTATAGATAGTCTATGCTCCTGGGCCCTATTTAATATATTTGTGTGTGCCTGTGTGCGCGCCCGAGCGTGTGTGTGTGTGTGTGTGTGTGTGTGTGTGTAAAATGGTAGAAGACTGGGCACTTGTATGATATTGCAACAGACAATAGGATGGGTTGTGGAGGCAGAATGCATACAAAGCCTGTGTGCCTGCGGAACTGGCAATACAAGCACCATGCCAACCGGATCTCTGATTTTACTCATGAAAAAAAGAAATGTGGACAAAGAAAGACTCACTTTGGAATCAGAATCTGTGTTTCTTCACATACTAACCCAAGTTCAAACAGGCACCACAACTTGTTTGTTCTGTGTAAGCATACACTACTAGACTAGTTCAGCTTTCCAGCAATTCAGGAAGTTTCATCTGAACCCCAGGCCAAGTTCCCTTTGTTCTTCTTCATTTATTTTTGAATTTTACCTGTGTGAAGGCCTGGTTAATTATTTTAACTCTAGTTATATTTGATTATGTAGGGAAGTCAGAGGATCTGGATTTCCAGGAGTGACCAGACATAAAGGCAAAGGTCTAAGTAATTAAAATATTAAATTGCGAGATGGAAAGACTTGAAAGGCGAAATTACTGGGCAGGGGCCATGATAGCTTATATCAACAGCACTCAGTAAGCTGTGTGAGTTTGAGTTCAACGGAGCCTCAGGTCAGTAAAAGCTGCATAGGGAAGCCTCATCATGAAAGAGCAAAAGAAAATAAGAAGGAGAAGAAGAAGTAAAAGAAGAAGAAGATGACCAGAAAGATAAAGAACAAAAAGAAGTCGAAGAGGGAGAAGAAGAAGGAAAGGAAGTCTTTGAAGTGGTAGAAGAAAGAAAGCAAGGAAGAATGAAAACCCAGTATGGAGCAGGAAATATCCCCACGTGCCTGTAATGTAACCACTCTGGTGGCAGGAGGACCTATGAGTTCATGGCCAGCCTGGTCTACAGACTCAGTGCTGGGACAGTCAAAGCCACAGAGAAAAATCAAGTCTTGAAAAATTGAAAACTATCTTTTTGCACTAAATCTAACTATAAATCTGAACATTTTCATGCTCAAACTGAGTAGGCCCATTAGCAGGGAGGCAGATGAGATGCACGCGCGCCACACACACACACACACACACACACACACACACACACACACACACACACTAAATGATGAAGCCAAAAACAAAAAATTTGACAATAGTTCAGTGAAAATCTAGAGAGAGACAAGAGGACTATCAGGATTTCAATGATTTTAAAATTCACAATGTATCCATGATTACAAATACAAGAAAATTAGGGCCAAGCTTTGTTAAGTCCTGCAGCAAGAATGGTCCCCTTTGCTTTTTGACAGGTCTAGACTTTCATGCATGACTTGCCATATCTCTTCTGTATAGTGAGAACAACAACATTAGTAGAGGTAAACTAATTTGAAGTAGCTCAATGCTTTCATATCTGTTCTCAGAAAGAAGACCTGCACCATGTAGTGGAGCACAGATAAAGGGACATGACCTGTCTTGAAAAAAAAAAGTGAAAATATAAAGTAAACAAAACAAAGTTTATTTTTCTCATAAACCTGAAATTAACTGAATTCCTATCAGCAATGCAGGATTTCCCTCCTTAACCAATGTTTAACAGGAAAGCATGGCACATGCATATCTGAGTATTCCAGTGGATATTGGTGCACAGTGTTTCTGAGGCAGAGGCAGAGAGGCAGGTTGATTTCTGACTTTCACTTCTGCCTGGCCTACCAAATGAGTTTCAAGGTACAAAGACAAAACCAGTTTCCAAAAGAAATGAAAGGAAGAAGGAAGGAAGGGAGAGACAGTGGAGGAAATGTAAATATGGAGACAGATAATACAAAAAACAAACAAATAACAAAAACAAAAACAAACAAACATCAAGACAAAAATGGTCACACAGTCCCTAAGGCAGAACACCACCTGATTCCTGAGTATTGTTCTGCTACTATTGTTCTCAGGTCTCATGTACTCAAAAATATGTAACAAAATTCCAACTTTTAGCCACATATAATGAATCAAGCCTCTGTTCTCAAAAATCTGATAGTGGAGATTTGTCAGCTCACCAGGAATTCAGTCTGAGTTCTAGAAAATAAATGGGTATACAGAGAAATGCTCAAAAAAAAAAAAAAAATACAGAAAGTCTCTCCAGTACTAAGTCATCTCCCAAGGCTTTTCTTGTTTGTTTTTTTTGTTTTTTGTTTTTTCTTTTTTGTTTTTTTGTTTTTTTGTTTTTTTGAAATTTCGCACATTTGACTTCTGCTGGAAATGAAGCCAAGTCCCTAAATTTATCACTCTATCTTTCTCTACTTTCCTCTATTAATATCACTATGAGTTCAACAGGATGATTGGCTACCTTATTTGAAAGTTGGCTTGATCCTGTGTAATGCTTTGGTTATGTAGCACCAATTGTCAACTTCCCAGTGAAAGAGAGCTTGCCCTTTCTTGACATACTCTGCCTATAAGTTGAAATCCTTGTAAAAGTTCTTCTGCACTGGCAGGTGGTACTCAGATTTCACTGATTTTAATCATGTGCATGGCTAAACCACATGCATAATCTAAAAACTGATAATTCCAGGATCCATGGAGAAAACTAATTATAGCTGATGCACTAACAGAGCAATGTGTGAAAGAGAGAGAACCAGAAGCCTAACCCTAACACCAGGTGGATTTGGTTGAGGGGAAGGAGTTGTGGGAAGAAGGGAAACTGTGGTCAGAACACTTTGTATGAAATCAAACCTGAAGGATCTAAAGAAAGAAGTGAAATAGCATTTCCACCATAGCCCCTTCCCCAAAAACCAAAATAAAATAAAAACTGCGGGGTTGTGTCACACATCATTAATCCCAGCCCTTGGGTGGCAGAGCCAAGCTATTTTCTGTGTGCTTGAAACCAGTCTGTTCTCAAGGGTGGGTTCCAGGACAGTCTGTAAAGACGCATAGAATCCATTTGCCCAAACAATCAAAATAAACAATAAAATAAAATAAAATAAAAAGACAAGGGAGCAGAATTCTCTGACTATAAGAGATTCGTTTCTTTATATCCAACCACACTCAGCTAGCAATGGCACTGTGCTGACCAAGGGGAGTGTATTTAGGCTATTGAGTTTAGGCCAAGTGGGTTCCAGCTGTATGCTCATGAAAAGCCATTAACAATACTTGGTAGACTTTCCAGTGAATGCAGCATGTCTCAGTACACCCTGCATGGCCCAGGTTCAGCAAAGAGGAATATAATCCCACACTTCCAAAGCAAACCATATCCAAGTTAGACTTTCCATTGATTTACCCTCAGAAGAGGAGAGGAGAGGCATTAATTTGTAAAAGGAAGGCAGCAGGAGCCACAAGTATGATGAGGATGTTGATGAATAACAACATCTCTGGTCTCCTAAAATCAAGTACAATATATACTAAAATGGTTCATTCACATTCCTCAGAGATAATACCTTACCCACTGAGATGATGTTACTTGGATATCTATCATTCAAGAATGTTTGTCTTCCTGAGAGACAATACACTTTGTGAAAGATAAACTCTCACAGATATCTTGTGGCACGTGTTGGAAGGAGGTAAAGGAGCCTTGGAGAGTAAGAGGGCGCAAGGCATTATAATGCTAAAATTCACAAGGCCAGCACAACTGTTTGAGAAATTCCAGCAATGATGGGCCACATGCCGGCTGCCCTGCCTACTTTGGTTTTCATTTCCACGTCTTTGCCTTAGTTAACTCAACAAGATACCGAGATGGACGCTATCATATGATGTACTTTTCAAGGTCCTTTTTGTTCTTTGTGTTTTCTAGTGACAACGTAAGAATAATTTTCACGTGAAAAATTGTGAGGAGGCATTCCTATTGAGAAAGCACTGTCTTCCATGAAAAGGAAAACACCACCCAGGTTTAGATTCCTATCAAGAGTGAGGGGAAAGAAAAAGAAAATAAGAGAGAAGAAATGGGAGTTTACAGACAAAGGAAAAGGGAAAAAAGAAGAACACACTATGTTCTGTTGGTGACATTGACGTTCAATCCCATCAGCAGTAGGGAGGCAAACAAAAATTGATCTGTTTCAATTCCAACCCTGCTTTATTACTGAGAGTGTTCTCGGACAATCTCCAGAGGAAAGAGGAAATGTTTGTCTCAAAACTAATCAGAATAATGATATTTTTGATAATAGAAATAATAATTTAAAAATGAAATGCTCCTGTATTGATTTTATGCACGAGTATTCTGTCTGCAGGTATGCCCTTTCACCATAAGAGGGCACTACATGCCACCAAGTGACCTCTGGAATTTATAGATAGTCTATGCTCCTGGGCCCTATTTAATATATTTGTGTGTGCCTGTGTGCGCGCCCGAGCGAGTGTGAGTGTGTGTGTGTGTGTGTGTGTGTGTAAAATGGTAGAAGACTGGGCACTTGTATGATATTGCAACAGACAATAGGATGGGTTGTGGAGGCAGAATGCATACAAAGCCTGTGTGCCTGCGGAACTGGCAATACAAGCACCATGCCAACCGGATCTCTGATTTTACTCATGAAAAAAAGAAATGTGGACAAAGAAAGACTCACTTTGGAATCAGAATCTGTGTTTCTTCACATACTAACCCAAGTTCAAACAGGCACCACAACTTGTTTGTTCTGTGTAAGCATACACTACTAGACTAGTTCAGCTTTCCAGCAATTCAGGAAGTTTCATCTGAACCCCAGGCCAAGTTCCCTTTGTTCTTCTTCATTTATTTTTGAATTTTACCTGTGTGAAGGCCTGGTTAATTATTTTAACTCTAGTTATATTTGATTATGTAGGGAAGTCAGAGGATCTGGATTTCCAGGAGTGACCAGACATAAAGGCAAAGGTCTAAGTAATTAAAATATTAAATTGCGAGATGGAAAGACTTGAAAGGCGAAATTACTGGGCAGGGGCCATGATAGCTTATATCAACAGCACTCAGTAAGCTGTGTGAGTTTGAGTTCAACGGAGCCTCAGGTCAGTAAAAGCTGCATAGGGAAGCCTCATCATGAAAGAGCAAAAGAAAATAAGAAGGAGAAGAAGAAGTAAAAGAAGAAGAAGATGACCAGAAAGATAAAGAACAAAAAGAAGTCGAAGAGGGAGAAGAAGAAGGAAAGGAAGTCTTTGAAGTGGTAGAAGAAAGAAAGCAAGGAAGAATGAAAACCCAGTATGGAGCAGGAAATATCCCCACGTGCCTGTAATGTAACCACTCTGGTGGCAGGAGGACCTATGAGTTCATGGCCAGCCTGGTCTACAGACTCAGTGCTGGGACAGTCAAAGCCACAGAGAAAAATCAAGTCTTGAAAAATTGAAAACTATCTTTTTGCACTAAATCTAACTATAAATCTGAACATTTTCATGCTCAAACTGAGTAGGCCCATTAGCAGGGAGGCAGATGAGATGCACGCGCGCACACACACACACACACACACACACACACACACACACACACACACACACACACTAAATGATGAAGCCAAAAACAAAAAATTTGACAATAGTTCAGTGAAAATCTAGAGAGAGACAAGAGGACTATCAGGATTTCAATGATTTTAAAATTCACAATGTATCCATGATTACAAATACAAGAAAATTAGGGCCAAGCTTTGTTAAGTCCTGCAGCAAGAATGGTCCCCTTTGCTTTTTGACAGGTCTAGACTTTCATGCATGACTTGCCATGTGTCTTCTGTATAGTGAGAACAACAACATTAGTAGAGGTAAACTAATTTGAAGTAGCTCAATGCTTTCATATCTGTTCTCAGAAAGAAGACCTGCACCATGTAGTGGAGCACAGATAAAGGGACATGACCTGTCTTGAAAAAAAAAGTGAAAATATAAAGTAAACAAAACAAAGTTTATTTTTCTCATAAACCTGAAATTAACTGAATTCCTATCAGCAATGCAGGATTTCCCTCCTTAACCAATGTTTAACAGGAAAGCATGGCACATGCATATCTGAGTATTCCAGTGGATATTGGTGCACAGTGTTTCTGAGGCAGAGGCAGAGAGGACAGGTTGATTTCTGACTTTCACTTCTGCCTGGCCTACCAAATGAGTTACACTCTCAAGGTACAAAGACAAAACCAGTTTCCAAAAGAAATGAAAGGAAGAAGGAAGGAAGGGAGAGACAGTGGAGGAAATGTAAATATGGAGACAGATAATACAAAAAACAAACAAATAACAAAAACAAAAACAAACAAACATCAAGACAAAAATGGTCACACAGTCCCTAAGGCAGAACACCACCTGATTCCTGAGTATTGTTCTGCTACTATTGTTCTCAGGTCTCATGTACTCAAAAATATGTAACAAAATTCCAACTTTTAGCCACAGATAATGAATCAAGCCTCTGTTCTCAAAAATCTGATAGTGGAGATTTGTCAGCTCACCAGGAATTCAGTCTGAGTTCTAGAAAATAAATGGGTATACAGAGAAATGCTCAAAAAAAAAAAAAAAAATACAGAAAGTCTCTCCAGTACTAAGTCATCTCCCAAGGCTTTTCTTGTTTGTTTTTTTGTTTTTTGTTTTTGTTTTTTGTTTTTTTTTGTTTTTTTGTTTTTTTGAAATTTCGCACATTTGACTTCTGCTGGAAATGAAGCCAAGTCCCTAAATTTATCACTCTATCTTTCTCTACTTTCCTCTATTAATATCACTATGAGTTCAACAGGATGATTGGCTACCTTATTTGAAAGTTGGCTTGATCCTGTGTAATGCTTTGGTTATGTAGCACCAATTGTCAACTCCCAGTGAAAGAGAGCTTGCCCTTTCTTGACATACTCTGCCTATAAGTTGAAATCCTTGTAAAAGTTCTTCTGCACTGGCAGGTGGTACTCAGATTTCACTGATTTTAATCATGTGCATGGCTAAACCACATGCATAATCTAAAAACTGATAATTCCAGGATCCATGGAGAAAACTAATTATAGCTGATGCACTAACAGAGCAATGTGTGAAAGAGAGAGAACCAGAAGCCTAACCCTAACACCAGGTGGATTTGGTTGAGGGGAAGGAGTTGTGGGAAGAAGGGAAACTGTGGTCAGAACACTTTGTATGAAATCAAACCTGAAGGATCTAAAGAAAGAAGTGAAATAGCATTTCCACCATAGCCCCTTCCCCAAAAACCAAAATAAAATAAAAACTGTGGGGTTGTGTCACACATCATTAATCCCAGCCCTTGGGTGGCAGAGCCAAGCTATTTTCTGTGTGCTTGAAACCAGTCTGTTCTCAAGGGTGGGTTCCAGGACAGTCTGTAAAGACGCATAGAATCCATTTGCCCAAACAATCAAAATAAACAATAAAATAAAATAAAATATAAAAAGACAAGGGAGCAGAATTCTCTGACTATAAGAGATTCGTTTCTTTATATCCAACCACACTCAGCTAGCAATGGCACTGTGCTGACCAAGGGGAGTGTATTTAGGGTATTGAGTTTAGGCAAAGTGGGTTCCAGCTGTATGCTCATGAAAAGCCATTAACAATACTTGGTAGACTTTCCAGTGAATGCAGCATGTCTCAGTACACCCTGCATGGCCCAGGTTCAGCAAAGAGGAATATAATCCCACACTTCCAAAGCAAACCATATCCAAGTTAGACTTTCCATTGATTTACCCTCAGAAGAGGAGAGGAGAGGCATTAATTTGTAAAAGGAAGGCAGCAGGAGCCACAAGTATGATGAGGATGTTGATGAATAACAACACATCTGGTCTCCTAAAATCAAGTACAATATATACTAAAATGGTTCATTCACATTCCTCAGAGATAATACCTTACCCACTGAGATGATGTTACTTGGATATCTATCATTCAAGAATGTTTGTCTTCCTGAGAGACAATACACTTTGTGAAAGATAAACTCTCACAGATATCTTGTGGCACGTGTTGGAAGGAGGTAAAGGAGCCTTGGAGAGTAAGAGGGCGCAAGGCATTATAATGCTAAAATTCACAAGGCCAGCACAACTGTTTGAGAAATTCCAGCAATGATGGGCCACATGCCGGCTGCCCTGCCTACTTTGGTTTTCATTTCCACGTCTTTGCCTTAGTTAACTCAACAAGATACCGAGATGGACGCTATCATATGATGTACTTTTCAAGGTCCTTTTTGTTCTTTGTGTTTTCTAGTGACAACGTAAGAATCAATTTTCACGTGAAAAATTGTGAGGAGGCATTCCTATTGAGAAAGCACTGTCTTCCATGAAAAGGAAAACACCACCCAGGTTTAGATTCCTATCAAGAGTGAGGGGAAAGAAAAAGAAAATAAGAGAGAAGAAATGGGAGTTTACAGACAAAGGAAAAGGGAAAAAAGAAGAACACACTATGTTCTGTTGGTGACATTGACGTTCAATCCCATCAGCAGTAGGGAGGCAAACAAAAATTGATCTGTTTCAATTCCAACCCTGCTTTATTACTGAGAGTGTTCTCGGACAATCTCCAGAGGAAAGAGGAAATGTTTGTCTCAAAACTAATCAGAATAATGATATTTTTGATAATAGAAATAATAATTTAAAAATGAAATGCTCCTGTATTGATTTTATGCACGAGTATTCTGTCTGCAGGTATGCCCTTTCACCATAAGAGGGCACTACATGCCACCAAGTGACCTCTGGAATTTATAGATAGTCTATGCTCCTGGGCCCTATTTAATATATTTGTGTGTGCCTGTGTGCGCGCCCGAGCGAGTGTGTGTGTGTGTGTGTGTGTGTGTGTGTGTAAAATGGTAGAAGACTGGGCACTTGTATGATATTGCAACAGACAATAGGATGGGTTGTGGAGGCAGAATGCATACAAAGCCTGTGTGCCTGCGGAACTGGCAATACAAGCACCATGCCAACCGGATCTCTGATTTTACTCATGAAAAAAAGAAATGTGGACAAAGAAAGACTCACTTTGGAATCAGAATCTGTGTTTCTTCACATACTAACCCAAGTTCAAACAGGCACCACAACTTGTTTGTTCTGTGTAAGCATACACTACTAGACTAGTTCAGCTTTCCAGCAATTCAGGAAGTTTCATCTGAACCCCAGGCCAAGTTCCCTTTGTTCTTCTTCATTTATTTTTGAATTTTACCTGTGTGAAGGCCTGGTTAATTATTTTAACTCTAGTTATATTTGATTATGTAGGGAAGTCAGAGGATCTGGATTTCCAGGAGTGACCAGACATAAAGGCAAAGGTCTAAGTAATTAAAATATTAAATTGCGAGATGGAAAGACTTGAAAGGCGAAATTACTGGGCAGGGGCCATGATAGCTTATATCAACAGCACTCAGTAAGCTGTGTGAGTTTGAGTTCAACGGAGCCTCAGGTCAGTAAAAGCTGCATAGGGAAGCCTCATCATGAAAGAGCAAAAGAAAATAAGAAGGAGAAGAAGAAGTAAAAGAAGAAGAAGATGACCAGAAAGATAAAGAACAAAAAGAAGTCGAAGAGGGAGAAGAAGAAGGAAAGGAAGTCTTTGAAGTGGTAGAAGAAAGAAAGCAAGGAAGAAAGATGAAAACCCAGTATGGAGCAGGAAATATCCCCACGTGCCTGTAATGTAACCACTCTGGTGGCAGGAGGACCTATGAGTTCATGGCCAGCCTGGTCTACAGACTCAGTGCTGGGACAGTCAAAGCCACAGAGAAAAATCAAGTCTTGAAAAATTGAAAACTATCTTTTTGCACTAAATCTAACTATAAATCTGAACATTTTCATGCTCAAACTGAGTAGGCCCATTAGCAGGGAGGCAGATGAGATGCACACACACACACACACACACACACACACTCACACACTCACACACACACACACACTAAATGATGAAGCCAAAAACAAAAAATTTGACAATAGTTCAGTGAAAATCTAGAGAGAGACAAGAGGACTATCAGGATTTCAATGATTTTAAAATTCACAATGTATCCATGATTACAAATACAAGAAAATTAGGGCCAAGCTTTGTTAAGTCCTGCAGCAAGAATGGTCCCCTTTGCTTTTTGACAGGTCTAGACTTTCATGCATGACTTGCCATGTGTCTTCTGTATAGTGAGAACAACAACATTAGTAGAGGTAAACTAATTTGAAGTAGCTCAATGCTTTCATATCTGTTCTCAGAAAGAAGACCTGCACCATGTAGTGGAGCACAGATAAAGGGACATGACCTGTCTTAAAAAAAAAAACAAGTGAAAATATAAAGTAAACAAAACAAAGTTTATTTTTCCTCATAAACCTGAAATTAACTGAATTCCTATCAGCAATGCAGGATTTCCCTCCTTAACCAATGTTTAACTGGAAAGCATGGCACATGCATATCTGAGTATTCCAGTGGATATTGGTGCACAGTGTTTCTGAGGAAGAGGCAGAAGGGAGGGAGGCAGAGGCAGAGAGGCAGGTTGATTTCTGACTTTCACTTCTGCCTGGCCTACCAAATGAGTTCCTTCAAGGTACAAAGACAAAACCAGTTTCCAAAAGAAATGAAAGGAAGAAGGAAGGAAGGGAGAGACAGTGGAGGAAATGTAAATATGGAGACAGATAATACAAACAACAAACAAATAACAAAAACAAAAACAAACAAACATCAAGACAAAAATGGTCATACAGTCCCTAAGGCAGAACACCACCTGATTCCTGAGTATTGTTCTGCTACTATTGTTCTCAGGTCTCATGTACTCAAAAATATATAACAAAATTCCAACTTTTAGCCACAGATAATGAATCAAGCCTCTGTTCTCAAAAATCTGATAGTGGAGATTTGTCAGCTCACCAGGAATTCAGTATGAGTTCTAGAAAATAAATGGGTATACAGAGAAATGCTGAAAAAAAAAAAAAAAAATACAGAAAGTCTCTCCAGTACTAAGTCATCTCCCAAGGCTTTTCTTGTTTGTTTTTTTTGTTTTTTTTTTTTCTTTTGTTTTTTTTTGTTTTTTTGTTTTTTTGAAATTTCGCACATTTGACTTCTGCTGGAAATGAAGCCAAGTCCCTAAATTTATCACTCTATCTTTCTCTACTTTCCTCTATTAATATCACTATGAGTTCAACAGGATGATTGGCTACCTTATTTGAAAGTTGGCTTGATCCTGTGTAATGCTTTGGTTATGTAGCACCAATTGTCAAGGCTATAGACCCAGTGACAGAGAGCTTGCCCTTTCTTGACATACTCTGCCTATAAGTTGAAATCCTTGTAAAAGTTCTTCTGCACTGGCAGGTGGTACTCAGATTTCACTGATTTTAATCATGTGCATGGCTAAACCACATGCATAATCTAAAAACTGATAATTCCAGGATCCATGGAGAAAACTAATTATAGCTGATGCACTAACAGAGCAATGTGTGAAAGAGAGAGAACCAGAAGCCTAACCCTAACACCAGGTGGATTTGGTTGAGGGGAAGGAGTTGTGGGAAGAAGGGAAACTGTGGTCAGAACACTTTGTATGAAATCAAACCTGAAGGATCTAAAGAAAGAAGTGAAATAGCATTCCCACCATAGCCCCTTCCCCAAAAACCAAAATAAAATAAAAACTGCGGGGTTGTGTCACACATCATTAATCCCAGCCCTTGGGTGGCAGAGCCAAGCTATTTTCTGTGTGCTTGAAACCAGTCTGTTCTCAAGGGTGGGTTCCAGGACAGTCTGTAAAGACGCATAGAATCCATTTGCCCAAACAATCAAAATAAACAATAAAATAAAATAAAATAAAAAGACAAGGGAGCAGAATTCTCTGACTCTAAGAGATTCGTTTCTTTATATCCAACCACACTCAGCTAGCAATGGCACTGTGCTGACCAAGGGGAGGGTATTTAGGGTATTGAGTTTAGGCCAAGTGGGTTCCAGCTGTATGCTCATGAAAAGCCATTAACAATACTTGGTAGACTTTCCAGTGAATGCAGCATGTCTCAGTACACCCTGCATGGCCCAGGTTCAGCAAAGAGGAATATAATCCCACACTTCCAAAGCAAGCCATATCCAAGTTAGACTTTCCATTGATTTACCCTCAGAAGAGGAGGAGGAGAGGCATTAATTTGTAAAAGGAAGGCAGCAGGAGCCACAAGTATGATGAGGATGTTGATGAATAACAACACATCTGGTCTCCTAAAATCAAGTACAATATATACTAAAATGGTTCATTCACATTCCTCAGAGATAATACCTTACCCACTGAGATGATGTTACTTGGATATCTATCATTCAAGAATGTTTGTCTTCCTGAGAGACAATACACTTTGTGGAAGATAAACTCTCACAGATATCTTGTGGCACGTGTTGGAAGGAGGTAAAGGAGCCTTGGAGAGTAAGAGGGCGCAAGGCATTATAATGCTAAAATTCACAAGGCCAGCACAACTGTTTGAGAAATTCCAGCAATGATGGGCCACATGCCGGCTGCCCTGCCTACTTTGGTTTTCATTTCCACGTCTTTGCCTTAGTTAACTCAACAAGATACCGAGATGGACGCTATCATATGATGTACTTTTCAAGGTCCTTTTTGTTCTTTGTGTTTTCTAGTGACAACGTAAGAATCAATTTTCACGTGAAAAATTGTGAGGAGGCATTCCTATTGAGAAAGCACTGTCTTCCATGAAAAGGAAAACACCACCCAGGTTTAGATTCCTATCAAGAGTGAGGGGAAAGAAAAAGAAAATAAGAGAGAAGAAATGGGAGTTTACAGACAAAGGAAAAGGGAAAAAAGAAGAACACACTATGTTCTGTTGGTGACATTGGCGTTCAATCCCATCAGCAGTAGGGAGGCAAACAAAAATTGATCTGTTTGAATTCCAACCCTGCTTTATTACTGAGAGTGTTCTCGGACAACCTCCAGAGGAAAGAGGATAATGTTTGTCTCAAAACTAATCAGAATAATGATATTTTTGATAATAGAAATAATAATTTAAAAATGAAATGCTCCTGTATTGATTTTATGCACTGAGTATTCTGTCTGCAGGTATGCCCTTTCACCATAAGAGGGCACTACATGCCACCAAGTGACCTCTGGAATTTATAGATAGTCTATGCTCCTGGGCCCTATTTAATATATTTGTGTGTGCCTGTGTGCGCGCCGAGCGAGTGTGTGTGTGTGTGTGTGTGTGTGTGTGTGTGTGTAAAATGGTAGAAGACTGGGCACTTGTATGATATTGCAACAGACAATAGGATGGGTTGTGGAGGCAGAATGCATACAAAGCCTGTGTGCCTGCGGAACTGGCAATACAAGCACCATGCCAACCGGATCTCTGATTTTACTCATGAAAAAAAGAAATGTGGACAAAGAAAGACTCACTTTGGAATCAGAATCTGTGTTTCTTCACATACTAACCCAAGTTCAAACAGGCACCACAACTTGTTTGTTCTGTGTAAGCATACACTACTAGACTAGTTCAGCTTTCCAGCAATTCAGGAAGTTTCATCTGAACCCCAGGCCAAGTTCCCTTTGTTCTTCTTCATTTATTTTTGAATTTTACCTGTGTGAAGGCCTGGTTAATTATTTTAACTCTAGTTATATTTGATTATGTAGGGAAGTCAGAGGATCTGGATTTCCAGGAGTGACCAGACATAAAGGCAAAGGTCTAAGTAATTAAAATATTAAATTGCGAGATGGAAAGACTTGAAAGGCGAAATTACTGGGCAGGGGCCATGATAGCTTATATCAACAGCACTCAGTAAGCTGTGTGAGTTTGAGTTCAACGGAGCCTCAGGTCAGTAAAAGCTGCATAGGGAAGCCTCATCATGAAAGAGCAAAAGAAAATAAGAAGGAGAAGAAGAAGTAAAAGAAGAAGAAGATGACCAGAAAGATAAAGAACAAAAAGAAGTCGAAGAGGGAGAAGAAGAAGGAAAGGAAGTCTTTGAAGTGGTAGAAGAAAGAAAGCAAGGAAGAATGAAAACCCAGTATGGAGCAGGAAATATCCCCACGTGCCTGTAATGTAACCACTCTGGTGGCAGGAGGACCTATGAGTTCATGGCCAGCCTGGTCTACAGACTCAGTGCTGGGACAGTCAAAGCCACAGAGAAAAATCAAGTCTTGAAAAATTGAAAACTATCTTTTTGCACTAAATCTAACTATAAATCTGAACATTTTCATGCTCAAACTGAGTAGGCCCATTAGCAGGGAGGCAGATGAGATGCACGCGCGCACACACACACACACACACACTCACACACTCACACACACACACACACACTAAATGATGAAGCCAAAAACAAAAAATTTGACAATAGTTCAGTGAAAATCTAGAGAGAGACAAGAGGACTATCAGGATTTCAATGATTTTAAAATTCACAATGTATCCATGATTACAAATACAAGAAAATTAGGGCCAAGCTTTGTTAAGTCCTGCAGCAAGAATGGTCCCCTTTGCTTT
The DNA here is from genome assembly GCF_943737965.1 of Phodopus roborovskii. Classification (NCBI taxonomy): domain Eukaryota; kingdom Metazoa; phylum Chordata; class Mammalia; order Rodentia; family Cricetidae; genus Phodopus; species Phodopus roborovskii. The sequence goes on from NW_026126999.1 coordinate 497,857, forward strand.
TTGACAGGTCTAGACTTTCATGCATGACTTGCCATGTGTCTTCTGTATAGTGAGAACAACAACATTAGTAGAGGTAAACTAATTTGAAGTAGCTCAATGCTTTCATATCTGTTCTCAGAAAGAAGACCTGCACCATGTAGTGGAGCACAGATAAAGGGACATGACCTGTCTTGAAAATAAAAGTGAAAATATAAAGTAAACAAAACAAAGTTTATTTTTCTCATAAACCTGAAATTAACTGAATTCCTATCAGCAATGCAGGATTTCCCTCCTTAACCAATGTTTAACAGGAAAGCATGGCACATGCATATCTGAGTATTCCAGTGGATATTGGTGCACAGTGTTTCTGAGGCAGAGGCAGAGAGGCAGGTTGATTTCTGACTTTCACTTCTGCCTGGCCTACCAAATGAGTTTCAAGGTACAAAGACAAAACCAGTTTCCAAAAGAAATGAAAGGAAGAAGGAAGGAAGGGAGAGACAGTGGAGGAAATGTAAATATGGAGACAGATAATACAAAAAACAAACAAATAACAAAAACAAAAACAAACAAACATCAAGACAAAAATGGTCACACAGTCCCTAAGGCAGAACACCACCTGATTCCTGAGTATTGTTCTGCTACTATTGTTCTCAGGTCTCATGTACTCAAAAATATGTAACAAAATTCCAACTTTTAGCCACATATAATGAATCAAGCCTCTGTTCTCAAAAATCTGATAGTGGAGATTTGTCAGCTCACCAGGAATTCAGTCTGAGTTCTAGAAAATAAATGGGTAAACAGAGAAATGCTCAAAAAAAAAAAAAATACAGAAAGTCTCTCCAGTACTAAGTCATCTCCCAAGGCTTTTCTTGTTTGTTTTTTTGTTTTTTGTTTTTTGTTTTTTGTTTTTTTTTGTTTTTTTGTTTTTTTGAAATTTCGCACATTTGACTTCTGCTGGAAATGAAGCCAAGTCCCTAAATTTATCACTCTATCTTTCTCTACTTTCCTCTATTAATATCACTATGAGTTCAACAGGATGATTGGCTACCTTATTTGAAAGTTGGCTTGATCCTGTGTAATGCTTTGGTTATGTAGCACCAATTGTCAACCCCAGTGAAAGAGAGCTTGCCCTTTCTTGACATACTCTGCCTATAAGTTGAAATCCTTGTAAAAGTTCTTCTGCACTGGCAGGTGGTACTCAGATTTCACTGATTTTAATCATGTGCATGGCTAAACCACATGCATAATCTAAAAACTGATAATTCCAGGATCCATGGAGAAAACTAATTATAGCTGATGCACTAACAGAGCAATGTGTGAAAGAGAGAGAACCAGAAGCCTAACCCTAACACCAGGTGGATTTGGTTGAGGGGAAGGAGTTGTGGGAAGAAGGGAAACTGTGGTCAGAACACTTTGTATGAAATCAAACCTGAAGGATCTAAAGAAAGAAGTGAAATAGCATTTCCACCATAGCCCCTTCCCCAAAAACCAAAATAAAATAAAAACTGCGGGGTTGTGTCACACATCATTAATCCCAGCCCTTGGGTGGCAGAGCCAAGCTATTTTCTGTGTGCTTGAAACCAGTCTGTTCTCAAGGGTGGGTTCCAGGACAGTCTGTAAAGACGCATAGAATCCATTTGCCCAAACAATCAAAATAAACAATAAAATAAAATAAAATAAAAAGACAAGGGAGCAGAATTCTCTGACTATAAGAGATTCGTTTCTTTATATCCAACCACACTCAGCTAGCAATGGCACTGTGCTGACCAAGGGGAGTGTATTTAGGCTATTGAGTTTAGGCCAAGTGGGTTCCAGCTGTATGCTCATGAAAAGCCATTAACAATACTTGGTAGACTTTCCAGTGAATGCAGCATGTCTCAGTACACCCTGCATGGCCCAGGTTCAGCAAAGAGGAATATAATCCCACACTTCCAAAGCAAACCATATCCAAGTTAGACTTTCCATTGATTTACCCTCAGAAGAGGAGAGGAGAGGCATTAATTTGTAAAAGGAAGGCAGCAGGAGCCACAAGTATGATGAGGATGTTGATGAATAACAACACATCTGGTCTCCTAAAATCAAGTACAATATATACTAAAATGGTTCATTCACATTCCTCAGAGATAATACCTTACCCACTGAGATGATGTTACTTGGATATCTATCATTCAAGAATGTTTGTCTTCCTGAGAGACAATACACTTTGTGAAAGATAAACTCTCACAGATATCTTGTGGCACGTGTTGGAAGGAGGTAAAGGAGCCTTGGAGAGTAAGAGGGCGCAAGGCATTATAATGCTAAAATTCACAAGGCCAGCACAACTGTTTGAGAAATTCCAGCAATGATGGGCCACATGCCGGCTGCCCTGCCTACTTTGGTTTTCATTTCCACGTCTTTGCCTTAGTTAACTCAACAAGATACCGAGATGGACGCTATCATATGATGTACTTTTCAAGGTCCTTTTTGTTCTTTGTGTTTTCTAGTGACAACGTAAGAATAATTTTCACGTGAAAAATTGTGAGGAGGCATTCCTATTGAGAAAGCACTGTCTTCCATGAAAAGGAAAACACCACCCAGGTTTAGATTCCTATCAAGAGTGAGGGGAAAGAAAAAGAAAATAAGAGAGAAGAAATGGGAGTTTACAGACAAAGGAAAAGGGAAAAAAGAAGAACACACTATGTTCTGTTGGTGACATTGACGTTCAATCCCATCAGCAGTAGGGAGGCAAACAAAAATTGATCTGTTTCAATTCCAACCCTGCTTTATTACTGAGAGTGTTCTCGGACAATCTCCAGAGGAAAGAGGAAATGTTTGTCTCAAAACTAATCAGAATAATGATATTTTTGATAATAGAAATAATAATTTAAAAATGAAATGCTCCTGTATTGATTTTATGCACGAGTATTCTGTCTGCAGGTATGCCCTTTCACCATAAGAGGGCACTACATGCCACCAAGTGACCTCTGGAATTTATAGATAGTCTATGCTCCTGGGCCCTATTTAATATATTTGTGTGTGCCTGTGTGCGCGCCCGAGCGAGTGAGTGTGTGTGTGTGTGTGTGTGTGTGTGTAAAATGGTAGAAGACTGGGCACTTGTATGATATTGCAACAGACAATAGGATGGGTTGTGGAGGCAGAATGCATACAAAGCCTGTGTGCCTGCGGAACTGGCAATACAAGCACCATGCCAACCGGATCTCTGATTTTACTCATGAAAAAAAGAAATGTGGACAAAGAAAGACTCACTTTGGAATCAGAATCTGTGTTTCTTCACATACTAACCCAAGTTCAAACAGGCACCACAACTTGTTTGTTCTGTGTAAGCATACACTACTAGACTAGTTCAGCTTTCCAGCAATTCAGGAAGTTTCATCTGAACCCCAGGCCAAGTTCCCTTTGTTCTTCTTCATTTATTTTTGAATTTTACCTGTGTGAAGGCCTGGTTAATTATTTTAACTCTAGTTATATTTGATTATGTAGGGAAGTCAGAGGATCTGGATTTCCAGGAGTGACCAGACATAAAGGCAAAGGTCTAAGTAATTAAAATATTAAATTGCGAGATGGAAAGACTTGAAAGGCGAAATTACTGGGCAGGGGCCATGATAGCTTATATCAACAGCACTCAGTAAGCTGTGTGAGTTTGAGTTCAACGGAGCCTCAGGTCAGTAAAAGCTGCATAGGGAAGCCTCATCATGAAAGAGCAAAAGAAAATAAGAAGGAGAAGAAGAAGTAAAAGAAGAAGAAGATGACCAGAAAGATAAAGAACAAAAAGAAGTCGAAGAGGGAGAAGAAGAAGGAAAGGAAGTCTTTGAAGTGGTAGAAGAAAGAAAGCAAGGAAGAATGAAAACCCAGTATGGAGCAGGAAATATCCCCACGTGCCTGTAATGTAACCACTCTGGTGGCAGGAGGACCTATGAGTTCATGGCCAGCCTGGTCTACAGACTCAGTGCTGGGACAGTCAAAGCCACAGAGAAAAATCAAGTCTTGAAAAATTGAAAACTATCTTTTTGCACTAAATCTAACTATAAATCTGAACATTTTCATGCTCAAACTGAGTAGGCCCATTAGCAGGGAGGCAGATGAGATGCACGCGCACACACACACACACACACACACACACACACACTCACCACACACACACACACACTAAATGATGAAGCCAAAAACAAAAAATTTGACAATAGTTCAGTGAAAATCTAGAGAGAGACAAGAGGACTATCAGGATTTCAATGATTTTAAAATTCACAATGTATCCATGATTACAAAAACAAGAAAATGAGGGCCAAGCTTTGTTAAGTCCTGCAGCAAGAATGGTCCCCTTTGCTTTTTGACAGGTCTAGACTTTCATGCATGACTTGCCATGTCTCTTCTGTATAGTGAGAACAACAACATTAGTAGAGGTAAACTAATTTGAAGTAGCTCAATGCTTTCATATCTGTTCTCAGAAAGAAGACCTGCACCATGTAGTGGAGCACAGATAAAGGGACATGACCTGTCTTGAAAAAAAAAAGTGAAAATATAAAGTAAACAAAACAAAGTTTATTTTTCTCATAAACCTGAAATTAACTGAATTCCTATCAGCAATGCAGGATTTCCCTCCTTAACCAATGTTTAACAGGAAAGCATGGCACATGCATATCTGAGTATTCCAGTGGATATTGGTGCACAGTGTTTCTGAGGCAGAGGCAGAGAGGCAGGTTGATTTCTGACTTTCACTTCTGCCTGGCCTACCAAATGAGTTTCAAGGTACAAAGACAAAACCAGTTTCCAAAAGAAATGAAAGGAAGAAGGAAGGAAGGGAGAGACAGTGGAGGAAATGTAAATATGGAGACAGATAATACAAAAAACAAACAAATAACAAAAACAAAAACAAACAAACATCAAGACAAAAATGGTCACACAGTCCCTAAGGCAGAACACCACCTGATTCCTGAGTATTGTTCTGCTACTATTGTTCTCAGGTCTCATGTACTCAAAAATATGTAACAAAATTCCAACTTTTAGCCACATATAATGAATCAAGCCTCTGTTCTCAAAAATCTGATAGTGGAGATTTGTCAGCTCACCAGGAATTCAGTCTGAGTTCTAGAAAATAAATGGGTATACAGAGAAATGCTCAAAAAAAAAAAAAAAAATACAGAAAGTCTCTCCAGTGCTAAGTCATCTCCCAAGCCTTTTCTTGTTTGTTTTTTTGTGTTTTTTTTTTTTGTTTTTTGTTTTTTTTTGTTTTTTTGTTTTTTTGAAATTTCGCACATTTGACTTCTGCTGGAAATGAAGCCAAGTCCCTAAATTTATCACTCTATCTTTCTCTACTTTCCTCTATTAATATCACTATGAGTTCAACAGGATGATTGGCTACCTTATTTGAAAGTTGGCTTGATCCTGTGTAATGCTTTGGTTATGTAGCACCAATTGTCAACCCCAGTGAAAGAGAGCTTGCCCTTTCTTGACATACTCTGCCTATAAGTTGAAATCCTTGTAAAAGTTCTTCTGCACTGGCAGGTGGTACTCAGATTTCACTGATTTTAATCATGTGCATGGCTAAACCACATGCATAATCTAAAAACTGATAATTCCAGGATCCATGGAGAAAACTAATTATAGCTGATGCACTAACAGAGCAATGTGTGAAAGAGAGAGAACCAGAAGCCTAACCCTAACACCAGGTGGATTTGGTTGAGGGGAAGGAGTTGTGGGAAGAAGGGAAACTGTGGTCAGAACACTTTGTATGAAATCAAACCTGAAGGATCTAAAGAAAGAAGTGAAATAGCATTTCCACCATAGCCCCTTCCCCAAAAACCAAAATAAAATAAAAACTGCGGGGTTGTGTCACACATCATTAATCCCAGCCCTTGGGTGGCAGAGCCAAGCTATTTTCTGTGTGCTTGAAACCAGTCTGTTCTCAAGGGTGGGTTCCAGGACAGTCTGTAAAGACGCATAGAATCCATTTGCCCAAACAATCAAAATAAACAATAAAATAAAATAAAATAAAATAAAAAGACAAGGGAGCAGAATTCTCTGACTATAAGAGATTCGTTTCTTTATATCCAACCACACTCAGCTAGCAATGGCACTGTGCTGACCAAGGGGAGTGTATTTAGGGTATTGAGTTTAGGCCAAGTGGGTTCCAGCTGTATGCTCATGAAAAGCCATTAACAATACTTGGTAGACTTTCCAGTGAATGCAGCATGTCTCAGTACACCCTGCATGGCCCAGGTTCAGCAAAGAGGAATATAATCCCACACTTCCAAAGCAAACCATATCCAAGTTAGACTTTCCATTGATTTACCCTCAGAAGAGGAGAGGAGAGGCATTAATTTGTAAAAGGAAGGCAGCAGGAGCCACAAGTATGATGAGGATGTTGATGAATAACAACATCTCTGGTCTCCTAAAATCAAGTACAATATATACTAAAATGGTTCATTCACATTCCTCAGAGATAATACCTTACCCACTGAGATGATGTTACTTGGATATCTATCATTCAAGAATGTTTGTCTTCCTGAGAGACAATACACTTTGTGAAAGACAAACTCTCACAGATATCTTGTGGCACGTGTTGGAAGGAGGTAAAGGAGCCTTGGAGAGTAAGAGGGCGCAAGGCATTATAATGCTAAAATTCACAAGGCCAGCACAACTGTTTGAGAAATTCCAGCAATGATGGGCCACATGCCGGCTGCCCTGCCTACTTTGGTTTTCATTTCCACGTCTTTGCCTTAGTTAACTCAACAAGATACCGAGATGGACGCTATCATATGATGTACTTTTCAAGGTCCTTTTTGTTCTTTGTGTTTTCTAGTGACAACGTAAGAATAATTTTCACGTGAAAAATTGTGAGGAGGCTTTCCTATTGAGAAAGCACTGTCTTCCATGAAAAGGAAAACACCACCCAGGTTTAGATTCCTATCAAGAGTGAGGGGAAAGAAAAAGAAAATAAGAGAGAAGAAATGGGAGTTTACAGACAAAGGAAAAGGGACAAAAGAAGAACACACTATGTTCTGTTGGTGACATTGACGTTCAATCCCATCAGCAGTAGGGAGGCAAACAAAAATTGATCTGTTTCAATTCCAACCCTGCTTTATTACTGAGAGTGTTCTCGGACAGTCTCCAGAGGAAAGAGGAAATGTTTGTCTCAAAACTAATCAGAATAATGATATTTTTGATAAGAGAAATAATAATTTAAAAATGAAATGCTCCTGTATTGATTTTATGCACGAGTATTCTGTCTGCAGGTATGCCCTTTCACCATAAGAGGGCACTACATGCCACCAAGTGACCTCTGGAATTTATAGATAGTCTATGCTCCTGGGCCCTATTTAATATATTTGTGTGTGCCTGTGTGCGCGCCCTAGCGTGTGAGTGTGTGTGTGTGTTTGTGTGTGTGTGTGTGTGTGTGTGTGTGTGTAAAATGGTAGAAGACTGGGCACTTGTATGATATTGCAACAGACAATAGGATGGGTTGTGGAGGCAGAATGCATACAAAGCCTGTGTGCCTGCGGAACTGGCAATACAAGCAACATGCCAACCGGATCTCTGATTTTACTCATGAAAAAAAGAAATGTGGACAAAGAAAGACTCACTTTGGAATCAGAATCTGTGTTTCTTCACATACTAACCCAAGTTCAAACAGGCACCACAACTTGTTTGTTCTGTGTAAGCATACACTACTAGACTAGTTCAGCTTTCCAGCAATTCAGGAAGTTTCATCTGAACCCCAGGCCAAGTTCCCTTTGTTCTTCTTCATTTATTTTTGAATTTTACCTGTGTGAAGGCCTGGTTAATTATTTTAACTCTAGTTATATTTGATTATGTAGGGAAGTCAGAGGATCTGGATTTCCAGGAGTGACCAGACATAAAGGCAAAGGTCTAAGTAATTAAAATATTAAATTGCGAGATGGAAAGACTTGAAAGGCGAAATTACTGGGCAGGGGCCATGATAGCTTATATCAACAGCACTCAGTAAGCTGTGTGAGTTTGAGTTCAACGGAGCCTCAGGTCAGTAAAAGCTGCATAGGGAAGCCTCATCATGAAAGAGCAAAAGAAAATAAGAAGGAGAAGAAGAAGTAAAAGAAGAAGAAGATGACCAGAAAGATAAAGAACAACAAGAAGTCGAAGAGGGAGAAGAAGAAGGAAAGGAAGACTTTGAAGTGGTAGAAGAAAGAAAGCAAGGAAGACTGAAAACCCAGTATGGAGCAGGAATTATCCCCATGTGCCTTTAATGTAACCACTCTGGTGGCAGGAGGACCTATGAGTTCATGGCCAGCGTGGTCTACAGTCTCAGTGCTGGGACAGTCAAAGCTACACAGAAAAATCATGTCTTGAAAAATTGAAAACTATCTTTTTGCACTAAATCTAACTATAATTCTGAACATTTTCATGCTCAAACTGAGTAGGCCCTGTGGCAGGGAGGCACATGAGAAGCATACACAAACACACACACACACACACACACACACACACACACACACACACTAAATGATATAGCCAAAAACAAACAAATGACAATAGTTCAGTGAAAATCTAGAGAGTGACAAGAGGACTAACAGGATTTCAATGATTTTAAAATTCACAATGTATCCATGATTACAAATACAAGAAAATTAGGGCCAAGCTTTGTTAAGTCCTGCAGCAAGAAAGGTCCCCTTTGCTCTTTGACAAGGCTGGACTTCCATGCATGGCTTGGCCTGTCTCTTCTGTATGGTTAGAACAACAACATTAGTAGAGGTAAACTAATTTGAAATAGCTCAATGCTTTCATATCTGTTCTCAGAAAGAAGACCTGCACCATGTAGTGGAGCACAGATAAAGGGACATGACCTGTCTTGAAAAAAAGTGAAAATATAAAGTAAACAAAACAATGTTTATTTTTCTCATAAACCCGAAATTAACTGAATTCCTATCAGCAATGCAGGCTTTCCCTCCTCGACCAATGTTTAACTGGAAAGCATGGCACATGCATATCTGAGTATTCCAGTGGATATTGGTGCACAGTGTTTCTGAGGCAGAGGCAGAGAGGCAGGTTGATTTCTGACTTTCACTTCTGCCTGGCCTACCAAATGAGTTTCAAGGTACAAAGACAAAACCAGTTTCCAAAAGAAATGAAAGGAAGAAGGAAGGAAGGGAGAGACAGTGGAGGAAATGTAAATATGGAGACAGATAATACAAACAACAAACAAATAACAAAAACAAAAACAAACAAACATCAAGACAAAAATGGTCACACAGTCCCTAAGGCAGAACACCACCTGATTCCTGAGTATTGTTCTGCTACTATTGTTCTCTGGTCTCATGTACTCAAAAATTAGTAAGAAAATTCCACCTTTTAGACACAGATAATGAATCAAGCCTCTGTTCTCAAAATTCTGATAATGGGGATTTGTCAGCTCACCAGGACTTCAGTATGAGTTCTAGAAAATAAATGGGTATACAGAGAAATGCTGAAAAAAAAAAAAAAAAGACAGAATGTCTCTCCACTACTAAGTCATCTCCCAGGCCTTTTCTTGTTTGTTTTCTTTTTTTGTTTGTTTGTTTGTTTTTGTTCTTTTTATAAGTTTCGAACATTTGACTTCTGCTGGAAATGAAGCCAAGTCCCTAAATTTATCACTCTATCTTTCTCTACTTTCCTCTATCATGTATTAATATCACTATCACTTCAACAGGATGATTGGCTACCTTATTTGAAATTTGGCTTGATCCTGTGTAATGCTTTGGTTATGTAGCACCAATTGTCAACCCCAGTGAAAGAGAGCTTGCCCTTTCTTGACATACTCTGCCTATAAGTTGAAATCCTTGTAAAAGTTCTTCTGCACTGGCAGGTGGTACTCAGATTTCACTGATTTTAATCATGTACATGGCTAAACCACATGCATAATCTAAAAACTGATAATTCCAGGATCCATGGAGAAAACTAATTATAGCTGATGCACTAACAGAGCAATGTGTGAAAGTGAGAGAATAAGAAGCCTAACCCTAACACCAGGTGGATTTGGCTGAGGGGAAGGAGTTGTGGGAAGAAGGGAAACTGTGGTCAGAACACTTTGTATGAAATCAAACCTGAAGGATCTAAAGAAAGAAGTGAAAAAGCATTTCCACCATAGCCTCTTCCCCAAAAACCAAAATAAAATAAAAACTGCGGGGTTTTGTCACACATCATTAATCCCAGCCCTTGGGTGGCAGAGCCAAGCTATTTTCTGTGTGCTTGAAACCAGTCTGGTCTCAAGGGTGGGTTCCAGGACAGGCTGCAAAGATGCATAGAATCCATTTGCCCAAACAATCAAAATAAACAATTAAATGAAATAAAATAAAATAAAAAGACCAGTGAGCAGAATTCTCTGACTATAAGTGATTCGTTTCTTTATATCCAACCACACTCAGCTAGCAATGGCACTGTGCTGACCAAGGGGAGTGTATTTAGGCTATTGAGTTTAGGCCAAGTGGGTTCCAGCTGTATGCTCATGAAAAGCCATTAACAATACTTGGTAGACTTTCCAGTGAATGCAGCAAGTCTCAGTCCTCCCTGAATGGCCCAGGTTCAGCAAAGAGGAATATAATCCCACACTTCCAAAGCAAACCATATCCAAGTTAGACTTTCCATTGATTTACCCTCAGAAGAGGAGAGGAGAGGCATTAATTTGTAAAAGGAAGGCAGCAGGAGCCACAAGTATGATGAGGATGTTGATGAATAACAACACATCTGGTCTCCTAAAATCAAGTACAATATATACTAAAATGGTTCATTCACATTCCTCAGAGATAATACCTTACCCACTGAGATGATGTTACTTGGATATCTATCATTCAAGAATGTTTGTCTTCCTGAGAGACAATACACTTTGTGAAAGATAAACTCTCACAGATATCTTGTGGCACGTGTTGGAAGGAGGTAAAGGAGCCTTGGAGAGTAAGAGGGCGCAAGGCATTATAATGCTAAAATTCACAAGGCCAGCACAACTGTTTGAGAAATTCCAGCAATGATGGGCCACATGCCGGCTGCCCTGCCTACTTTGGTTTTCATTTCCACGTCTTTGCCTTAGTTAACTCAACAAGATACCGAGATGGTCGCTATCATATGATGTACTTTTCAAGGTCTCTTTTGTTTTTTGTGTTTCCTAGTGACAACGTAAGTTCAATTTTCACATGAAAAATTGTGAGGAGGCTCTCATATTGAGAAAGCACTGTCTTCCATGAAAAGGAAAACACCACCCAGGTTTAGATTCCTATCAAGAGTGAGGGGAAAGTGAAGGAAAACAAGAGAGAAGAAATGGGAAAAAAGAAGAACACACTGTGTTCTGTTGGTGACATTGACGTTCAATCCCATCAGCAGTAGGGAGGAAAACAAAAATTGATCTGTTTGCATTCCAACCCTGCTTTATTACTGAGAGTGTTCTCGGACAGTCTCCAGAGGAATGAGGAAATGTTTGTCTCAAAACTAATCAGAATAATGATATTTTTCATAAGAGAAATAATAATTTAAAAATGAAATGCTCCTGTATTGATTTTGTGTACGAGTATTCTGTCTGCAGGTATGCCCTTTCACCATAAGAGGGCACTACATGCCACCAAGTGACCTCTGGAATTTATAGATAGTCTATGCTCCTGGGCCCTATTTAATATTTTTGTGTGTGCCTGTGTGCTCGCCCGAGCGTGTGAGTGTGTGTGTGTGTGTCAGTTGGTAGAAGAATGGGCACTTGTATGATACAGCAGCAGACAATAGGATGGGTTGTGGAGGCAGAATGCATACAAAGCCTGTGTGCCTGTGGAACTGGCAATACAAGCTCCATGCCAACCGGTTCTCTGATTTTACTTATGAAATAAAGAAAGGTGGACAAAGAAAGACTCACTTTGGAATCAGAATCTGTGTTTCTTCACATACTAACCCAAGTTCAAACAAGCACCACAACTTGTTTGTTCTGCGTAAGCATGCACTACTATACTAGTTCAGCTTTCCAGCAATTCAGGAAGTTCATCTGAACCCCAGGCCAAGTTCTCTTTGATCTTCTTCATTTATTTTTACGTGTATGAAGGCCAGGTTAATTATTTTAACTCTAATTATTTTCGATTATGTAGGGAGGTCGGAGGATCTGGATTTCCAGGAGTGCCCAGACATAAAGGCAAAGCTGTAAGTAATTAAAAAACTAAATTGCGAGATGGAAAGACTTGAAAGGTGAAATGAATGGGCAGTGGCCATGAGAGCTTACATCAACAGCACTCAGGAAGCTGTGCGATTTTGAGTTCACGAGAGGCTGAGGTCAGTAAAAGCTGCATAGGGAAGCCTCATCCTGAAAGAAAATAAGAAGGAGAAGAAGAAGTAAAAGGAGAAGAAGATGACGAGAAAGATAAAGAACAAAAAGAAGTCGAAGAGGGAGAAGAAGAAGGAAAGGAAGATGTTGAAGTGGTAGAAGAAAGAAAGCAAGGAAGAAAGGAAGAAAGAAACCCCAGTATGGAGCAGGAAATATCCCCACATCCCTGTAATGTAACCACTCTGGTGGCAGGAGGACCTATGAGTTCATGGCCAGCATGGTCTACAGAATCAGTGCTGGGACAGTCAAAGCTACACAGAAAAATCATGTGTTGAAAAATTGAAAACTATCTTTTTGCACTAAATCTAACTATAAATCTGAACATTTTCATGCTCAAACTGAGTAGGCCCGTTGGCAGGGAGGCAGATGAGATGCACACACACACACACACACACACACACACACTAAATGATGAAGCCAAAAACAAAAAATTTGACAATAATTCAGTGAAAATCTAGAGAGTGACAAGAGGATTAACAGGATTTCAATGATTTTAAAATATACAATGTATCCATGATTACAAGTACAAGAGAATTAGGGCCAAGCTTTTTAAAGTCCTGCAGCAAGAATGGTCCCCTTTGCTTTTTGACAGGTCTAGACTTTCATGCATGGCTTGCCCTGTCTCTTCTATATAGTGAGAACAACAACATTAGTAGAGGTAAACTAATTTGAAGTAGCTCAATGCTTTCATATCTGTTCTCAGAAAGAAGACCTGCACCATGTAGTGGAGCACAGATAAAGGGACATGACCTGTCTTGAACAAAAAATGTGAAAATATAAAGTAAACAAAACAAAGTTTATTTTTCTCATAAACCCGAAATTAACTGAATTCCTATCAGCAATGCAGGCTTTCCCTCCTCGACCAATGTTTAACTGGAAAGCATGGCACATGCATATCTGAGTATTCCAGTGGATATTGGTGCACAGTGTTTCTGAGGCAGAGGCAGAGAGGCAGGTTGTTTTCTGACTTTCACTTCTGCCTGGCCTACCAAATGAGTTTCAAGGTACAAAGACAAAACCAGTTTCAAAAAGAAATGAAAGGAAGAAGGAAGGAAGGGAGAGACAGTGGAGGAAATGTAAATATGGAGACAGTTAATACAAAAAACAAACAAATGACAAAAACAAAAACAAACAAACATCAAGACAAAAATGGTCACACAGTCCCTAAGGCAGAACACCACCTGATTCCTGAGTATTGTTCTGCTACTATTGTTCTCAGGTCTCATGTACTCAAAAATAAGTCACAAAATTCCAACTTTTAGCCACAGATAATGAATCAAGCCTCTGTTCTCAAAAATCTGATAGTGGAGATTTGTTAGCTCACCAGGAATTCAGTCTGAGTTCTAGAAAATAAATGGGTATACAGAGAAATGCTCAAAAAAAAAAAAAAAAATACAGAAAGTCTCTCCAGTACTAAGTCATCTCCCAAGCCTTTTCTTGTTTGTTTTTTTGTTTTTTGTTTTTTTTGTTTTTGTTTTTTTGTTTTTTTGAAATTTCGCATATGTGACTTCTGCTGGAAATGAAGCCAAGTCCCTAAATTTATCACTCTATCTTTCTCTACTTTCCTCTATCATGTATTAATATCACTATCACTTCAACAGAATGATTGGTTACCTTATTTGAAAGTTGGCTTGATCCTGTGTAATGCTTTGGTTATGTAGCACCAATTGTAAACCCCAGTGAAAGAGAGCTTGCCCTTTCTTGACATACTCTGCCTATAAGTTGAAATCCTTGTAAAAGTTCTTCTGCACTGGCAGGTGGTACTCAGATTTCACTGATTTTAATCATGTCCATGGCTAAAACACATGCATAATCTAAAAACTGATAATTCCAGGATCCATGGAGAAAAGTAATTATAGCTGATGCACTAACAGAGCAATGTGTGAAAGTGAGAGAATAAGAAGCCTAACCATAACACCAGGTGGATTTGGCTGAGCGGAAGGAGTTGAGGGAAGAAGGGAAACTGTGGTCAGAACACTTTGTATGAAATCAAACCTGAAGGATCTAAAGAAAGAAGTGAAAAAGCATTTCCACCATAGCCCCTTCCCCAAAAACCAAAATAAAATAAAAACTGCGGGGTTTTGTCACACATCATTAGTCCCAGCCCTTGGATGGCAGAGCCAAGCTATTTTCTGTGTGCTTGAAACCAGTCTGGTCTCAAGGGTGGGTTCCAGGACAGGCTGCAAAGATGCATAGAATCCATTTGCCCAAACAATCAAAATAAACAATAAAATGAAATAAAATAAAATAAAAAGACCAGTGAGCAGAATTCTCTGACTATAAGTGATTCGTTTCTTTATATCCAACCACACTCAGCTAGCAATGGCACTGTGCTGACCAAGGGGAGTGTATTTAGGGTATTGAGTTTAGGCAAAGTGGGTTCCAGCTGTATGCTCATGAAAAGCCATTATCAATACTTGGTAGACTTTCCAGTGAATGCAGCATGTCTCAGTCCTCCCTGAATGGCCCAGGTTCAGCAAAGAGGAATATAATCCCACACTTCCAAAGCAAACCATATCCAAGTTAGACTTTCCATTGATTTACCCTCAGAAGAGGAGAGGAGAGGCATTTGTAATGTGTATGGTTTTTCCCCCCGCTGCCGCTGGTCTTGTCCTGCTGCTGCGCCAGCCCCAAATAATACACAGAGACTCTGTATTGTATTTCTCTTACCAGGGAGCCAGCGGCATACTGTTTTCTTCAGACTCTCCATCTTGGCTCCTCCTTACCTTCCTATTTCCTCCTTGTCTCCTAGTCCCTCCTATCCTCCTTTCCTATTGGCCAACAGTGCTTTATTATTAACCAGTATGAGAAACATATACAGAATGACATCTCCCATCAGGCATTAATTTGTAAAAGGAAGGCAGCAGGAGCCACAAGTATGATGAGGATGTTGATGAATAACAACATCTCTGGTCTCCTAAAATCAAGTACAATATATACTAAAATGGTTCATTCACATTCCTCAGAGATAATACCTTACCCACTGAGATGATGTTACTTGGATATCTATCATTCAAGAATGTTTGTCTTCCTGAGAGACAACACACTTTCTGAAAGACAAACTCTCACAGATATCTTGTGGCTCGTGTTGGAAGGAGGTAAAGGAGCCTTGGAGAGTAAGAAGGAGCAAGGAAGTATAATGCTAAAATTCACAAAGCCAACACACCTGTTTGAGAAATTCCAGCAATGATGGGCCACATGCCGGCTGCCCTGCCTACTTTGGTTTTCATTTCCACGTCTTTGCCTTAGTTAACTCAACAAGATACCGAGATGGTCGCTATCATATGATGTACTTTTCAAGGTCTCTTTTGTTTTTTGTGTTTCCTAGTGACAACGTAAGTTCAATTTTCACATGAAAAATTGTGAGGAGGCTCTCATATTGAGAAAGCACTGTCTTCCATGAAAAGGAAAACACCACCCAGGTTTAGATTCCTATCAAGAGTGAGGGGAAAGTGAAGGAAAACAAGAGAGAAGAAATGGGAAAAAAGAAGAACACACTGTGTTCTGTTGGTGACATTGACGTTCAATCCCATCAGCAGTAGGGAGGCAAACAAAAATTGATCTGTTTGAATTCCAACCCTGCTTTATTACTGAGAGTGTTCTCGGACAGTCTCCAGAGGAAAGAGGAAATGTTTGTCTCAAAACTAATCAGAATAATATATATTTTTGATAAGAGAAATAATAATTTAAAAATGAAATGCTCCTGTATTGATTTTGTGCATGAGTATTCTGTCTGCAGGTATGCCCTTTCACCAGAAGAGGGCACTACATGCCACCAAGTGACCTCTGGAATTTATAGTCTATGCTCCTGGGCCCTATTTAATATTTTTGTGTGTGCCTGTGTGCTCGCCCGAGCGTGTGAGTGTGTGTGTGTGTGTCAGTTGGTAGAAGAATGGGCACTTGTATGATACAGCAGCAGACAATAGGATGGGTTGTGGAGGCAGAATGCATACAAAGCCTGTGTGCCTGTGGAACTGGCAATACAAGCTCCATGCCAACCGGTTCTCTGATTTTACTTATGAAATAAAGAAAGGTGGACAAAGAAAGACTCACTTTGGAATCAGAATCTGTGTTTCTTCACATACTAACCCAAGTTCAAACAAGCACCACAACTTGTTTGTTCTGTGTAAGCATGCACTACTATACTAGTTCAGCTTTCCAGCAATTCAGGAAGTTTCATCTGAACCCCAGGCCAAGTTCTCTTTGATCTTCTTCATTTATTTTTGATTTTTACGTGTATGAAGGCCAGGTTAATTATTTTAACTCTAATTATTTTTGATTATGTAAGGAGGTCGGAGGATCTGGATTTCCAGGAGTGCCCAGACATAAAGGCAAAGCTGTAAGTAATTAAAAAACTAAATTGCGAGATGGAAAGACTTGAAAGGTGAAATGAATGGGCAGTGGCCATGAGAGCTTACATCAACAGCACTCAGGAAGCTGTGCGAGTTTGAGTTCACGAGAGGCTGAGGTCAGTAAAAGCTGCATAGGGAAGCCTCATCCTGAAAGAAAATAAGAAGGAGAAGAAGAAGTAAAAGGAGAAGAAGATGACGAGAAAGATAAAGAACAAAAAGAAGTCGAAGAGGGAGAAGAAGAAGGAAAGGAAGATGTTGAAGTGGTAGAAGAAAGAAAGCAAGGAAGAAAGGAAGAAAGAAACCCCAGTATGGAGCAGGAAATATCCCCACATCCCTGTAATGTAACCACTCTGGTGGCAGGAGGACCTATGAGTTCATGGCCAGCATGGTCTACAGACTCAGTGCTGGGACAGTCAAAGCTACACAGAAAAATCATGTCTTGAAAAATTGAAAACTATCTTTTTGCACTAAATCTAACTATAAATCTGAACATTTTCATGCTCAAACTGAGTAGGCCCGTTGGCAGGGAGGCAGAGGAGATGCACACACACACACACACACACACACACACACACACACACACACACACACACTAAATGATGAAGCCAAAAACAAAAAATTTGACAATAATTCAGTGAAAATCTAGAGAGTGACAAGAGGACTAACAGGATTTCAATGATTTTAAAATATACAATGTATCCATGATTACAGGTACAAGAGAATTAGGGCCAAGCTTTTTAAAGTCCTGCAGCAAGAATGGTCCCCTTTGCTTTTTGACAGGTCTAGACTTTCATGCATGGCTTGCCCTGTCTCTTCTATATAGTGAGAACAACAACATTAGTAGAGGTAAACTAATTTGAAGTAGCTCAATGCTTTCATATCTGTTCTCAGAAAGAAGACCTGCACCATGTAGTGGAGCACAGATAAAGGGACATGACCTGTCTTGAAAAAAAAATGTGAAAATATAAAGTAAACAAAACAAAGTTTATTTTTCTCATAAACCCGAAATTAACTGAATTCCTATCAGCAATGCAGGCTTTCCCTCCTCGACCAATGTTTAACTGGAAAGCATGGCACATGCATATCTGAGTATTCCAGTGGATATTGGTGCACAGTGTTTCTGAGGCAGAGGCAGAGAGGCAGGTTGTTTTCTGACTTTCACTTCTGCCTGGCCTACCAAATGAGTTTCAAGGTACAAAGACAAAACCAGTTTCAAAAAGAAATGAAAGGAAGAAGGAAGGAAGGGAGAGACAGTGGAGGAAATGTAAATATGGAGACAGTTAATACAAAAAACAAACAAATGACAAAAACAAAAACAAACAAACATCAAGACAAAAATGGTCACACAGTCCCTAAGGCAGAACACCACCTGATTCCTGAGTATTGTTCTGCTACTATTGTTCTCAGGTCTCATGTACTCAAAAATAAGTCACAAAATTCCAACTTTTAGCCACAGATAATGAATCAAGCCTCTGTTCTCAAAAATCTGATAGTAGAGATTTGTCAGCTCACCAGGACTTCAGTGTGAGTTCTAGAAAAGAAATGGGTATACAGAGAAATGCTCAAAAAAAAAAAAAAAAAAGACAGAATGTCTCTCCACTACTAAGTCATCTCCCAAGCCTTTACTTGTTTGTTTTCTTTTTTTTGTTTGTTTGTTTTTTTCTTTGTTGTTGTTTTTTTTTTTTTTTTTAAGTTTTGCACATTTGACTTCTGCTGGAAATGAAGCCACGTCCCTAAATTTATCACTCTATCTTTGTCTACTTTCTTCTATTATATCACCATCAGTTCAACAGAATGATTGGCTACCTTATTTGAAAATTGGCTTGATCCTGTGTAATGCTTTGGTTATGTAGCACCAATTGTAAACCCCAGTGAAAGAGAGCTTGCCCTTTCTTGACATACTCTGCCTATAAGTTGAAATCCTTGTAAAAGTTCTTCTGCACTGGCAGGTGGTACTCAGATTTCACTGATTTTAATCATGTGCATGGCTAAACCACATGCATAATCTAAAAACTGATAATTCCAGGTTCCATGGAGAAAAGTAATTATAGCTGATGCACTAACAGAGCAATGTGTGACAGAGAGAGAACCAGAAGCCTAACCCTAACACCAGGTGGATTTGGTTGAGAGGAAGGAGTTGTGGGAAGAAGGGAAACTGTGGTCAGAACACTTTGTATGAAATCAAACCTGAAGGATCTAAAGAAAGAAGTGAAAAAGCATTTCCACCATAGCCCCTTCCCCAAAAACCAAAATAAAATAAAAACTGCGGGGTTTTGTCACACATCATTAATCCCAGCCCAAGCTATTTTTTGTGTGCTTGAAACCAGTCTGGTCGCAAGGGTGGGTTCCAGGACAGTCTGCAAAGATGCATAGAATCCATTTGCCCAAACAATCAAAATAAACAATAAAATAAAATAAAAAGACAAGGGAGCAGAATTCTCTGACTATAAGAGATTCGTTTCTTTATATCCAACCACACTCAGCTAGCAATGGCACTGTGCTGACCAAGGGGAGTGTATTTAGGGTATTGAGTTTAGGCAAAGTGGGCTCCAGCTGTATGCTCATGAAAAGCCATTATCAATACTTGGTAGACTTTCCAGTGAATGCAGCATGTCTCAGTCCTCCCTGAATGGCCCAGGTTCAGCAAAGAGGAATATAATCCCACACTTCCAAAGCAAACCATATCCAAGTTAGACTTTCCATTGATTTTCCCTCAGAAGACGAGAGGAGAGGCATTAATTTGTAAAAGGAAGGCAGCAGGAGCCACAAGTATGATGAGGATGTTGATGAATAACATCATCTCTGGTCTCCTGAAATCAAGTACAATATATACTAAAGTGGTTCATTCACATTCCTCAGAGATAATACCTTACCCACTGAGATGATGTTACTTGGATATCTATCATTCAAGAATGTTTGTCTTCCTGAGAGACAACACACTTTCTGAAAGACAAACTCTCACAGATATCTTGTGGCACGTGTTGGAAGGAGGTAAAGGAGCCTTGGAGAGTAAGAAGGAGCAAGGAAGTATAATGCTAAAATTCACAAGGCCAACACACCTGTTTGAGAAATTCCAGCAATGATGGGCCACATGCCGGCTGCCCTGCCTACTTTGGTTTTCATTTCCACGTCTTTGCCTTAGTTAACTCAACAAGATACCGAGATGGTCGCTATCATATGATGTACTTTTCAAGGTCCCTTTTGTTCTTTGTGTTTCCTAGTGACAACGTAAGTCCAATTTTCACGTGAAAAATTGTGAGGGGGCTCTCATATTGAGAAAGCACTGTCTTCCATGAAAAAGAAAACACCACCCAGGTTTAGATTCCTATCAAGAGTGAGGGGAAAGAAAAAGAAAACAAGAGAGAAGAAATGGGAGTCTACAGACAAAGGAAAAGGGAAAAAATAAGAACACACTGTTTTCTGTTGGTGACATTGACGTTCAATCCCATCAGCAGTAGGGAGGCAAACAAATATTGATCAGTTTCAATTCCAACCCTGCTTTATTACTGAGAGTGTTCTCGGACAGTCTCCAAAGGAAAGAGGAAATGTTTGTCTCAAAACTAATCAGAATAATGATATTTTTGATAATAGAAATAATAATTTAAAAATGAAATGCTCCTGTATTGATTTTATGCACGAGTATTCTGTCTGCAGGTATGCCCTTTCACTAGAAGAGGGCAGTACATGCCACCAAGTGACCTCTGGAATTTATAGATAGTCTATGCTCCTGGGCCCTATTTAATATTTGGGTGTGCATGTGTGTGCGTGTGTGTGAGTGAGTGTGTGTTTGTGTGTGTGTGTGTGTTTGTGTGTGTGTGTGTGTGTGTGTGTGTAAATTGGTAGAAGACTGGTAGCAGCAGACAATGGGATGTCTTGTACAGGCAGAAAGCATAGAAACCCTGTGTGCCTGAGGGACCAGGAATACAATCTCCATACCAACAGGTTCTCTGATTTTACTTATGAAATAATGTTGGACAAAGAAAGACTCACTTTGGAATCAGAATCTGTGTTTCTTCACATACTAACGCAAGTTCTTACAAGCACCACAACTTGTTTGTTCTGTGTAAGCATACACTACTAGACGAGTTCAGCTATCCAGCAATTCATGAAGTTTCATCTGACCTCCAGGCCAAGTTCCCTTTTATCTTCTTCATTTATTTTTGAATTTTACCTGTGTGAAGGCCAGGTTAATTATTTTAACTCTTGTTATTTTTGATTATGTAGGGAGGATCTGGATTTCCAGGAGTGCCCAGACATAAAGGCAAAGCTGTAAGTAATTAAAAAACTAAATTGCGAGATGGAAAGACTTGAAAGGCGAAATGACTGGGCAGTGGCCATGAGTGTTTATATCAACAGCACTCAGGAAGCTGTGTGAGTTTGAGTTCAACGGAGCCTCAGGTCAGTAAAAGCTGCAGAGAGAAGCCCCATCATGAAAGTGCAATAGAATATAGAAGGAGAAGAAGAAGTAAAAGAAGAAGACGATGACAAGAAAGATAAAGAATGAAAAGAAGTCGAAGAGGGAGAAGAAGAAGGAAAGGAAGAAGTTGAAGTGGTAGAAGAAAGAAAGCAAGGTGAAAGGAAGAAAGAAGAAACCCCAGTGTGGAGCAGGAAATATCCCCACATGCCTGTAATGTAACCACTCTGGTGGCAGGAGGACATATGAGTTCATGGCCAGCATGGTCTACAGACTCAGTGCTGGGACAGAAAAAGCTACACAGAAAAATCATGTCTTGGAAAATTAAAAACTATCTTTTTGCACTAAATCTAACTATAAATCTGAATATTTTAATCCTCAAACTGAGTATGCCCTGTGTCAGGGAGGCAGATGAGATGCACCCACACACACACACACACACACACACACACACACACACACACTAAATTATAAAGCCCAAAACAAACAAATGACAATAGTTTAGTGAAAATCTAGAGAGTGACAAGAGGACCAACAGGATTTCAATGATTTTAAAATTCACAATGTAGCCATGATTACAAGTACAAGAGCATTAGGGCCAAGCTTTGTTAAGTCCTGCAGCAAGAAAGGTCCCCTTTACTCTTTGACAGGGCTTGACTTTCATGCATGGCTTGCCCTGTCTCTTCTCTATAGAGGTAAACTAATTTGAAGTAGCTCAATGCTTTCATATCTGTTCTCAGAAAGAAGACCTACACCATGTAGTGGAGCACAGACCTGACTTAAAATAAAAAGAAAAAAAAAGTGAAAATATAAAGTAAACAAAACAAAGTTTATTTTTCTCATAAACCTGAAATTAACTGAATTCCTATCAGTAATGCAGGCTTTCACTCCTCGACCAATGTTTAACTGGAAAGCATGGCAATGCATATCTGAGTATTCCAGTGGATATTGGTGCACAGTGTTTCTGAGGCAGAGGCAGGGAGTCATGTTGATTTCTGACTTTCACTTCTGCCTGGCCTACAAAATGAGTTTCAAAGTACAAACACAAAACCAGTTTCAAAAAGAAATGAAAGGAAGAAGGAAGTAAAGGTGAGACAGTGGAGGAAATGTAAATATGGAGACAGTTAATACAAAAAACAAACAAAAAACAAAAAAAAAATCAAACAAACATAATTCAAGTCAAAAATGGTCACACAGTCCCTAAGGCAGAACACCAACTGGTTCCTGAGTATTGTTCTGCTACTATTCTTCTCAGGTCTCATGCACTCAAAAATAAGTAACAAAATTCCAACTTTTAGCCACAGATAATGAATCATGGCCAGCCTGGTCTACTTAGCAAGAGCCAGGATATGCTCCACAACTACCCAGATAAACCCGATGTCAAAAAGACAAAATAAATAAATAAATAAAAATGAATAAAAGTATTCCAGCAGGAAGACCCTGACCCACATCCCTCAGCTAAGTATTCTTGGCATTTTCTTTCACACACTCACCCAACAACCCAGTACACCAGGGACATGGGGATCCTAAGCAATGGTGTGTGTGTGTGTGTGTGTGTGTGTGTGTGTGTGTGTGTGTTTGTGTGTGTGTGTATGTGTGTTTGTGTGTATGCAGGGGTCATTTTTTTCCAGCACTCGTGCTGTAACTAGGAGTGTTCTGGGCAAACAGTTGCCAACACACATCAAAGATTTCCTACTTAGATACTTGCTCTGCTAGCTCACTCACAGGCTCCATTGGAATTTCAGGCTATCCCCATTTCAAATTCAAAAGCAGGCTTGGTATCTCTTCCTTCCATGCTGGAAAATTTCAGGACTAGCTCAAGTTTTGCCTGTGTGCCTCAACAGCTCAGGAAAGAAAAAAGATGAGTAATCCTTCCCTACCCAAGACAGCCTACTTCTAGGTGCTTACATTAAGCAGTGCTAGCTCAAGAGCCCAGCATGGAGCAATGAAGCAATCTACAGGGGGAAGGGCCAGGGGAGAGCCATCCCTCCCATTCTTCCTTCTCAGGATGATTCTTGGTTCCTGGGACTCCAAAGTCTCTTGGTTTTGGAGTTGTGACTTACCCCTCTACCCTAATTATCACATGGATAGCCAAATGAGATCAATCACTTTACACAGACAGAAGCCCTACTTTCCATATTCCTGGTGGAGGTGGAAGCTGTCTGGGCTTCTCACCAAGGTTATCCTGGTTGGAGAGGGTTCCTTCACTTGAGGAGAGAGTGCTGCCACAGTCTGAGCACTTCCAAGTCCCCCTCCACAACTTTGAGTCTGGTATATGTCCCTAGGTAGAGGTCTTCTTGAATTACACATGGGAGACACCAAGAAAAGAAACAGGTGCAGGGAAAGGGAAAGCAGAAAGCAATAGCCATATTCCTTTGGAATAGGGGTGGGCCTAAGGTTGTCAGCCTTCACTCCCTTGACTATTTGATAGGGTACAAATCAAGGGATCTTACCTTTTCCCTTATTGGTACTGTTTAGATGTCCTCATCCCTTGCAGGCACACAGAACAACACCACCACCTTTCTAACATTTCTCCTCACCACACTTTCCAGGAACAGGAGAGAGTCATCTCAGCAGATCCTGCTTTGCAGTGGGGAATCCTGCTCTATAAACAGTTGGGTTTTACTTTCAGCTTGTTGTTGAAAGAGGCCTAGGCCTGTGAGGTTTATTCTGAGAGACACCTGGGAGCAGGAGCCACAGACATGTTCCCCACAGCTGTTTTGATTTATGCTCTAACACAGAAAGGCCTCAAGATAGTCTAATTTTAAGTCAAAGTACCAAGGAGCAACCACAGCAGGTCTGGTATGCCTCACATCAACTTGTCTCTGTGACAGCCTGCTTGCTCCTACTAAGGTGGGAGTGTGGGCACTTTCTCAGCACTGCCTAGCAACCTTTCCATCACTTCTTGAAACCTCAACAATGTTACCCAAGCAAAAGTGCTCTGCAATCTTTTTGTCATGAAAACAACAAAACAACAACATAAAATAATGAGCCTTTGTTGGTACCACATTTTACACACACACACACACACACACACACACACACACACACACACACACACAAGAAAAAAAAAGGATGGAAAAAAGTACATCACAGGCCATAGGTACAACACAGAGTTTAAGAAATTAGAGGAGGAAAACAAAGCTTTTATGATTTCAAGTTAGGGAAAGCTTTTCATTTTTGTTATTTTATTTATTTATTTTTATTAGACAGCACAAATCTGTGTCCCTGAAGCAAAGACCAACCTTCCTTCTTCACTGGGTAATAGGCCAGCTCATTGGAGGTGTCATGCAACAGTCCTATATTCATGCAAAGTTAAGTAAATATTCACTTTGTCCTATTTCCCCCTTCAATTTAATAATCCATAAGCAAACATCCTAAGCACTCAAAGAAAAAATTACCCCATGTACCCATAATAAGAGAATATGTACTACTTTAACCTTTGTCACACAACTGGAGTGTTGGGGGGGAGGTAGGTGTGCCCATATCACAATGGGCCAGCAAAAAAAGCAGGTAGGATAATGGGGAAAAATATTCTATATCCAACTGAGGCAAACCAATTTTGGATATGCAGCTACAAAGAACAGCAGTATCCCAGCAAAGACCCTGTCTCATGCTTCCAAACTCAGGCAGGCTGATCATTCTTTGCCTATATCTGCCAATGGTAAGAGCTTGTTTACCACCTGAAGCTGCTGAAAACTCACTTAAGATTCCCAGGTGGGTAACCTTTGTGCTGGAGGTTCAGGACTGGAAAAAACGGAAGTCTCCTGTAGCTTCAAGGATAGTTACTGTACTGGGAATGCAAGCTTGGGGCTCAGGAATGTTTAAGACTTCAGGAGCTCTGCTGGACATTGGTGGCACAGGCTTTAATCCCAGCACTAAGGAGGCAAAGGCAGGCAGATCTCTGCAAGTTCATGGCCAGCCTAGTCTTCTTAGCTAGAGCCAGGATAGGATCCACAGCTACCCAGATAAACCCGAGGTCAAAAAGACAAAATAAATACATAAATATATAAATAAATAAATAAATAAATAAATAAATAAAAGAAAATGAATAAAATTATTCCAGCAGGAAGACCTTGACCCACAGCCCTCAGCTAATTACTCTTGGCATTTTCTTTCACACACACAGCAAACAACATAGTACACCAGGGACATGGGGAGCCTAAGCAATGTGTGTGTGTGTGTGTGTGTGTGTGTGTGTGTGTGAGTGTGTGTGTTTGTGTGTATGCAGGGGTCATTTTTTTCCAGCACCCCTGCTGTAACTAGGAGAGTTCTTGGCAAACGGTTGCCAACACACATCAAAGATTTCCTACTTAAATACTTGCTCTGCTAGCTCACTCACAGGCTCCATTGGAATTTCAGGCTATCCCCATTTCAAATTCAAAAGCAGGCTTGGTATCTCTTCCTTCCATGCTGGAAAATTTCAGGACTAGCTCAAGTTTTGCCTGTGTGCCTCAACAGCTCAGGAAAGAAAAAAGATGAGTAAACCTTCCCTACCCAAGACAGCCTACTTCTAGGTGCTTACATTAAGCAGTGCTAGCTCAAGAGCCCCGCATGGGGCAATGAAGCAATCTACAGGAGGAAGGGCCAGGGGAGAGCCATCCCTCCCATTCTTCCTTCTCAGGATGATTCTTGGTTCCTGGGACTCCAAAGTCTCTTGGTTTTGGAGTTGTGACTTACCCCTCTACCCTAATTATCACATGGATAGCCAAATGAGATCAATCACTTTACACAGACAGAAGCCCTACTTTCCATATTCCTGGTGGAGGTGGAAGCTGTCTGGGCTTCTCACCAAGGTTATCCTGGTTGGAGAGGGTTCCTTCACTTGAGGAGAGAGTGCTGCCACAGTCTGAGCACTTCCAAGTCCCCCTCCACAACTTTGAGTCTGGTATATGTCCCTAGGTAGAGGTCTTCTTGAATTACACATGGGAGACACCAAGAAAAGAAACAGGTGCAGGGAAAGGGAAAGCAGAAAGCAGTAGCCATATTCCTTTGGAATAGGGGTGGGCCTAAGGTTGTCAGCCTTCACTCCCTTGACTATTTGATAGGTTAACTATCAAGGGATCTTACCTTTTCCCTTATTGGTACTGTTTAGATGTCCTCATCCCTTGCAGGCACACAGAACAACACCACCACCTTTCTAACATTTCTCCTCACAACACCTTCCAGGAACAGGAAAGAGTCAACTCAGCAGAGCCTGGTTTGCAGTGGGAATCCTGCTCTATAAACAGTTGGGTTTTACTTTCAGCTTGTTGTTGAAAGAGGCCTAGGCCTGTGAGGTTTATTCTGAGAGACACCTGGGAGCAGGAGCCACAGTCATGTTCCCCACAGCTGTTTTGATTTATGCTCTAACACAGAAAGGCCTCAAGATAGTCTAATTTTAAGTCAAAGTACCAAGGAGCAACCACAGCAGGTCTGGTATGCCTCACATCAACTTGTCTCTGTGACAGCCTGCTTGCTCCTACTAAGGTGGGAGTGTGGGCACTTTCTCAGCACTGCCTAGCAACCTTTCCATCACTTCTTGAAACCTCAACAATGTTACCCAAGCAAAAGAGCTCTGCAATCTTTTTGTCATGAAAACAACAAAACAACAACATAAAATAATGAGCCTTGGCATCACATTTTATACACACACACACACACACAGACACACACACACACACACACACACACACACACACACACACACGAAAAGCAAGGATGGAAAGAAAGGACATCACAGGCCATATATACAACCCTGAGTTTAAGAAATTAAAGGAGGAAAACAAAGCTTTTATGATTTCAAGTTAGGGAAAGCTTTTCATTTTTGTTATTTTATTTATTTATTTTATTAGACAGCACAAATCTCTGTCCCTGAAGCAAAGCGCAACCTTCCTTCTTCACTGGGTAATGGGCCAGCTCTTTGGAGGTGTCATGCAACATTCCTCTATTCATGGAAAGTGAGGTAAATATTCTTTGTCCTATTTCCCCCTTCAACTTAATAATCCATAAGCAAACATCCTAAGCACTCAAAGCAAAAAATTTATCCCATGTACCCATAATAAGAGAATATTTACTACTTTACCCTTTGTCACACAACTGGAGTGTTGGGGGGGGGGGAGGTAGGTGTGCCCATATCACAATGTGCCAGCAAAAAAAGCAGGTAGGATAATGGGGGAAAATATTCTACATCCAACTGATGCAAACCAATTTTGGATATGCCAGCTCCAAAGAACAGCAGTATCCCAGCAAAGACCCTGTCTCAAGCTTCCAAACTTTGCATAAATATAGGACTGTTGCATGGCACCTCCAAAGAGCTGGCCCATTACCCAGTGAAGAAGGAAGGTTGGGCTTTCCTTCAGGGACAGAGATTTGTGCTGTCTAATAAAATAAATGTTTACCTCCTGACCCTGAGCTGCTGAAAACTCACTTAAGCTCCCTGGTGGGTAACCTTAGTGCAGGAGATTCAGGACTCGAAAAACCGGAAGTCTCCTGTAGCTTCAAGGATAGCCATTTTAGTGAAGCTTCAGCCAGCGACAGGATTTAACCTTCTATATGTGAGGCACTGCGATTGGTCCCCACATTACAAACCAAAAGCAAAAACGAATATATGCAGCTTTGACCTAAGTTTAAAATTCAAGCCTTCAGAATTATGACATATGCTATCAAAAATAATTTGCTATCAAAAATAAAATGTAAAGTGTTTGTTATTATCATCTTCAATTTGACAGCTAAATGTTTATTTGTTCTTACATTTGTATATGTGTGAAATAAATATTTATTCATTTGTTTATATCTTGTAAATCTAACTATATGGAATGTTTTACTCTCTGAAATATGTAATAATATTTGATAAAACCATTACTATTTGTGATTTCCGTTTTGATAAACCAAACTAAATGAGATTCCTATAGATCCTTACATTTTAAATGCTTGCATTTTTAATACATTTGATTGTAAAAGTTTGCTATTTTTTGCCCTCTGCTTACACATAAGTGCCTGTGTTCTAAGCTTTACCATTAGAAATGTAAAACATGATTTATCTCTGCAAGCAAGTGTTTGAGGATGAAAGCAAGTCTTTCCATCTTAGCGAGCTAAACTGCCATCAAAAATCAAACCAGACAAAGAAACAACAACTGTTCAGTATTTCCTGAAGGGAAATCGTAAAGAAAGGTATTGGAATGGCCCTGGCATCTTTAATACTGTCATCCTGTCAATCAGTGAAGGCATGTCTTGCCACAGAATCACCTATTTTAGAAAGTAAATAATAAAAACAGTCAGAGCTGGAGAGCTGACTCATCAGTTAAAAACACTTTTTGATCTTGCAGAGAACCCAGGTTCAATTTCCAGCACTTGATGGCTCACAACCATCTGTAACTCTAGGCCCAAGGGATCTAACACCTTCTTCTGACTTTCACAAGCACCAGACACTTGTGTGGTGCTAAGATATACAGGTTTATTCACATCTGTTGGTATACATGACCTTGTGAGCATGTGTATGTGTGTGTGTGTGTGTGTGTGTCTGTTTGAGTGTGTATGGACCTTCCACTGTCTTTCTCTGTCTTTTGAGGCAGGCTCTATCTGTTGGTATACATGCCCTTGTGTAAGGAGTACGGTTTTTTCCTCCCGCCGCCCAGTCTTGTCCAGCCACCACGCCGCCAGGCCCAAATAATGCACAGAGACTCTGTATTTGATATTATCCTGTTGGCCCGGTTACTTGTTTCTTATCGGCTAGCTCTGCCTTTAATTATTAACCCATTTCTGCTGATCTATGTATTTCTCTTACCGGGGAGCTGGCGGCATACTGCTTTCTTCAGACTCTCCATCTTGACTCCTCCTTCCTACTTCCTATTTCCTCCTTGTCTCCTAGTCCCTCCTATCTTCCTCTCCTATTGGCCAACAGTGCTTTATTATTAACCAGTATGAGAAACATATATACATAATGGCATCTCCCATCATCTGCTCTTTTCTGTTTAAATAAAAAGAAGGGTTTTAACCTTAACATAGCAAAATATATCACATAACAGTTATCAAATAAGAATCATAGTTAACACTATTTAGTCCATTAACATTTATCAAGATTTGAAGAAAATATTTCATCATCTATTCTATCTTTGTGTGTCTAAAGTCTAAGTAACTTATCTTCAATCCTAACTAATGAAAACTATAACCATAACTATCTGTCTTCAACTCCTTGAAAGAACACAGAAGGATAATATATAAGCTCTAGAAATGACAGAGACAACTCATTGCCTTGTCACCCGAAGTTCTTCTGTAATCTTCCATCTTCAGCCCATAGGCCATAGTGTGTCTGGCAGACTCTTCAGCAATGCAGGAAACTTTAAACTGTCTTCTTGTATTGGCAGTTTGTCAGTCACTTTTGTCTGTGTCCTGCATAAAGTCTCGCAGACTCTTCCATGAAGCAGGATCTCTGTAGCAATGTCCATCTTGAATCAGAAGTCACTTTCCTGTGGGTCCTGCATGTCCAGTTTATACATCACAAAGTCAAACAGTCCAGACGAGAGCATTATCTTGTCCACATGGCTAGTCTTGCCATATTGAAAGCAAACTCCATAACGAGTTTCTTCAATGTTCATCTTCCTTTCTGGTGCAGGTGGTATTGCCAAGAGCAATTATGTCTCACTGTCATGAAAACCCTAAACCACTTTAAATGCCATATTTTGTAGATCTTTGAAATGTTTGAAGAATGCCTATCCATCTCAAATATGTCTGTATATCTAGAAATACTAACTAACTTAACTATAAGTTCTAACTATCATAGGTAACTATCTATAATCTGTAGTACATTATACAATATGTTTCTGAATGAACTATATAAACACAATACCTAAACAAAAGGAGAAATATATACATCACAAAATTGACCTTAAATTGTATCAATAAATGAAAATCCATTACAAAACAAAGTATTCATATCTATACCATAATTCCCTTTTTACCTTTAAAAAGAACTGGCTGTGATCATTAACCATTTATACCCAAGTCCATTTAAATGAAAACAAACATTTATAAATAATATTTGGGAATTTGGGCGTCGTTCTTTCCAAACTACTTCCTGCTGACAGGGGGCGCTGTCATGGGGGATCCTGAGAAGACGCAGAAATCTTGGCTGTAGTCTGCAAGGCTTCTTTGTTCAGCTGTTTTGAATGTAGGATCACCTGGTACTCTGTTTCAGGCGGTCTGGCTTGCTCAAACCACATTAGTCTGGAAGGAATCCACATCTTTTCATTTTCTGTGGAAACAAAAATAGAAATCCTTTTCCCCAGTAACTTGTCCTTGAACTTGGATGTTGGAGTCAAAGCATTTTTAAAATATATAAATTGAATTAATCCAGCAGCATTTCCTTTATCAGTTGTTATTTTCTCAGCAGTCAAACAATGTAGAGACAACACAATAGCATACATTAACCAGATTCTCTCTGAGCTTTTCATCTTTACGTGGCTTTATTATTACTCCGTTTTTTTTTTACTTTTTATTTTTTTATTTTTTGACATAGGGTTTCACTGTGTAACTCTTATCTGTCCTGGAATTTACTCTGCATTCCAGGTTTACTTTGCAAATCACAGAGATCTGCTTGCCTCTGAATCCTGAGTGCTGGGATTAAAGGCGTGTGCCACCACACCCAGTTCCTCTTTGTCTATTTAAAACCATTTTATTTTTGTCTCCCAAGCCTATGTATTTTTTTAAAACACACTGTAAACTTTTAGCACCTTTTCTTAATGTGAATCTGTCTCTACTGTAAATCTTTATCTTTTTATGGCCATGAGTCTTTATCTGTTAAACAACAACATTGTTAAAATGAAAGTCTTTGTTTCTGCCGTGGTTTACCAAAGATGGTGGCAGGTACTTTTACCGCCAGCACTGAGAGCTGTGCTCACCACCTTGGTCTGCGCTGCCACCCAGAAAGCATGCTGCCGGCTTGGAGATGTGGTCACTGCCATTGCCATCTCTCATACACACCAATAAATTGTTAGCAGAGTTTCTTGAAAGCCTTGCGGTTTTTTGCCGCATATGCTGAGTCAGGAATCTTCTCTTAAAGGAGCCACGCGAATAGCAGAGTTCAACTGAGAAAAATGCTGTTACCAAGAAACCTTGCTTGTCTCTGTTCTTTTGTGTGTAAAACCCTTTCTTAAGCTTTTGTTAAATTTTAAGTGTAAGTTCTT
Organism: Phodopus roborovskii; assembly: GCF_943737965.1. NCBI lineage: Eukaryota > Metazoa > Chordata > Mammalia > Rodentia > Cricetidae > Phodopus > Phodopus roborovskii. Next base: position 529,063 of record NW_026126999.1, read on the forward strand.
ATTAGCCACGTGGGCGCCATTTGTAAGGAGTACGGTTTTTTCCTCCCGCCGCCCTGTCTTGTCCCGCCACCACGCCGCCAGGCCCAAATAATGCACAGAGACTCTGTATTTGATATTATCCTGTTGGCCAGTTACTAGTTTCTTATCGGCTAGCTCTGCCTTAATTATTAACCCATTTCTGCTGATCTATGTATTTCTCTTACCAGGGAGCCGGCGGCATACTGCTTTCTCCATACTCTCCATCTTGACTCCTCCTTCCTACTTCCTATTTCCTCCTTGTCTCCTAGTCCCTCCTATCTTCCTCTCCTTGGCCAACAGTGCTTTATTATTAACCAGTATGAGAAACATATATACATAATGGCATCTCCCATCACCCTTGTGAGCAAGTGTGTGTGTGTGTGTGTGTGTGTGTGTGTGTGCGTGTGTGTCTGTTTGAGTGTGTATGGACCTTCCACTGTCTTTCTCTGTCTTTTGAGGCAGGCTCTATCACTTGACTATCAGGCCAGCACTGGGATTATAGGCCTTGCTACTCTGCCAGTGTAAAGGGTGCAGCAGACTGGGACACAGGTTTTCATACTTACACAGTAAGCACTTTATCAGCTGAGCTACCTCTCCATCCCCATCCTTTGTAATTTTTAAATGTAGCAATAAACTCATTATGAAGCCAACTATCAATTTGTTAAATAGAAGTTTATGAGCGCTGAAAAACAAATATGATCACTTGGAGCCCGTGTGGACTTTGCTAGCAAGAAATTATGCCTGGTAACATAGGCCTGCTATCCTTTCAACTTGAGATGTTGAAGAAGTAGGAGCACAAGTTCAAGGCCCTCAAGGGCTACAGAGTGAGTTCAAGTCCAGTCTGAGCAATTTAGCAAGACTCTTTCTCCAAATAAAATGTGGTAGAGCATTTTGCCTACATGTACAAGGCCCTGGGTTCACCCTCCAATACTGAAAGAAGGAAATAAGGGTAAAGAGATAAAGGGATTGGGAGAGATGACTTGCAGCTTTTTCAGAGGACCCAAATCTGCCCAGCACCCACACTGGGACACCCACAGTTGCCTGTAGCTCCAGCTCTATGCCATCTAGTCACCTATTCCGACCTTGGCAGGTACCTCCACAAGCAGACACACATGCATGCATATAAGTAACAATGCTATCTTTGGAGACTGGAGAGATAACTCAGCTATTCAAAGCACTTATTTTTGCAGGAGACAAAGGTTCAGGTACCAGCATCCATGAGGTGGGTTACAACAAGCTATAACTCCAATTCCAGAAGATTTGTTGTTCTCTTCTGGCCTACACAGGCACCTGCTTGTACACAGTACACATGTATACAATAAAGTAAATAAATACTTAAAGTGGAGTTAAGAAATTGAGGCATGTATTAAATTTGTGGGTCGTTTGGTTTGGTTTGGTCTGGTTACGTTTTGGAAACAAGGTCTTTCTGTGTAGCCCCGGCTGTCCTAGAACTCACTCTGTATCCCAGACTGGCCTTGAACTCAGAGATCCTCTGCCTACCTCTGCCTCACAAATGCTGAGATTAAAGGCATGGGAATTTTTTTAATGTATATTTATTCTCTGTGAATGTGTGTGGGCTGTGCATGCCAAGGACAATTTGTGAGTTGGTTCTCTCCACATGATTCCAAGGATCTAACTCAGGTCATCAGACATGTAAGCTGAATGGGAAAAAAAGATAAATAAACAAATAGATAGGAAGGGAGGGAGGGAGGGAGGGGGGGAGGGAGGGAAGGAAGTGTTTTTGGCACTAGATGAATAAAATGGGTGCAGTAAAGAAACCAAAATAGCTTTTACATGAGTAAAGGGTAAAGTTTATTCCAAATACAAAGGCTGTCTCTTGGAAAGTGGGGGCTGGGGGTTGACGGGATTAATGGATGTGATTTCTAGTGCTATGAAAACATCACTGAAGAATGCTTTAGCTGGTTCAGGGTCTGAGTGCAGGTGGCTTATATAGGAATTCCTACAGGAGACCGGTATTCAGGTAGGTTAAGTTACCAGAAAAGCAGCCAAAACTCTGTCCTACTGGAACTCTTAGACACTTGCAGAAAAAATTCTTAACACTTCTACTGAAGTGTGACAAATCCGAGATACTGTGTTCTTCATACTCCTGTAAATGAGGGTCAGGTTCTCCCTCTAGTCAGGTTGCATGTAGTTAGTCAGGGAGCCACAAGGGGAGATGAAGAGATTCTAAATGGTTTAATTTTTAGTTTTAGTTTAGGTGTTTGGGGATTAGTAGCAGAGGTTTTACAGTGTGGTATATATACTAAAATCCACTGTATCAGACATTTCACAGGTTTGATGTGTGAATTCTGTTTCAACATCCAGGTATAAAAGGGGTGGTATGTTAAAGTAACCAGTAAGCATCTCCCACAGTACACCCCATTCAGCCTCCATCGTCTTGTGTATTACACTTTTTTTCTGAGCACAGTGACTGATAGTCGTTTTTTTTTTTTTTTTTTTTTTTTTTTTAACAATAAAATAAAGAAAAATGCCAGCAACTAGAAGGTTAGCAGGACAGCCTATATTCTTTACTCTTGGAAACTGTACTGAAGCCACGGGGAATTTTTTTTTTTTAATCTCCACCCTTTTCTATTTATTACAGATTTTCCCTTCGATGAGCCCTTCTGTTGGTCAGCCCTTGCCCCTAAACATCAGCAAGCATTCCCATGAATACTTCTTTCCCATTACATTGCACTAGTCCCAGCTCTTAATGATTCTCGAGCTGTCACCTTCTTCCTGTGTAGCCTCTCCTACCCTGGACTGCTTGCTTAGTGGCTTGAAGAGTCCAAAGCAAGAGAGCAGCAGCCATTGCATTAAGTGTGGTCACTAGGAAACAGAAACACTGCTCTCTACACTGATTCAGAGACAAGTAGACTCAGATATCCAGAATGACCAACAAGCCTTGCTAGGCTGTTCTGGAAAGATGTCATGTTCCAGGTAATGGGAGAAGACTCTCCTGTAGGAAGGGAATGTGACTCCAGAGTTCAGGGGAATTTGGAAAACCAAGGTCTACCCAGATGGTTTTCGTTCCTTCCCAACTAGAGCACCAGGTCAGACAAGGACTTCTAGGCATGGCATTTGAGAATTTGGTCTCTTTTATAACCTTTATAGTCCCTGGACCTGATTTTGAGCACATTTTGCTGCCTGTGCACTGGATGCATCTAAATGTTTCAGGGACATCTGAGATAACAGTGGCTAAACAGAATCTGCCTTCTCTTCATCCCATTTGTGTGTGTGTGTGTGTGTGTGTGTGTGTGTGTGTGTGTGTGTGTGTGTGATGTGTTTTGGGTTGTAGTTTGTGGGGAGCAATTCAAGACAGGGTTTTTCTGTATAGCGGTCTTGCTCTATAGACCAGGCTGGCCTTAAACTCTGCCTCCTGAGTGCTGAGGAGATTAGAGGCATGTACCACCACCGCCTGACTTTATCCCAATTTTTAAATTGTGAGTGCTGGGTGCCCAGAGTTCTTTTCTAGGGATGTTTCTGGGTCAGCTTTGCTATTTGGACTTGTCACATATCCTAGAGATTTGGTTTAAGTACTTGGGAGTACAGGGGCGGATCCCTGGATGGACAAAGGCATAGAATGAGGGTTGGGAAAGAAAAATGTTAGCACTGGGGAACACCTTGCTCAGTCCCACAGGAGTGAGGATACTGGGAATGTACCCTCTTTATGGGGATGAGGATTGTGCCTGGATTGCTAAACCTAGGCATTAATTGGACCTGGGCCAAACAAAAACAAACATTCCTGGACTAGGTCTTTGCAATTCAATGTCAAGCCCATTTATTGCACATGGCTTTTTTTTTTTTTTTTGTCGTTAATTGCAGGGTTTTTCTGAGTGTCACTGACTGCCCTGTACCTCACTTTGTAGACTCAGCTGGCCTCAAACTCACAGAGATCCTCTGGCCTCTGCCTCCTGAGTGCTGGGACTAAAGGTGTGCACCACCATTGACTGGATTTAGGTTTTATTTATTTTTTAAAGACAGGGTCTTGCTATAATTGGTAGAGTGGCTTTGAAATCTTGATCTTAGTGCCTTCATTTCCTGGGTGCTTTTCTTTATGTTTTTTTTGTTTGTTTGTTTGTTTTAGAGTTTGTTCATAGTACTTCTCTTAGCAATGGCAGTTCCTGGGTGGGTAGGGGAGTGGCTTTTACAGACAAGTGTTAATGTTGCTAATCTCAGACTTGTCAGGCTGCCTTCTGATTCTCTCAGAACACAGGAGTATGTGAAACCATCTAAAGCTATCTCCCACTGACACCCTTCTCCATTTGCACTTGCAAAATACAAAACTACTTGCTAGGGGAGGGGGTCTAGGCTTGACTTCCCAATAGTAGAGTATCTCACAACTCTAGTTGCTGGTACCCTGCCTGTTTTGATGAGCCATTGTCCTTCTTGGTTTGTGGGAAGAAGACCCGAGAAGCTGGCACCTTTGGCTTCCTCTCTGTTGTTACTGATGTAAGTAATAAAGTGCCTGAATCTAAAAAGAGCTCACCATATGTATGTATGTATGTATGTATGTATGTATGTATGTATATGTATGTATGTATATATATATATATATATATGTGTGTGTGTGTGTGTGTATGTCTTGGTGTGCTGCAGTGTACCTAAATCCTCTCAGGAATCAAGGACTATAACCTGTAACTTGTGAAAGCAACTCACAGCCAGCCTTCTGCCACCTGCACTTTGAGAGCTGTGCAGCCTCACCCAAGTTTGTGTGCCCTTCAGGAGGCAAGGAAGGCAGAATGCCTAACAGCAGTCATCTGAAATACAAAAAAAACAAAAATTTTGCTCTCAGGCTCAGTGTATCTTGTCTTCCCAGGGTCTATAGCCATTCTTTTGCACCTGAGGTTCCTGCTGATTCCCTTTCCTTCTCCCTTGGGGCTACCCCATAAGTAATTACACCATATCCTTGCTTCAGCCTGCCTCTCCCTGGGTTATGATTTCAGTTATGACACTTTCTCCATATATATATTGCTGGGCCTTGTCAGGTGACACGGTATTGAGCAGTTTTACAATATTCACAAAGAAACGGTCTGGAATTTTCCTTCCTTGGTAAACATCTGTTACTTGAAAGCTGCCAGCAATGTTTCTGAGCCCATAAACTAACTTGAAAAAAAAAAAAAAAGCTTGAGCTCTGATAATATTCAGCAAAACCCTTGAATACTTCATCCAGTGGTTATAATTGCAAACAGTGATCTAAAGTAATCCATTTTAAGAAAGGACAGTAGAGAGAAAAGGGTGGGTGTGGTGTTTGTGAATAATGAACAAACTGTCTCTCTCAGGACAGCTCCCATCAATGTAGTCAAGCCTAAATCTCTTCTTTAGACTAAATGGGGAATTGTAGTGAGATATCCACCCTGCCTGCACCTGTTGACCATTGGGGGTGGGGGCAGGTGTGGACATCACCTTCAGGGAGTGGGAGGGCTTGGGCTCGGATGCCGGAACCCAGCTAGTGTTCTTACTTCCTGGTTGGAGACAGAGCATCTGGAGGCATCCTTGAAACTGGAACCTGTGGTGATCATCTGTTTCTGGTGTAAGTTATTTCTCCCCAAATAAACATCCATCAACATCAGCCTGTCACTTCCCAGATCCTTATTTACCACGATTTACCACCCAGCAGAGGTTGCATGACTGGGCTTTCTGCTGTTTGTGATGGGTCTCTGTATAGCAATGGGGGAGTGTCCTAGAGGTCTACAGTATGAATTCAGTTGTCTGTGTTGTCTTGTAAAGTTCCTTTTAGTAAGCCACTGTCTAATGCTGTTTTGGTTTTATATTTTCATTTTTCTTGTGCTTGATAGCCTTACCCATATTTTTGGACTACAAAATAACAATTTAGGCTTATTCTAGGGAGCATAGTGTTTGCTTTAGATGATTATATATTATCCAAAGTTTTTAATTGCTTTGTTTTCTCAGATCTTTTGGTAATGCATATCCATTATAAGGAAATATCTGATGAGTTTTGGAAAATGTGAATCCCCACATAACTACTACGACAATTGGGAAATAGGATATCTATTTCTCAATGCCCCTGCTATAACTCTCCCAGATCTTGAGTCCTTAGCAACCAGTGGTCTGCTTTTTCTTTTGATAGCTCAATGTGCCTTTTTTTTAGAATTCATATGATAATATCTTAAGTTAGTTGTTAAACGTGGGTTCTTTCAATCAACAAAGTATATTTAATATACTGAGTGGATGCCATTAATATACCTTGTTTGTTGTTGGGAAGTATCCAGTGTGTGGTCTATCATAGCTTGTTTATCCAACCAAATCTCAAGAGTATTTCCAACAATATTTAGTAAACTTCACACTTAAAAACATTTTTTTTTTAAATTTGCTTGAGTGCCTGCTGTGTGTCATTTGAGAGCCAGCATGAACAAAGTAATGTGTGCCTTCATGGAGCTGAAAAGGGGATCTAAAATACAAATCATAGTAGCTAAATTACACAATTATATGCATTAGTTCCTATGGCTCCTCTAACAAATTGCACAGTCGATGGCTTAAGGTAACAGAAATTTGATCTTACATACAGAAGCCAGAATCCCTAAGTCAAGATGTGGTAAGTTGGGTCATGCTGTGTTCTGCGAGATGTGCCCCAAGGGCCTCTCCTGGTGGTTGCTGGGGACCCATTTGTTCAGTGACTTAAAAACCACATCGCTTGGAGCATTGTTCTACCCTCATATCACCTTCTTTTCTGTGTTTTCTTTTCTAAGGACACTTGTAATTGGATTTAGTGTCCATACTAATCCAGAATGGTCTCATCTTGAGACTCTCAGTTACATCCGGGGGGGGGGGGAACCTTTAGGTTCTAGGTGGACACATTTTAGGGTTTACTACAGAAATTCCTGCCAAGTGTTAAACAGTGGTAACAGAGCAGCAGAATAATTAGAGGTGGAGTGCTGGAAGACTGTAGATGTAACTTCAGTAAAGTGGTCAGAACAAGCCAGTGATGAACGAGGCGGGACAAAAGCAGTGGGCAATGCTGTCTGAAGTCAAGAGAACCCCACATCGCAGGCACTGCTCAGGAGGGGCCCTCACTCGGGAAAGGGCAGGGAAGGGTATGCCTGTGAGACAGCTGTAAGTACTCAAGGAGCATTGATTAGGGACAGGGTCTCACTGGGTAGCCCTGGCTGTCTGGGAACCTGCTTTGTTGACCAGGTAGACCTAAATTCACAGATATCCATTTGCCTCTGTCTCCTAAGAGCTGGGATTTATTTTATATGTATGAGTGTTTTTTTAAAGATTTTATTTATTATATATAAAGTGTTCTGGCATGTATTCTTTCATGCTAAAAGTAGGCACCAAATCTCATCATAGATTGTTGTGAGCCACCATGTGGTTGTTGAGAATTGAACTCAGGGCCTCTGGAAGAGCAGTCAGTGCTCTTAATTTCTGAGCCATTTCTCTGGCCTCATGTATGAGTGTTTTGCCTGCATGTTTTTGTGTACCCCTTGTATACCTGGTGGTTTAGGGGGACCAAAAGAGGGTGTTGAATCCTCGAACTGAAGTTACAGATGGGCTGTGACCTGCCATGTATGTGCTGGGAACAGAACCCACGTCCTCTGCAAGAGTAAAAAGTGCCCTTAACTACTGAGCCACGAGGTCAGGATTTTATATTTAAGGACATGGAAAGCTTTTGCAAGGTGGATAACTTTCGAATAATGAAAAATTGTTAATAACATTAAAAGTCGTTTGAGAGTAAGGTGATACAAGTAAGAAGTAGCAGGTTACACTAGAAGTGTTCAGGTGGGAAGAATGTCTGAGACTCAGCAGACTGCAGAGTACACAGACCACAGGATAGGGTTCAGAGATCCTGCCTCAGGATTCCTCCAGAGCCCAGATGAAGAAACACCCATTATTTGTGCCCACAGAGCCCCTTTCTCTTTCCCACATACTTTCTCCAAAAGCACTCTCCTGACTAATAGCACTGTGGTTCATCTGAGCTGTCAGTTTTTGTCATAGTTTGTAACTATAATGGGATTATTCACCCTATATATTCCACTAAGTCCTGCTCCATCCACCCCTGGAGTGAGATTTCTGAGGATTCATTTCTGTTTTACAGAGAGAAATCATTTGCTTGTTCTCGTGGTTATATAACATTGTCTTATGTGAACAGCCTATCATTTAATCATCTGCTTTACTACTGATGCACATTTGGAGTTTTCCAGTTTGGGGTAGAACAAAGAATTATATAAACAAAGTATGGTGTCGTGCGGATATTCAGCAGTAATGGATACTGCTCAGAGTCTCTCCAAGTTGCCAACACTGTAGAAGAGCTTGGTTCTGTGTATGTTTTGGAGGTAAAACAGCCTATCCACCGTGTCTCACAGAAGAGAACTAGGGTTAACTCCAAGTGTTTGCAGCTGGGCCACTGCTAGGTAAGGCTCGGTATCAGCTGGATCAGAAGCAGGGATTTGGGAGTGTAGGTGAAAAGAAGAGAAAGGTGGGAATTTTGTTCTATATAATCCTGAGATGTCAAATGAGGTATCAAAAAAGGGGTAAACATTCAAGTCCCAACCTCAACAGCTTGGTCTGGATTAGAAACAAAGCAATATGAGCATCCATGGAGGGAATTTAAGCCATGACAGAGGCAGTCTCACCAAGGGAGTGAGTAGAGATGACAACACAGGATGCCCTGTCACCATGAAATCTGGGATAAGGGAGAAGCAGCAAATACAAAACAGTAGAAGCCTCTAAGGCTACAGGGAAACCTCAAGCATCCTTAGAGGCCTGCTCATGAAGCACATCTGGAGAGATTTGTCCAGGCCACACAGGTCCAGAGGAAGACTGACAAGGTGCCATGTCAGTTAGGCATGTGGGAAGGGCATTGCTTGAGACCATGCTAGCTTTGGTATCTTCCCTCCTCCCTCCCCCAGTGAGAATTGGCCTGAGTAATTAGAGGAAGTATAAGAGAAATAGGCCTGCCAATAGGTACACATGAGAATGTGCTCTAAGCAAGGACGTGAACGCAGTAAGGGAGCTCGCCATGGGATGTCTGCAGAGAGGACACAGCAGTGTAGACATGAAGTATCGATGGAACAGCAGGTGGCATGCTGTGCCTGGAACTGTGAGCAGGGAAAATAGTGGGAATAATTTCTCTCCAACATGACTGCCTAAGTATGCGGCTACAGTGGCCTGGAGGAAGCTCCCAAGGCTTCAACTCTATACAACTCCAGGCAACCAAGGAATACTGAGAAATAGTCTTCTCCAGGGAAGAGCACACCAGTTGATTATCCAATACTATGTGGTCAACACTGAAAACATAATACAAGTAACACTATACAGACTAAGCATTCTGTATTTAAGAATGTATATGTGCATGCATATTTACTTGTGTGTATGTGTGTGCATGTAGCAACCACTGATAAAAAAAGGCCATGAATTCTAAAGCTAAAGGAGGGGGTATATGGGAGGGCTTGGAGGGAGGGAAGGGTAGGAGAAATGTTTTAAATATATTGTAATTTCAAAAACTAAAAGATTTTTTTTTAGGCCAGTATGTTTTTAATATCTCAACATGCCTGTAAAATCCCTGGTACTCTTTAAAATAGACCTGAGTGTCTGTACAAGACCCCCCCCCCAACACACACACACACACACACACACACACACACACACACACACACACCATGATGCCCACATTTTATGACATTTATTTTGAGTATTCAGAGGTGAAAGGGATCCAATATACTTTCAGCCCTGAGCTTGTGAAACAAAGCACATGTGTTTCCTGGCAACGTGGGTCTTATAGCTTCTGCTGTTGTGAGATGAAAGAGCAAACACACCATCCCAGCAGGACTCAGTGATACTCCTTGGGGCTTACTAGTGGAGCCAGCATGGCCCCAACAACATTTTGACCCTGGAAAATATTTAGACAGTGTTCCAGCTATTTTCCCCAGCAGACCATGCCTTCAAGTTAGTCTTGATTCTTGTTCCCATCAAAAATAGTTGAGGTGAAGGAGTAAATTTAGCCAAGACCAACAAAATCTCTGAAGGTCTCACCACGGTTCTCTCAGTCCCCTGTTTCCATAACACGTGGCTGGGTCTTGCCAAACCCATCTCAATCAGGTGAGTGGTCATGGTGAGAAGCCAGAGTGTTTTCTAAATAAGCTTATTCCTACATCTGCTTGAACTGACTTGGAAAATATATTTGTTCCATTTGGGCCTTTCTGAGCAAACAATGTCCACTTTGTGTTGTGTATACCACCTAATTATTTCAGATTCCACAGCGTCAATTCACAGAAAATGATCCAGGCTACTTATTCTCTTTTCCCAGTTGTCCTTTGGAGGTGAGTATACACACTAAGGAACACACTATACTGAAGTTATCTTAGTTGAAGTCTTAGAGAGCTATGCATTTTTATGTCTGTATGTTAAAGAAATAGATGTTTATTGTAGCATTTCCCCCACATTGTTTTTAGATTAAGACCTCTTTGCTTTCAATCTTATAATTGTTTGATTTTTCTTTCCTCAGCTTTGTCAGTCTCACAGCAGAAACAGCAGGAAACAGCCAGAGCCTGTAGCTGTCACCCCAGACCCAACTCTATGGTTGCCACCTTGCCTTCAGTTCTGGCTAGCAATTTCTTGCTGCCCTGGGGACTGTCTGCCTCTTAATACTTTTTTTTTACATAATCTAAATTGCTTGGAATTGTTCAGAGAAGAGTCAGGACTGACTGTCCCCCATTTTCAAAATGCAAAATATAGACTGAGAAAGGTTATATACTTTTCAAAAAGCATGCATTTTCCCCTAAATTTTGTCAATAACAAGTACAACTATTATATAAGTGAATTTTATCCTGTCACTATGTGCACATACATATGTCATATGAAGATTAAATTAAACAATACTCTACAAATAACCAGAGGAAAATATAGAAAGAATAATATTATCTCAAAATGAAACAATTAGACCCTAGACTCTCCTCAAATTTGGAATGATCCTTGTTCCTTTGCCTTGCTGAGTGCTGGATTACAGGCATTCCATCACACTCAACCTTTCTTTTGTTCTTTGTATTGGTGATGAATTTTTAACAATGTTTCCTTCACCAGACTATGTAAGAATATGAGCAATTTGCCAGGCATTGGTGGCTCATGCCTTTAATCCCAGCACTCAGGAGGCAGAGGCAGGCAGATCTCTGAGGTCCAGGCCAGCCTAATCTATAGAGTTAGTTCTAAGATAGGCTCCAAAGCCACAGAGAAACCTTGTCTTGAAAGACAAAACAAAACAAACAAAAAAAGCAACATTTTTCATAACAGCATGAAACTGTAAGTAATCCAAATATATGTCAGTAGCAAAGCATTTAAGTATAAAGCATTTAATTGTATAAGTACTGGCATAAAAAATAAAGTAAGAATGAAAGAAAAACTCTGAAACTATAGCTCTAACACCAATGTAAATGTGAGGCAGAAGTCAGTTACCAAAGAAAAACCACTCCCATAATGTGAAGTTTGAATGTAGATAAAATTAAGATGTTTTCAGGAGTTTGTGCTTAGTGGATTTACAGAAAAGTAAGGAAGGATCTGTAGAGACCTAGATGTCATTACCAGCATATTCCTTTGTAAAATAAATAAATAAATAAATAAATAAATAAATAAATAAATAAATGCATAAACAGAGTGATGAACAGAGGCTACACATGTAGGCTACAAATTTATATAGAGAGTTGGTGGCCTGTAGACCTAAGAGGTTTTAAAATTGTTAGTAGACCTTGAGGGTATGTGTAAACAGAGAAAGGTAGGGAACATGGAGGAGAAAGAGATCTATAAGTAATTCCACGAAGAGAAAGGTGACTGTTAGGGAGATCCTGAAGCCCAAAAAAGAAGTGAGAGCACATGCCGAAGATAACAGGAAAGGAAAGTAATCTTCAGATAGGAGAGAGTTTCCCCTTAGCCATCTATGTAATTATATGGGACCTTTGCTAAGCAATAAGTGGGATAAGAGATGTGGGAAGTATCATTTGAGGCACACAGAGATAAGATGACCCAGAGCCACAGGTCAACACCTCTAACAGAGATGCTGACATCTTGCACCTGGGCTTGCCCAAGGATCCAGAGCTCTTGGGGTTTGTACTACAGAAGGAAGGGGGAAATGTGGGTAGGAGCAAGATGTTTAAACTGATGGACTACCTGTGAGGTCTAGACAGAGATGGAAACTTTGGAAAAACAGGGAGGGCCAGAAGCAGGGTTTGGTGAGACATCAGAACCTGGAGCCCATGAGACAGAAATGTGAAACAGGAGCCCAGGTCTGATGAAGGCACATGAATTTCCCATCCTGTAGTGATTGTTGCCTTAAGGGATGGAGTCACCTTTGATACATGTTACTGACCTTCCTGGCAGAGGATGAGGTGCTGTAGCTCTGGAGAACCCTGACATGTCCTTGGTCAGCACCCAAAAAAGGAGCAGAGGCAAAGAGAAAGTCACATCCTTTTCTGAGGAAGCAGTGCAGCATGCAACGCAGGGCTCCATCCCACGCAGCTGCCTGCAGTCTAAACATAGAGAGGAATACTGCATGGCAGGTGTTATCACTGAACTTCCAGGCCAGGCCTAGTGGAAATTGTACAATGATGTTCTATGTCTTTCCAGTCCACACACAGAAGCCACCAGCTACAAGTGGCTAAATGATTGTCATAATTAACAATAAATTCCAGGCTCTTTCTTGACAAAAAATAGGCTGAGCTGCAAGTTTGTGGTGTTGAGGAACACTTGGCAAATGAAATTCCAAATGAAGATGTGATGTACACTAGTTACTGTAGTGAGGCTACTTTGGACGTAATATTAAAATCCTGGAGACTATAAGGATTTGGGAAGCTTCTGAAAATGTCAGAGTACCTAGTGTGAGACATATGACCTAGGAAATACAGGAGAAGAGCCATTTTAAAATTCTTAATACCTATCTAAAAATACATAAGAAAAACAATAGCTCCATATACATACTAATATCAATGTTTCAGTTTTACTTTCAAAATTTTTTATTTATTAAATGTGCATGCATTTGTTCCTGAGTGACAGGAGCCTTCAGAACCCAGAAGAAGGTATCAGATCCCTTGTTAAAAGAATTACAGATAGTTGTGAACCACCATGTGGGTGCTAGGAACTGAACTTGGGGTCCTCTAACTGCACTTAAGCACTGAGCTAGCTCTTGGTGCCCCAGGCCCTGCAGAACTGCATTTGTTCTGAAAAGTGAATTGTATGTGTTCCTTTGGGACTGTGGCTGATATGTCCTATTCATCCTTAGAGGTAGGTTTCTCACCTGCAGCAAAATGCTATGTATTTTTAGACTTAAGAGTTAAAACTCTGTTTTCTAGAACCCAGGTATGCAAGGGTCAAATTCCTCAGGGCTCATTTAAAAAAAAATCCTCAAAACTTTCCAAACAAAGCTAAGGAGTGAGTTTGGACTTTATCTTGTGGGGAACTAGAAGCTCTAGATAGTAGTTAGGTATCAATGAAAATCAGCAAGATGAGCAAATGATTGAAAGCTGCATGGCCTTCATATTAATAAGGTAAGAATTTAGAATCTCGGGATGCACTTAGTGGCCCACACCCATGCAGTCATGGCCCCTTCTTCTCCTCTTTAGGAAAGTGCATAACATGAACTTCAGTGTTGCGATTGTCATAGATGCTGTAAAAGTAAAGTCTGAAGAAAGGGTTCTCCCACAAGCCAGAGTAGGCTTCTCTGAGCACTAAAGCTTGTCTGAAAACTCAGCTTCTGGGACACCAAGCACCCAAAAGAGAAACAAACACATCAAAGAGCTAAGTTTGCTCTACTGCCCAATCCTCTACAGAGCTCTGAGTAACCAGTTAGGGCATGTGGAGGGATTTTGAGAATTTGTTTTATTAAATACAGTCATTGCTGAGGACTAAGTTATTGTATAAATATCTAAAGCAGAAGTAAAAGTTAAAAATCATTTCCAGTTATTTGCTACTCTTTACTATAGGCTAAGCTCTTGTGGCTACCCATGTCACTGTACCTGCATGGTGAGAACTCAACATGATGGTTTGCCACTAAATGTCTTCTCCCCAACCCCAACCAGTGATATATTGGAAGCTCAAAATAGCACAAAATTGGGGTATTTGCACAAGCAGATGAGAGATTTTTCTGCAAAAAGGTAATATATATCTGTCAGTCTACCATTAATGTTCCCACAGTACATCACTCTCTCCGAGTAGAGGTCCCCCACGACCACCCTCTTTGTAAGTATAGTAGCCCTTCACTCAATGAATCATCTCAGATAAAAGTTACCAAGTGCATGTTTAGGGTGGTGTGGTGATGTGACTACTTTATTTGCATTTACTTGGACTGGGTAGTTTTTTATATTATACACACACACACACAAACACACCACAGAGACACAAAGGCAGAGATTTTCAGTTACTGGGCCTCACATATTGGGATCGCTTCCCAAGGCAGCTAAGACCAGATGCTGGCCTGGTCCCTGGGGTAAGGACTAAAAGAAGGGCACTGCCACCATTGTACCAACAAATCCCATGGTAACTGTCCTGGCTATCTTTCTGAGGTGTCCAGTTCCTAAATGTCACTATGTGGCTAAGAATCCTATAGGAGAACTTATTTGTGATACCCAAAACATAAGTACATAGCTGGAGGCAGCAACAGCTGTTTTATACAAACTATTCACCATCGTGCCGTTAGGTAGACCCTCTACCAGGATGGCTGGGGCTGGAGATGGCTCATTGGATAAAAGGTCAGGGACAGTGGCACATGACTATTTCTCCAAATACTGAGGAGAGGGAAAATATGGAGACAGGAGGATCCCTGCAGTGTTTAACCAGCCAGCCTAGCAGAATCCTTGAGATCCAAGTTCAGTGAAGGGCAGTTTCTAGGCAGTAACTCATTCACTGCTGAGATTAGCTTTGCGAAGGGGTTGGCTCCTCAGGAATATCTTCATAAACTTGGACTTGATAAGGAAGAAGTTGGGCTTTTTGTTGTTGTTTGGGATTTTTTGTTTTGTTTTGTTTTTGTTTGCTTTTTGTTTTTGTTTTTTGAGACAGGATCTCTCTGTAATCACTATGTTAATCCAGGCTGGTCTCGAACTCACAGATTCTTCTGTCTCTCAAGTGCTAGAATTAAAGGCATCTACTACTCTCCTGGTAGGAAAAGATTGTGTAAAGTAAGACATGAAGGGAAAAAAGGGTCATGAAGACAACTATTTAAAAAAGATTGATAGATTTGTGTGTTTTTAATATTTATTTTTATTTTTGTGTATATGTCTGTGTGTATATACAAGCACATGCATACAGGTGCCCTCAAAAAAAAAAAAAAAAAAAAAAAAAAAAAAAGAAGCCATCAGATCCCCTACTACACCTGGAGCTACAGGTGGTAGTGAGCTCACCATATGGATGCTGGAAACTAAACTCTATTCCTTCTGCTTACTTGTTTACTTTTTGAGATAGGGTCTCCAATAACAGGCTAGCCTTGAACTTGCTATGTAGCTGTGTAGCTGAGGATGATCTTGAACCTCTGATCTTCCTTCTTCTACCTCCCATGTTCTGGGATTATAGGTATATACCATCATACATACACAGTTTATGGAGAGCTAGGAATAAAGCCCAGGGTCGAATGCATATTAGGCAAGCACTCTAAACACTGAGCTACACACATCTCCAGCACAAATTGAACTTTCTTGAAGTTAAGAATTCTCTCCAACAGAATACACTTAAAATGGGCCAGAAAGGCAACACAGTAAGTAATGAAATAGTTGGTATATAAAGCAGACATAGGGCCATTAGCCAAAGTAGGGAAACAAATGCAAATCAGTAGAAAAAGACAGCCCAGTATAAACCTATCAAGGGCTCAGGCAGACATTTCAGAAACCCCGTGCTCTTTTGATGGCCCAGTAAGCAAGTGAACAGGTTGCAGACTTGTCAGTTGTCAGGGAAATCAACAGGCAAATGGAAACATCAGTGCACAGTCATAAGTCCACACAAAAGTCTAAAACTGGAACGGAACGGCAGGGCCAGTAAAATGGTAAGGTCACTTGCTTGGCTCCCACAAATTGTCTCTGACTTCAACTCATTCTGTGGCTCCTGCCCCCAATAAATGCTTGTTTAAAACACACACACACAAACACATACACATACACAAAGACACACACACACACACACAGAGAGAGAGAGAGAGAGAGAAAGAGAGAGAGAGAAAGAGAGAGAGATAGGAACATGCTAAGATGTACACACTAGTTCTGTTCATAGTAGCCGCAAACTGGAACAACACAAATATCCATCAGCAATAGACTGGAACTAGGCATGGGGGGAAGCAGACAGGGGTGGGGTGGGGAAACGTATAATCTGAAGCATAAATAGCCTGAGTGCCTTCTGCTCTATTGTGCCTGCTTTCTTTAATGTTTGAAGGTGAAAAGTTCTGGGATAGGTATTTTAAGCTTGTGGGGGTGGAGTAGCAGGGATTTCTTTTTGTTTTCTATTGCAGACGAAACAGTCAGAGGTATTAAATGACTTGCCCCAAGTCAGAGAGCTTAACCAGTGGTGGAGTGGAGACACAGACCCAAAGCCATAGTCTCTACTTCACATGACCTGTCAGGCCTACATGACCCAAAATGGATGACAATCCCCTATATATGGAGTTCGGGTGGGGGGGGATGGGAGGGGAGGGTGATTAGGGTGCATGTGAGAGGGCAGAGAGGGAAAAAGGGAGGGAGGGAGAGAGGGAGAGGGGACTGGGATTGATATGTAAAATAATCAATTAAATAAAAAAATGCTTTGACTCCAAAATTTAAGGTCAAGGACAAGTTATTGGGCAAAAGGATTTCTATTTTTGTTTCCACAGAAAATGAAAAGCTGTGGATTCCTTCCAGACTAATGTGGTTTGATCAAGCCACACTGCCTGAAACAGAGTACCAGGTGATCCTACATTCAAAACAGCTGGACAATGCAGACTTACAGACTACAGCCAGGATTTATGCATCTTCTTAGAATCCCCTAAGACAGCACCCCTTACCAGCAGGAAGTAGTTTGGAAAGAACGATGTCCAAATTCCCAAATATTGTCTATACATGTTTGTTTTCATTTAAATGGACTTGTTTATAAAAAATAAATAAATAGATAGATAAAAATTTAAGAATATATTATTATGCTCTATAAAACAGAAATATTGTAAAAAGAGTGAATACGGTAACTTCCTTCCACTTTTGTCATATATGTCACTCCTCCAAGTAGAATGCTTCCATTTGCATTGCTAAACTCAAAACATATTCCTCTGTCTTAGATACCCACCAGCTCCCAATCAATCTGAACTGACACACCTGAAATTTGGCTTCCCTTGTAACTCACTACAAAGGGTACTCAATTCTTCCTGAAAGATGGATATTGTTGTTCATTTGCTACAGCAGTTAGCAATGAAACACAAACAAGAAACTCAATGAGGCCACCTGGAGTTCATTGTTGGAGGGAAAAGAAGGGTGGTGAAAAACGTTAGCCAACACAGAGCAGAGAAGAGGGAGAGAAGAGGCATCCATGGTGTGGCCATGTTGGGCATGCATGTCCTGCCCATAGTTTGGGGGCAAGGTCAGCACAATGCCAAGATTGCAACATATATGCTTTTGATAAGCTGTCTCAAGAGGCTTCCCTCCTCTTCAGTAATAACCCTATCCAGAATTTCCTGTGATAAAGAAAATGGTTGGTAAAGGTCTGGAGCCAATCGGAATAAAGCAAAACACAACACAACAAAACTAACTAGGATGTTAAAACTCACATAAATTCAAATTTTGCAGAAAGATCTCTAAATAATCAAAATCACGAAGAACCTGTGCTATCCCAGTAAGAATGACTAAATATTCTTTCTATTTATCATTATGTTTGCTCATGATGTGCATTTGAGGAATGCAGATGCCATAAGATATATCTTTTATGGATGTGTTCTGGTGATTGAGCTCATGTCTTCAGGCATATATCATGGAGGTGCAGATGCCTATACCTACTAAGTTTCCCATACAAGCCCCTAAATATCTGTATGCCTGCTGTCTCAAATAAGGCAGCAACACCCGTACCTCTTGTTCTCACTGCAGAAAGATCAGTGCCATTCAATTTACCCTGATATGATTATTCAGAGGCTCATCGATTTGTAATAACTATTCCTCATGTATCCCAAATGGTTTTGTATTTCCCAAAGGTGAAAATTTGATCCCGGCCCTCAGGAGGCAGAGGCATGTAAATGTTTGAGTTCAAGGGCAGCCTGGTGTACAGAATAAATGCCAGGGACAGGCACTGCTATACAGAGAAACTGGGTCTTGCAAAAACAGCATATCTTTCATGGGGCTATAATTCAAACAGTGGTATGTGTTTAGTCATTGTATCCTTGTCTTTTTTCCACAGGAATTCCTTGAAAACACAGAATAGCTATGTGACATTGAGGTACTTGTTTGTGAGAAATTAAGAAAAATCAATAAATTTAAGCTGTGCTTATGTACACTGTTGTTTTTATGTAAAAGTTGCATGAAAAATTAAAATTGTTTCAGAGGTTAATTTGTATAAATTAATGTATTTACCATTCACTTTTTCTAGAATGTTGACAATGTTCTTTAATAGTAAATTCTTCCCAAAAGTAGCCTGAAATATAAGACCAGAATATATATCATATATTAATCGAAATAGTACAGAATGTAAGTTAATATATTAAAAAATTCTAAGAACTATGCCTTATTCAACTAATTTTGTCTTTACTCAATTGAAATTAGACAATAGTATCAATAAGCAAGGATACCTGTCCCCTTATTTTCAAGCAAGAAGGAAAATGCAATCTTATCTTTAGCAGTGAGATTTCTCTAAGTGTGCAGCATCACATACTTGTAGACCATTTTCTGGGGCGTATTCTGCAAAGCCCACTCTTCCTGAGTTAAATTGATGTGCACATCATCATAGGTCACTGCATCCTAAAATAACCCATACATGTGTAAAAGAGTAAGTGTGATACTCACATTAGAAATGTGTTCTTCTTTTCCAATATAGTTATAAAATCCTGGTACTTCTCACACTTACATCATGACATGGTCTTCATGCTGTATTCACCTAGTCATTTTAGTGGGAAATGAATGGGAGTTAAACATGCACCATTTCTTGGCTCTTCAAATTGCTTATAGCCCTGAAAAAAATCACAATGAAGTGTCATAAAGGGAGAGGAAAGCTTGCAGAACAACACTACTGAGAACTCATCTGAGAAACTATATCATAGGCCCAGCCTATCACAGCAATACCCCAGACCCTGGTAGTAACTTCTGTCTTTGTGAGGTTTGTATTGTTGTGAAGAGACAACACAGGCCCTGACAACTTTTAAAAACAAAACAAGAACAAACAATAAAATCATTTAATTGAGGAGTCTCAGTTAAAATATCAGAGGTTCAATTAATCATCATTATGGCAGCATACAGGCAGCTAAGGTTCTGGAAGTTATAGTCCTAAAAGCTTAAGACAGTGGCAACAGGAAGTTGACTAATAACACTGTGCAACACCCTGAAGATAAGAAACCTCAATTGTGTGACCCATAGAGTCATACTTCATCTAACAGTGAAAAGCCAACTCTAAGGAAAAAAAAAAAGGTATACTTCCTCCTACTGTCACTCATATGATCACAGACTGTGGACAGAGAGCTGTGAAAACTTCATGGCACCAAACTAGACTCCCTGAATGTGGGTGACATTTATATGACTGATATGCTGAGGGGCCCCTGTCAGTGAAATCAGGATCCATCGCAGGTGTATGAACTGGCTTTTTCGAGGCCACTACTTGTGGTGGGATAATTTGATCATTCTTGATCCATGATGGAGTGCCTTACTGCTTTCTCAGCTTGGTTTGTCAGAGTTAGTAGACTATTGAAAATAGGTCTTTTCCCTTTGAGGAGTAGATGGGGGACCGAAAAAGAAAAGATACTTTTCTAGATTAGGCCTTGCCTAGTATCTAACATCCAACCCTCCTTCATCCACCCCAGTTTTGAGGTCACAGTGTCTAATGTCATGCATGGGCTTCTCAAATTTTTAGGAAGTTTTGAATGAAAAACCTAACTATACGGAAAAATTTTAAAAATTAACTCTTTAAAGAAACAACAAAATTGTTTTGAACATCACAAAATTTAAGCCTAAACATATATCATTTTTTACTTTTACAAAAAAGCCCCATACATTTAGGTAGCTATGTGTAGTGCAAGTTTATAATTGTAGCACTTGGAAGTATGGACCGATGACTGCTATTACCTCCAAGCTAGCCTTGGCTACAAAGCAAGACCCTGCCTCAAAACAAATAAATATAGATAAAGAAACTTAAATGTAACCATCTCATATTTAATTAGTGAAAATTACAAACCAGTAGGATGGTACACGCCTTGCTCAGCATTCATAAACTTGAGACAGGAGTCACAAGTTCAAGGCCAGAAAGGACTGCATTACTAAGAGCCTATCTTGGAAAAAGAACAAATAAGATGAAAATAAAGAAAACATATATTTACTTCACCACAGTTAAAAAGAAGAAAATCGTATCTTACCATTCTGGCTGCTTCTGTTGCTGTGCTAAAACACTGACCAAACACAAAGCAGGCCAGAAAGGGGCTTACTTAGCTTACACTCCAGGTCACTGTCCCTAATGAGAATTACAGCAGTGACTCAAGCAGGACAGTGGGAAGAAACTGTGGAGGAATGCAGTTGTCAGCTCATCTCTGGTTCTCTCACTTGCTCACAGTACCTTCTTTATGCAGCGCAGTTCAACCTAATTCACCCTATGTTGATCAACATAATCTCACACAAATGTAACCAAAGCACAATGGATGAAAACTCAGCCATTAAATTGACAGCTAATGTGAATTACAGCATATTGTAAATTTTCAGATGTCCAAAAAAGACCCTAATACTTATTTGCAGCCTAAAATGACATACTTCTGTGGTAACTGTCTATAACATTCTGCCTTTAAGTAACTGTAATATTTTTAAATATGTATTTACCACTCTGGAGCTCTAGCGAGGAAACCTGTTATGTTCCTTCATGCTGATAGTTTTTTCCACACATTTCAGGACACAGGACAACCTCATGTCATACTTGAGCAAGTGGGCCAGTGGACAGAGGTCTATTTAAACTAACAAAATATTTATGCCATACAGTCCTTCCTGTAAGCTGTTTATAAAGGTTAATCCTCTATTATCAAAGGGAGTTTTCTGTACCTCTTTGTCCTTTACAAGTGTAAGTCTAACCGACTAAGTTAAAACCAGTTACAGTCAGGCTGCAGGGCTCTGAGTAAAACATCCCTCCACAGACTCTCAGCTTTTATCCAGTTTTCCAGACACATTAATTAATTACAGGGATAAACCATCACTCAGACACCTATGTGTTTAAGGCAAGTAACTAAACACAAATTTTGTATACTAAGGTATGCTGAACAGTAAGACAGCCCTCAAATGCTTAGAGATCTAGAGAATAAGGCATTTAAAATGTTTAATTAAAAAGCTCTCATAACAGAAAGACAGGCCAGCTGCTGGCAACACACATTTCCTCCAAGACACTGATGAAGCTCCACCCACAAAAGTTGCAACACTAGCTACTGAGCAATACTGCCTTTCATCTCAACTGCTGCCAAGGGTTCTAAGGACCATGGAAAAGCTGGCAGCTGACTTTTTCCACGTTGCTTGGGCCAATGGTAGGTAAGTCTTCCAAGCTTCCTAATCCACATGTCTCATGCCATCAGCAGAAGGCAGACATCCTTAAAACCTCTGACTTCAACAACCGTGGAGGACCTAGGGGTAGCTGTCTATGCCACCAATAAAACTCACTGAATTTTTTGAGCTTCCCTCTTTCTCTGGAAGGGATGGGCAGAAGGGAAAACACTGTCCTTGTTGCTTCTTTTAACTCAAGAGGTTGAGAGGAAAAGATGCTTATGGAGCTGGGCAATAACTGCTCACCTTGCCTTGGGGGAAGGCCGAATAACACTGCTGTTTCTCACCATAGAAACAGCACTGGTGCAGGTCTCCAGTGAGACCACATTTTTCTGTGAAAGGGTAGCCTAGCTCAGTCCCATTTGGGTAAGTGGAGGCCCCCAGTTCTTTGCTTTGGTTTAAAAAGAACCCAAACTGGAGGAAAGGCTGTGTCACACAAACAAGTTCTCAGGTACGACTCTCACCAAGTCCAGTACATAAAGCAAGATCAGCATTAAGAGGAGAAACTAGCAAGTGTCCTGAACAATCTCAGCTCTAGAAGGTGAACCCAAGTCTGGGAGTCCAAAATTATCTTTCATTATATAAACTTTAGGGTCAGACTGGACTTCAATAGTCCATCTCTTGGAAATCCACAAGTAAAACAAATATCAGAGGCAGCAAGGAAGGTTTCCCAGGGACACAGGCAATCACTTCACCAGAAAGTAAAAGAACAGGTGATGTGGCCCTTTGTTGTTGAAGCAAAAGCTTTGCTCCCCAATGCCTCACAACTAGCAGGATGCCAGGAATTGTCAGCATTCACCTTTCTGCCTTCAATTCAAAGGACACTCCACAGCCTCATACAGGCTCCCCTCAAGACCTGTACCAGCTCTTCATCATCCATTTGAATATCTCATCCTGCAGGTATCTCCACCTGCCCCCATGTCTATTGGAGATGCTGCTAGTGTCTTTTCCTCGGTGGGAACTTAAATACAATTTTATCCTTATTCTGAGATTTAATGGATGAAATTTTTATATTTCTATGCAACAGACTCATTAGATTTTGCAAGGTTTACCATTATCTCCATACACACAGAGAGGATCCTGCAGGACACTCTAGAATAGCAGTTCTCAACATCTTTGTATGGACCATTTTGGGTGTTCAAATGACACTCTCAATGGGGTTGCCTATGACCATTAAAGAACACTGACATTTTTGTAGCATTCACAACTTGAATATTTACGATTGTGAAGTAGTAACAAATTATGTTATGGTTTGGGATCGGCATGCCAGGAAGAAGGAAGCATTAGGAAGGTTGACAAACTCTGTTGTAGAATTACATTGGAAGAGCCTCAAGAGGGCTCTGTGGATGAATTCATTCTGCCCAGCAGAGATTCCAAGGGTTGCTTCAAGTGAGGAAAAGAATTCTCAAGGCAGGGTGGGCATTATTTCCCTGGATTGAGTGAGCATTTACACCTTCTAACTTTTTAAAAAACACATTTATTTTATTATGTGCATTGATATATTGTCTCTGATTTGACTTATGAAATAAAGAAAGGTAGAAAAAGAAAGACTGACTTTGGAATCAGAATCCGAATTTCTTCACATACTAACCCAAGTTCAAATAAGCACCACACGTTGTTTGTTCTGTGTAAGCATACACTACTAGAATAGTTCAGCTGTCCAGCAATTCAGGAAGTTTCATCTGAACCCCAGGCCAAGCTCCCTTTGATCTTCTTCATTTATTTTTGATTTTTACATGTATGAAGGCCAGGTTAATTATTTATCTCTAGTTATTTTTGATTGTTTAGGGAGGTCGGAGGATCTAGATTTCCAGGAGTGCGCAGACAAAAACACAAAGGGGTTAAGTAATTAAAAAATTAAATGGCTAGACAGAAAGACTTGAAAGGCAAAATTACTGGGCAGTGGCCATGAAACAGCACTGAAGAAGCTTTGTGAGTTTGAGTTCAACGCAGACTCAGGTCAGTAAACCTGCATAGAGAAGTCTCATCATGAAAGAGCAAAAGAAATTAAGGAGAAGAAGAAGTAAAAGAAGAAGATGATGAGAAAGATAAAGAACAAAAAGAAGTCAAAGTGGGAGAAGAAGGAGGAAAGGAAGAAGTTGATGTGGTAGAAGAAAGAAAGCAAGGAAGAAAGGAAGAAAGAAGAAAACCCAGTATGGAGCAGGAAATGTCCCCACATTCCTGGAATGTAACCACTCTGGTAGCAAGAGGACCTATGAGTTCATGGCCAGCATGGTCTACAGACTGAGTGCTGGGACAGTCAGAGCTATACAGTAAAATCATAGCTTGAAAAATTGAAATCTATCTTTTTGCACTAAATCTAACTCTAAATCTGAACATTTTTATGCTCAAACTGAGTAGACACGTTGGCAGGGAGGTAGATGAGATGCACACATACACACACACACACACACACACACACACACACACACACACAAACACTCACACACACACACACTAAATGATATATCAAAAACAAATAAATGACAATAGTTCAGTGAAAATCTAGAGAGTGACAAGGGGACTAACAGGATTTCAATGATTTTAAAATTCACAATGTATCCATGATTACAAGTACAAGAGAATTAGGGCCAAGCTTTGTTAAGCCCTGCAGCAAGAAAGGTCCCCTTTGCTCTTTGACAGGGCTAGACGTTCAAGCATGGCTTGCCCTGTCTCTGCTGTATAGTGAGAGCAACAACATTAGTAGAGGTAAACTAATTTGAAGTAGCTCAATGCTTTCATATCTGTTCTCAGAAAGAAGACCTGCTCCATGTAGTGGAGTACAGATAAAGGGACACGACCTGTCTTAAAAAAACAAGTGAAAATATAAAGTAAAGAAAATAAAATTTAATTTTCCTCATAAACCTGAAAATAAATGAATTCCTATTAGCAATGCAGGCTTTCCCTCGTCAACCAATGTTTAACTGGAAAGTGTGGCACATGCATACCTGAGTATGCCAGTGGAGATTGGTGCATAGTGTTGCAGAGGCAGAGAGTCTGGTTGATTTCCAACTTTCATTTCTGCCTGGCCTAAAAAATGAGATTCAAGACAGCTCTCAAGGTACAAAGACAAAAAAACAGTTTCAAAAAGTAATGAAAGGAAGAAGGAAGGAAGGGAGAGACAGTGGAGGAAATGTAAATATGGAGACAAATAATACAAAAACAAACAAAAAACAAAACCAAAACCAAACAACATCAAGACAAAAAAGGTCACACAGTCCCGAAAGCAGAACACCAACTGATTCCTGAGTATTTTTCTGCTACTATTGTTCTCAGGTCTCATATATTCAAAAAAAAGTAACAAAATTCCAACTTTTAGTGACAGATGATCAATCAAGCCTCTGTTATCAAAAATCTGAAAGTGGAGATTTGTCAGCTCACCAGGACATCAGTCTGAGTTCTAGAAAAGAAATGGCTATAAAGAGAAATGCTGAAAGTAAAAAAAAAAAGAAAAGGACAGATAGTCTGTCCACTACTAAGCCATCTCCCAGGCATTTTCTTGTTTTTTTGTTTTTATTTTTTTTTTATTTTAAGTTTCATATATTTTACTTCTGCTGGAAATGAAGCCTCGTCCTTAAATTTTCGCTCTATCTTTCTCTACTTTCCTCTATTAATATCACTATGAGTACAACAGAATGATTGGCTACGTTATTTGATAGTTGGCTTGATTCTGTGTAATGCTTTGGTTATGTAGCACCAATTGTAAAGGCTATAACCCCAGGGAAAAGAGCTTGCCCTTTCTTGACGTAGTCTTCCTATAAGTTGAAATCCTTGTAAAACTTCTTCTGCACTGGCAGGTGGTACTCATATTTCACTGATTTTAATCATGTGCATGGCTAAACCACATGCATAAATCTGCCAATGGTAACAGCTTGTTTAACACCTGACCCTGTGCTGCTGAAAATTCATATGAGCTTCCCAGGTCGGTTATCTTAGTGCTGGAGGCTCAGGACCAGATAAACTGGAAGTCTCCTTTAGCTTCAAGGATTGATAGTAACTTCACTGGGAATGCAAGCCTGGGGCTCAGGAATGTTTACGATTTCAGCAGCCCTGCTGGACTTTGGTGATACATGCCTTTAATCCCAGCACTAGGGAGACAGAGGCAGGCAGATCTCTGCGAGTTCAAGGCAAGCCTGGTATAATTCACAAGTGCTGGGACAGGCTCCAAAGCTACACAGAGAAACCCTATCTCGAAAAGCAAAAAAAAAAAAAAAAAAAAGGTTTCCAGCAACCTTGACCCACAGCCCTCATTTAAGTACTCTTGGCACTTTATTTGACATAGACCTACCCAACAGCCCAGTACACCAGGGACATGGGGAGCCTACGGAAGCGGATGGGGGTGGGGGTGGAGGTGAATACAGGGGTCATTTGTTCCAGCACCCCAGCTGTAACTATGTGAGTTCTGGGCAAATGGGTGCTAATACCCAACAAAGATTTCCTACTTAGAAGCTTGCCCTGCTAGATCACTCACAGGCTCCATTGGAATTTCAGGCAATCCCCACTTCAAATTCAAAAGCAGGCTCTGTATGTCTTCCTTCGAAGATGGAAAACTTCAGGAGTAGCTCAGGTTTTGCCTGTGGGCTAGAACAGTTCAGGAAAGAAAAAAGCTGAGCAAATCTTCCCTACCCGAGCCTACCACCAGGTGCTTATACTCAGCAATCCTAGCTCAAAAGCCCAGCATGGGGCAATGAAGCAATCTACAGGAGGAGGGGGCAGGGGAGGGCCACCCCTACCACTCTTCCTTCTCCAAAAGATTCTTGGTTCCTTGCAGTCCAAAGTCTCTTGCTTTTGGAGTTGTGACTTACCCCTCTACCCTAATTATCACATGGATAGCCAAATGAGATCAATCACTTTGCACAGACAGACAGAAGCCCTTCTTTCCTTATTCTTGGTGGAGGTGGAAGCTGTCTGGGCTTCTCACCAAGATTACCCTGGTTGGAGATGGTTCCTTCACTTGAGGAGAGAGTGCTGCCACAGTCTGGACATGTCCACGTCCTCCTCCACAATTTTGAATCTCGTATATGACACTATGTAGAGGTCTTCTCGAATTACAGATGGGAGACTCCAAGAAATGTAACAGGTGTAGGTAAAGTGAAAGCAATAGCTTTATCCCTTTGGAATGGGGGTGGGCCTAAGGCTGTGAGCCTTTACTCCCTTTTCCCTCATTGGTACTGTTTAGATGCCCCCATCACATGCAAGCACACTCCGCACCACCACCACCTTCCTACTATTTCTCCTCACAACACCTTCTAGGAACAGGAAATAGTCATTTCAGAGCCCGCTTTGCAGAGGGGAATCCTGCTGTTTAAACACTGGGGTTTTACTTTCAGGTTGTTGTTGAAGGAGGCTGAGGCCTGTGAGTATTAGTCTTAGAGACACCTGGGAGCAGGAGCCATAGCCATGTTCCCCACAGCTGTTTGGAATTGTGCTCTAACACACAAAGGTCATAAGATAGTCTAATTTTAACTCAAAGTACCAAGTAGCAACTACAGCAGGTCTGGTATGGCTCACAGCAACTTGTCTTTGTGACAGCCTGCTTGCTCTAACCAATGTGGGAGTGTGGGCACCTCTGCCTAGCAACCTTTCCATCTCTTACTCAAATTTCAAGGATGTAATCCAAGCAAAAGAGCTCTGCAATCTTTTTGTCATGAAAACAACAATACAACAACATAATATATTGAACCTCATTAGGTACCACATTTTATACACACACACACAAAAAAAAAAAAAAAAAAAAGGAAGGAAAGGAAGTAAAACACAGCTTCAACAACCCTGTGGTTAAGAACTCAGAGGAGGAACAGAAAGCTTTTTTGACTTCAAGTTAGGAAAGGCAAACTTTTTTTTTTTTTTTTTAAGACAGCACAAAAGCACTGTCCGTGAAAGCAAAAGCAAAACCCAATCTTCCTTCTTCGATGGGTTGTGGGACAGCTCTTTGGGGGTGACATCCACTAGTCCTATAATTCATACAGATTCCAGGAAGGTGAAGGTTTGAGATGTGAAGCACTCAGCTACTCAGACACTGCTGTCCCTGCAAACTGCACTCACCTCTGGAGTACATCTGGAACAGGTGGTGGATGGGCCACACATTGCTCAGGCCCATGGCATAGGATATGCAGGTAAGCAAGAACTGCTGGGGTTGTCCCACTTTGGTTGCCCCTTCTCCACAACCTCAGGCTGGGCATACTTGGTTGGGCCCAGTCTTCCTGTGTGCTGGTCAGGGCATTCAGGGCTGCCCTTGGGCTGCAGCTCCTCATCTTCTGGCAGGGAGACCACATGTGCCAAGGGTGATTCCATCTTCTGAGACAACACTCAGGGTAGAATGGGCCCACTCCTGTGCTCTCTTCTGGATTCCAGTCCCTTGGGTTTCCTGTTGTTCAGCTTTCTGCACTGCCAGGCCTTGGTGTGAGTCTTCCCTGGTGGGTCGGTGCCTCCCCCGGCTTTAACCTCAGTGGTGGCCAGTTCACAGCCTCCCACTGACCTTTGGCCACATTTTTTTTTTTCCTGTGTCATGACTCTCAAACTCCAGGATTTCTGGGCTCCTCATACTATTAAGGATTACTGAAAAATAGCTCATGAAGATACGATTGCGTCTGCTGGAGGCTGATGGTGAACTGGAAACTGCAGAAAGTCTCTGATCTATGTGCTTTTCAATTTCTATAGCATAAACGCTTCCATGATGACACATCCTGAGCTACCAATAAGTGCAAAGGGATACTATTATTTTGGGTTCCCTCCCACCTTGCACTTACAGTGACATAGGTAGCCTCAGGAGAACAACTGACAAGGAATCATAAATCATGAGTTTTGAGCATTGTGTCTGATTTAAAATTTACACTTTACTCAGACCTTGGTCATAACTGTATTTAAAAATTATCTCAACAAAGGGGATGAATCTCAGTTCTCTGGGGTGTCCAGATTCCCAGTGCAGGTGACTCAGTCAGGCTTAGCCCCACCTGAGAGTTCTCAGGATGCAATTCTGGCTAATGGATGACTGCCTGTGGGTAGGAACTTCAATGTGCCTATCAGAAACACAATACAGAACATGATAAAGCCGATTCGCCAGAACTCCTGAGGAAGGAGAGAAAGCAGGGATAGCTCTACGCAGGGTTCTATAGTCTTACCCTGCAAACTAAGGTTATACAATTTTGAATCATTTGCTCATCCTGGTGAGTCCACTGTTAATGAATCATAAGAGTTTCTAGTTTCCCTGTATGAGAGAGTCCAAACACCTTAGCACTGTTGGCAAGACCTTGAGAGTTTTTGTTTGTTTGTTTGTTTTGGGTTGTGTTGCAATTCTTGTCCTTTAAAAAAGAAAGATTTTATTTTATTTGCATATTCTACATATACATATGCATATGTACATACATACATAATGTATATACATAATACATAGTTGGGACTGGGGTTGTGGATGGCTGTGAACCACCATCTGGGTGCTGGAGACTGGACCCATGGTCTCTACAAGAACAGCTGTTGAGCCATTGCTTCAGCCTCACCTTTTGAGATAGGGTTTAGCTAGGTTGATTGTTTAGGTCGGGTCTTTAGTCTCCCTGCTTCAGCCTCTCAAGTTGGTAGGTTACAGGTGCATCCCACCCTCATGATTCATGTTGACGTCTAATTACGACTACATTATTTGAGATTTGATTTGAGGGAATTTCAGTGTGCTGATAAGAATGTAAATTCTACAGCTGTTATATGAGTAAGCTTTTAAACATTATAATTGATCTTTTATCATTCTACAGTGATCTTTCTTTCTCTTTTTACAGTAACAAAACAAAGCAAAGGTACGTCCCCATGGAGAAACTGGCATTTGACTGTATGTGGATAGCTCCTTGGCTGACCAGTTCAGCTTAGTGTCTTCTGACTCTACAATGTGTGAAAGGGAAATGAAATCTGTAGAAGCTATAATTTGAGACCCAACATTTTGTGGGCAAGCAATCTGAAGAGGGTATTCTGTGGAGATGTTGGGAACCCCAGTGATCACATGGCCTCTGGGATGATCATTTGACAGCTCTGAGTGTGATGGATAGGAAGGTAGGTGTAACATGCATTTTTAATTTAGGGTGCTCTTCAATCTAAAGTGGGTTTAGCGGGATGTAACCACAATGTGGGTGGAAGAGTATCCTAACACAATCCAAGAATGTAGTCCTGTGAGAATTCTGAGTGCTGGGGCTGGAGATAAGACTCGGTGGTTAAGAGTACTGGCTGCTCTTCCAGAGGACATGGGTTCAATTCCCAGCACCCACAAGGCAGCTCACAACCGTCTGTAATTCCAGCTCCAGGGGAATTGACACCCATGACAAAACACCAACGCACATAAAATTTAAAAAAAGAAAAAATGGAAAAGGGAAGAAACATTCTAAAGAAAGAAAAACAATTCCGAGTACCTGTGAGAAAACTCCGAAGAAAATAAGAGTCTCGTGACCTCAGTTTCTCCAAAACACCGAATTGTTCTTGAAGGATTATTCTTCTACACCCCTCCCAGGTGTATCATATAGGAGTGAGTTTGCTTCAGATTATTCATTCCAACTGGCTATTAGTGCTTATTTATACACCTCTATAGAAATTCATGGGGTTTTTTTCCATGTGCAGCCTGTCATTGTGATTATATTCAGTTTGAACTCATGAGAGCTTTACTCACATGATCTTTCTTAACGCTCAAAGTGGATATTGCCTGATGTTCTTAATAAAGTTGGCTGTTGTGTGAGACTTTATTCCCCCTTTTTAGGCTCCATTCTCCCAGGTTCCACTACCTTTAGATCGGTAAACTGAGGCACATCTGTATTTCATGATAGCATTACTTCACCTGTCTGATTTCCATAAGCACAACTGTTCTGTTGAGGTGACTCCCACTCATAACTAGAGATGTTCAACAGTGCATTTATATTTGTACAAGTTGTTCTGGATGTAAGTATGTCTAAACACACTGCATACTTTCCCCTCTCCTTCAATAGGCTCTGCCCAGGCTCTCAGATTTGATTGCACATTGTATTCACCCAAGAGCACCAGACTCACTCCCAAGATTTTCTGACAAAGGCTCCTTGAATCCAGTAACATGGACAATGCAAATTTTCAATGCTCTGATGTGTCTAGAATGGCAGAGGTGATGGGTGCACTGAAAAAGAATAATGATACATGACAATGTTTCTCTTTTCACCTTTGAGGGTACATGATTTTTGAGACCCTGTCAGTGACTGACCCTAGGAAGGCATGACAAGTGTAGAAAGGCAGTCACTATGCCTAGGTTGAGAGTAGGGGACAGACACTTAAGTGTTCAGGCATAGACTCTCATGTATTATCACAGGGTGTACCCACTGTTCGAGCCTAAAATCCATCTGATGAGAAAACCAGGAGTAAACACTTAGGTAAATAAATGCTGCTTCTCATATATTTAAGGACAGTGATCATTTTAAAATGAAAATAAGAAGGCAGCTAAGATAGTGAACAATTTGTCCTGTGAGTTATTGTCCTCTGTAAAAGACTCAACTGTTGGAAAGACATCATCACTATCTACCTTTTTGATATGTATATTATTTTAACTTATGTGTATGTGTTTTGTGTACATGTTCATGCTGGTGAAAACAAGGATAGAAAAGGATACAACAAGGATGTTTTATCATCTGGAACTTGGATTTTCAGACACTGTAGGCTTTCCAACGTGGATTCTGGGAACCTTATTTTGTTTCTCTGCAAATGTAGCAAGTGTTTAGCCAGAGAATTTTCTCTTTACTACCACCACCTGCCATACCAAAGACCTTTCCAGTGCCTACTTTTGTCATTGGGAAAAAGAGTGAAATAAAAGATCTCTCTGGTCGATGTTCCAAGTGATGTCTAAGTGTCTTCAGAGGTGTCTGCACAGATGGATCCAAAGAAGTCCTTCAATTCCATGAGCTCGGCATGTTAGTACAGGAGGGAACTCTCAGTCTGGATAACCTTGATCCACTTTATTATGATAAAAAAGAAAAGAAAACAGACAAATTGACATAATGGATGAATAACAGCCATTAATATGGAGTGTTTTCAGTTATACACTGCTCTGTGTGACTTATGTACATTTTAGAAAGCATTACTATACAGAGGTGAATGAAGGTGGCTGTGAGTGATGTTTGTAGAAAAGTTACAGTTCCTTGTACCCTTGTGGATCATCTGACCCTGAAACCCCAGGGATGGGAATGTCTGTTCAGATTCCTTGTACAGTTTAGCATTGCCACAGCCCACTGTGAGGAACCTTTGCATTCCCAACAAAACTCTCCCTTCGTGGACACTAAATCCTGGTAGTATTTACAGTGTAGTACAGTGTAGTAATACAAAAATTACACACTCACTGTGGCTTCAATGAGAAGAATTGTAATGTGTTGCCCTAGGTGCTTCAAAAACCTCTGACACTGGATGAAAAGCAATTAGTATCTTGTTTTCTTTTGAGAAAAAAAAAACAAAACCAAAAATAACAACAAAAAACAAACAAACATAAACCGAAGTGCTTGTTTGGCTCCTCAGGGTTATGGTCAAGTTTCTAACGACAGCTTACCTTGAATTCTAGGACTTCCTAGAGTCTAGGTGACAATGATCTTCAGTACTGGCCTTAACCCCTGACGACAAGAAGGCTACAAGTTGTAGTCTTCAGATGGCAAATAATGGAGGGAGTCTTCTAAGGGATGTGGTCCCCTCCCCAAGGTAGTCTCCTTTTTCTAAGCTCCCTAATCCTCTTTACAGATTCAGGAGGTCCCAGACCAGCACTCCAGCCAAGGTGTCCCCACCAGCAGGCAGCAACTGTGAAACAGATAGTGGCTGACTTCCGTCCCTGGGAGGTCCATTCTTAGACCACTGGGGATGAACCTCCCCTCTTGAGGCAATTCCAGATGAAAATCCCCAGGGCCAGCAGGGTGATGCACATGGTAGATGAAGCCACCAGCAAACCGATGACAGCTGGTGCATGTGGGGGGTAATCCTTGGTCACCAGCTGCCCCTGGGAGAAGAGATTGAGCATCAGGGGAAGGTCCCTCCTATCAAGTCCAAGAGAACTGTTCACCCAAGCCTTCTATGAAGGGGAAGAGGCTAAAGAGTGAAGACTGTGGTGTCTACTACCCTGCAATTCAGAGAAACCACGAAGAAAGGTAATTCTGACCTTTGCGAGCATATGTGAGAGAATGTGTGTGAAGCCTATCCAGGAATGCCATAGAAACAATTTTTCTAGTACCTTATTCTAGAGCCCTAAATGTTATGTAACCTTCAGCACAGACTAATGGTTTCTGTGGTGGTAGAAACGTTCTGTATAAATATGTACAGTGTGGCACACCAGAGGATACTGGTACTTCTAGGGAAAGGCCCACTGCGATGCTTTGGGGCATCTCTTGCTCTCTCCATGCATCATAGTTAAAAACTCACAGCCCACTTCTGCTGTGCTAAATTGAGCATCTGTGAAATACTCACATGGAGCCTTCTCACAGCACAGCAATAGTCCCCTGTGTTCTGAGTGACTGTGTGGTCTCTGCCTTATTCCCCAGCCCTGCAGGAACATCGGGTACCTGAGTGCCATCCCAGGCTTGGTACTGCAGTGTCCCTGTGAGGATATAGTCACTCAGGTAGAAGACATAGAGGCTGATGATGAGTACTGGACTCACAAACGCCCACATGGCCTTCCAGTACCAGTTGAGGGAGCGGCAAGTCATGGCCTGAAGGTCACTTTCAAATCTGTTGGGAGCACAGAGAGAGACAGATTTATTCATGCTCTGGAGAGAGGGACTCTAGTTTGCATACCTTCTGCCCTTGGGAAGATGCTGTTCTGGTTTGATGTTTGAATGTGACCCCAACCCATCTGATCCTCTCTGGGGGAGCTATTGAGGTAAAGGGAAAAGGGCTGAGGCTGCCTGAGGATGACCAATGAAGAACTGGTCATGAGACATCATCTCCCCGGTGTTGGCCTTCAGAGGTCCCAGGTGTGGACCAGAGGTTAGTTCCCAGAGAAGGTGGGGGGAGGGGGTGCCAGTCCTCTCAGTCCACAGGGCTAGGGTGAGATTCCCTCTGCCCTCCCACTCTGTCCATCAGTGATGGTTCCGTGTATACTCTCCTGCCTCCTAGAGATGGTCACTATGTGCTTGGAAGGGCCTGGCCTTGGCATGGGAGAGCAGGCAGAGTTAGAGCAGGAACAAAGCTGCTAGGCTTAAACTCAAGACCACCCTCTGCCTTCTCATCGTGGATATATTCTATCATAATGGCTGGAAGTCTTGGAATGCTAAAGATAGCCTCTGAGACTGTGAGAAGTGGACTTAAATGTGGTGTGGGGCCCTAGATAAGGATTGGTTTGGGAAGAAACTACAATTTACATAGATGCTCTCACATGCCAGGCTCTGGTCATGTACCAGAGCAGATTAAGCCTCCAAGGTAGTAGTCAGAGATCCCTTATATACTGGGGGTGCCAGGGCTTAGTGTTGTCAGATAACTGCACAACATGGCAGAGTCAATATTTGACTCTTTCCAGGTTTTCTTCTGACTTCCTAAGGCTTTCCATGGTGCCTCTGAATTCATAGTAGCCCTTCCCACTGCCATACCATACAATATCAGCCACTGGGAGGCTCCCTCAGGAGAGGATTAAGTGCTGGATTGGGAGCTACATGCATTTGTACTGTGGACCACAGAGACCCAATTTCAAAAAAAAAAAAAAAAAAACCAAGGCTATCAGGCTTCGAGGAGTGGGGAAGAGGACACTTCCCACATGATAGCTAGGACATGTGATCAGATGTGACATTATCTATCCTGGACATAGAGCCATCAGAGGCACAGGAGGGTTCTCATGATCCTGGCTGGGTGGCAAGATGTTGAAATTAAAAATGGGTCTCTGTGGTGCACATTACATGTGCATACAGCACCTAGAACAACTTACCCAAGTGGAACTGAGTATTACCCTAGCAGGAGAACAGCTACACCCCTGCAGCCTTTCTGGAGTTGTCTTAGAAGCACATGGCCCCTAATTAGACCCTTCCACTGATTGTCTTGCCTTTCGCCACTCTCCCATGCCCCGCCTCCACTGCCTGGTGTCCTGATCTGAAATGGCCTCCTTGGGCAGGTAGCTGGAGATGACCTTGCTGTCCGTCAGAGGGGTGAGGATGGCCGCTGTGTTTCCAAGCATGCTCCCAAAACCCATCATCAGCAGCATGAAGATGTAGAGAACTGACCAGAGCTGGGACACTTCCATGTTTTTAATGGCCTCAGTGTAGACGATGAAGGCCAGGCCCGTGCCCTGAACAGCCTGCTGATGATTAAAAGACACCAGATATACATGTGAGTCAGAGGGGACAAGAATGAAACACCATAGTTCGGATGTGGAATGTCTACCCTCCCTGTCTTGCTGCACTCTTCGAGGTGTGTAACTGTAACACCAAAAATAAAAACCCAGAGACAGATATTGGGGTTCAAGCTTCAAGCTGAGGTCAGAGAAGCAAAGCAGCTGAGCCACTAGGTCTTACATCTACCTCAGTCCAAAAGGGGGCGATCCTGTCTCCACAAGGACTCCAGCAAACCTCAGACTGCTGCCTATCCTCGGGGTGGCTAGAGATTAAATCTCACAATGCTGCCTGAGACACTGGATTCCTGTCTTTCATATGCCTCTCTAGAGCAGGGATTAAAGGCATGAGCTCTGTTAAATCTTTTAGACTGATTCACTCTAGTGTATCCCTGGGAGGTCTCGAACTCACAGAAATCCACCCAAAGACATGTGGATACTGCCTGGCTAGCTAGTATGGTTTCTGGGATTAAAGGTATGTATCACCATTGCCTGACCTCTATAGCTTGTGGCTGGCTTTGCTTTCTGAATCCTCAGGCAAGCTTTGATAAGTCATAAGTAATATATCACCACATATAACTTTCAGAGCTGGGCTCTCACTGGAGAAAGTAGATCATTGGGTAAGTGTCTTGAGATTGTATAGCCCGCTGTCATTTCCTGTCTGTTCTTTGCTTCCTTGTCCATCAATAGTTAAAATCTTAGGCTCATGAGTCTATTGTCATGAATTGTACAATCCTTCTCCACCATGTTAGATTGTGCCTTTCAATCCAGAAATAAAATAAGTGCCTCACTCATGACCATGTTAGGTATTTGGTTATAGCAACACAATTTTGTATTGACTGATACAAAAATGAAATAAGCTAAATGGTATAAGCAAAGGGGGAATAGTAGGCTTCAGGAGCAGATGAGGATAACATGACACTGAACATTTTAAGTGAATATTAGATATCACACAACAATTATTTCACTATTATTAGCAGGAGCCATCAATTCTAAACAATGTCAGTGTTAAAATACACCCTACTGGGGTACTCTGAACTCACTTTCCTGCCCATGACTACCACCGAAAGCACCACATTGTAGACAATTGGAATCAATGACTTAAAAAAATAGTGTTTTCAATGATTAACATAATTATTGGTTTAAAATGTCACTGTAATGTTAATATTGAATTAGACATGGTTGAAGAGAGAATTAGTGGGCAGGGAGTTATTTCTCAGTGTAATTCTGTTCAATAGAATGTAGTTTGACCTAAAGATGTCTTTGTACACTGTGAACCTTAAGCTAATCACATCAGCCAGCCTCTAAGAGCCAGGTAGCCAACTGCTTAAAACAAGGTTCAAAGAAAGCAAATATAAGTTTTACCCAATGAGCACTCTGTATACTTCTTTTCTATTTTCTTTTTAAAATTTTATTTTATATGAATTGGTGTTTTGCTCGCATGCATGTGGTGTTTGTGTGTGTGTGTGTGAGAGAGAGAGAGCGAGCAAGCGAGAGAGAGAGAGAGAGATCCTTTAGAGCTTGAGTTACAGGGTGCTGAGAATTGAACCCATGTCCTCTGGAAAAGCGGATAGTTTCCTGAACCACTGAGCCATCTCTCCAGCCCCCTCATTTCCACTTTCTATATTTAATTTTCTTTTCTTTTGATATCCTGCACATGTGAGGGTAGAACATTCTGAATTTCATTTTGCCCAGTATGTTTTCTAACTACAGAATCAAGCCAATTAAAATCTATGAAAGTGATTCTGTCTTACTTTTCTGTTGTGACAAAATGCCATGACCAAGGCCACAGAAAATAAAGTGTTTAATTTGGGGTGCATGGTTACAGAGGGTTAGAGTCCATGGCCATCATGGTGAGGACATGGCAGCTGGCAGGCAGGCATGGTGTTGGCCCATGAGCGCTTATATCCCTTTCTGCAAACAAGAACCAGAGGGAGCTATTTGGGAATGGCCTGGGCTTCTGAAACCTCAGGCCCACTGCCAGTATCAGAACTCCTCCAATGAGGCCACACTTCTTAATCCTTCCCAAAGAACTGTACCAAATGGGGGGCAAGTATTCAAACATATGCACATATGGGGGGCATTCTCATTCAAACCACCACACCCCACACCTTGTCTGCTATAGGCTTGTGGCCATATCATAATGCAAAATGACTTTCGTCCAACTCTAACAGTCCCCACAGTCTTTCATGGTGTGAACACTATTTTAAGTTTCTTCTGAGACCCAAGGCAACTTTTAATTATAACTCCTTGTAAAATCAAAAAGTAAATTATAAACTTCAATGTAAAACAGCATAGAATATACATTACCATTTCAAAAGGGAGGAATGGTAATATAGTTAGAAAATACTGGAGCAAGGCATGACAGAAATCCAGCGGGGCAATCTTCAAATCCTGTATCTCTAATCTGTTTCTAATAGGCAAATGGAAATTCAGGAGGGCAAACTCCAAATCCTATAGCTCCAATCTGCTGCCAATGGGCTTAGATGGCTCTTCCCTTCAAGTTCCGCTGGCTACAACATGTGTCTTTCTCTCTTGATTTGGTCCCAAGCTTCTTGGTAAGTCTATGATTTTGACATTTCCAAGATCTTGAGGTCTCCAATGCAATCCAGGCTTCATTTTCATAAATTCACATATAGCTTCTCTGGTTTCCTTGAAGGGATTCCCATGCCAAACACCTCGCTTCAGAGGATTTTCTTAACTGCAGAGGAAGATTCCACAACTCCTTTACTCCAGTATCATTCAGGGATCTAAAGCCAGAATGACCTGGCCAATGAAGCCAAGTTCAGCCATTTTGGTTGGAGCCTGTTCCCCTTCTTGAGTTATATTTGCATAACATTTTCCCCCATTGCAGCTTTATAGAAATACAAAAGGCATTTCCTTTATGCAAGTTTTCGGGTTAGCTGGGTGGGGTCTTCACCCAAAGACAACACTCCCTTTATTCCATTTCACACTAGGCCTCTCCTTATCTCTTTCAGTACAGACATCAAATTTCTTGGTGCTTTTTCCCCTCCTCAAACTATACATTTTGTGTTTCTTTTTGCCCTGCTTATTATTTTTTATGGTAGCTCTGCATGAATGTGATTACTAATAACCATGCAACAGAGTTAATATTAGGCTGTTTTGAAATATCCTCTGCCTATAAAATTAGTCCAACTATTTCAATTTGCCCTCAGGCAGAAAGCATCCTCATTTTTTTTCCACAAGCACCACAAGAATGGTTTCTAACACTGTCACTAATTTTGTTGCCCTCTGAAGTTTCTTGAGCTAAGCATCCATAACCCTCAATGATCTTAGCACTGTTGTCTCCAAGCTCTTACTAGGATGTCCATTCAGCCCTGCTTATAGCAGTCAACAGCTTTCCTAATCCAATTTCCCCAGGTTTTCCATATTCCTTCCAAAAGCAGCATGGCTAGCTTCCTGTCACAGCAATGACCCACCCCTTAGTACCAACATTTGTCTTCCTCTTATTAAAAAGAAAGTGTTTAATTTGGGGCTGCAGAAGGTTAGAATCCATGATCATCATGAGGAAAGCATAGCAGCAGGCAGCAGGCAGGCAGGCAGGCAGGCATGCAGGCAGCAGGTAGGCAGGCAGGCAGCAGTCAGGCAGGAAGGCAGGCAGGAAGACACACCTCTTCCAACAAGGCCACACCTCTTAATCCTTCCTAAACCGTTCTACCAGCTAGGGAACAAGTATTTAAACATGTGAGTTTATGGGGACATTCTCATTAAACTACCTCAGATTCCCTTTTAACAACATAGAAGATAACCCAAAGAAATGATGACATGGATAGTGTAATATGCAATCAAAAAGTTATAAGACCTGTGGAATAGGAGGGAAAAGATTAACATAAATCTAAATGAAGATTTTCAAGGAGAAAAGAACATTCATTGTCTGCTCTGCCAAATGACCTGGGTTCAATTCCCAGTACCCACAGTGGCTTACAGAGTGGCTAACTCTGATTCCAGAGATCTGACAGCATTTTCCGACTTCTATGGGCACTGGGAATGCACATGGTTCATGTAGACAAAATACACATAAAACAATGTTTAAAAAGACTGTTATACATTGACAGGCAGTGATAGAATACGCCTTTAATACCAGCAATCAGGAAGCAGAGGCAGGCAGATCTCTGTTTGAGGCCAGCCTGGTCTACAGAGGAAGTTCCAGGAGAGTCTAGGCTACACAGAAAAAGCCTGCCTCAAAAAGAAGCAAGCAAGTAAACAAGCAGACAAATAAAAAATAAGAAATACAGAATGAAAGAAAACAAATGGGGCCAAAAACATATGTTTATATGGAAGCAAAATCTAACAAAATTTATAATCCTTAGAACTTGCCCTTTCCAGGCATGATGGCTCAAACCTTTAATCCCAGAACTCAGGAGGCAGAGACGGTCAGATCTATGTGAGTTCAAGGCTAGCCTGGTCTACAAAACAAGTTTTAGGACAGCCAGGGGTGTTACACAGAGAAACTCTGTCTTGAGCAGACATCCTACTCCACCCCCCAGATAAACAAACTTGCCTTATAGAACAATATTTTAAAAGAAGATTTATTTAGTTATATGTATATGTACATGTATATGTATATGTACATGTTTTTGTACCATGTCTGTGCAGGTGCCCACAAGGCCAGAAGGAAACATCAGATTCTCTGGAGTTGACTTTGAAGTACTTGATGTGAGTGTTGGGAACTAAACTCCGGTCTTCTGGAAGAACACCAAGCTTTTCTAACTGCTGAACCATCTCTTTAGCCCCACAGGAAGGTATTTTAAAGCTAGTTCCTCTCTCCCAAAGATAGCTGGAATGCAAGAAAGAGTATTTACAAATAAAATTCTCTGTGTGTGTGTCCATCCCTGGAGCCAGAGACTGATCTCAGGGCCTTGTGCATCCTAAGTTTGCGGTATTTAGAAAGTTATAGGCTCAAAGGGCCTGAACTGCATGACGATAATGTTTAAAATGGAAGAGGGGAACCAGGTCTGGCACACACCTGGAAGGAGATATGAAAGTCCAAATTTCAAACAGTAGAGAATATATACTAGAAAGGAAAGGAAATATGAGAGAGAGAGAGAGAGAAAGAGAGAGAGAGAGAGAATGGCAGGAGCAGGGGAAAGAAATAATTCTAAAACTATAAAATAAAATAAAATCAGTAATTATAACATCTTGGACATAAAGCCAATCTCAAAAAAAAAAAAAAAAAAAAAAAAAAAGCGAGGAAAAACTAAGTGTCAGAACCAAAAGAAGGGAACTGAATGGATGCCAAAGCTTAGAACAGGAGCCATAGATGCCCAAGTGGGATCTAGATCTCGAAGCCTGGGTGTCAGCATCTTGGTGTCTGTGTTGTGCAGGAATGGAGGGTCAGGCTATAGATCCTGTAGGCATGGTTCAGAGCTTTACAATGGTGCTGGTTAGTTTTATGTCAACTTAACACAAACTAGAGTTATCTGAAAGGAGGGGACCACAACTGAGAAGATGCTTCCATAAGTTGCAGGGCATTTTCTTAATTAGTGATGGGGAGGGGAGCAGCCCATTGTGGCTGGTGCCATCCTTGGCCTGGTGGTGCTGAGTTCTTAAAGAACGTAAGCTGATCATGCCATGAGCAAGCCAGTAAGCAGCAACCCTCTGTGGCCTCTACATCAGTTCTTATCTACAGGAATCTACCTTGAGTTCCTGATGGAGGTGTAAGCCAAATAAACCCTTTCCTCCCCAACTTGCTTTGGGTCATGGCCTTTCGTCATAGCAATTATTACTCTAACTAGAACAACAAGCAAAAGGAGGAAAGTGTTGTATCTCTCCGTGGACAATGGTAAACCCCACCAAACAAAACAAAACAAAACAAAACAAAACAAAACAAAACAACAAAAAAAAAAACCAACCAACTACTCCCTAACCTAACCAATAAGCAAAGGCCATGGAACCTTTATCCTGGCCTTGAAAGTATTCTCTAAAAGCAGTCTGAAAAAGCCTTTATAGTAAATCTAAGAACTAGTCAGAGTGTTCACCTAACACTTGGAATTTCACTGTGTTCAAAGTACAGGAGAACAATTGTGCCTGAGACTCCAATAAAATCAGTAATAATAGTGAAACCACAATAAAAAAGGGTTGAAATACAGACACTGAAAAGAAATGTGCTAAATCATATCCGCAGGTTATAGGATAGTTTATAGAGTAAACAGAAGCAATCTGTAGTTGTGAGAATTCATTAGGAAATGCATCAAGATTTCAAGGTACAAGACTAACATAAAAAAATGTTTGTTTCTTCTGCCACCAACATAAACAACG
Organism: Phodopus roborovskii; assembly: GCF_943737965.1. Lineage (NCBI taxonomy): Eukaryota > Metazoa > Chordata > Mammalia > Rodentia > Cricetidae > Phodopus > Phodopus roborovskii. Next base: position 570,289 of record NW_026126999.1, read on the forward strand.
GTAGAAATAAGGAGAAAGACACTATTTACAATAGCAATGTAACAGAAGATATGCAAAGACATTCACAAAGGAAATTATCTGACAGAGTTAGGTGAATGAGAGAAAGCATGTTCCTAAATCAAAACCCAATCCCCTGGAACAAAGATGGAGGGAGAGATAACACTCTTCCATATCCCTACAGAGTTTAACTAAAAGGTGAGCCACAAGAGAAGGCCACAGTCAACAACAGAGAGTAAGAAAACATAAAAACCAAAAATACTTAATGTTAGATTTACAAGGCCATCCAGGGCTACATGAGAAGTGAATCAGTCTAAAAGAGAAACAGAGCTCACAGCTTTAAACCCCAGCACTAATATATAAGATAGGAGCAGGGCATTAAGGATTTAGTCTTGGCAATTAGTCTCCAGTTTGCTATGGATAATATCTCTCCAGCCCTGGTACAGGACCGAGCTCTCTGGTAGCCTAGATGCTTTGCTTCTCTGATCTTCATTGCTTTATTAGTTCATAAACAATGTATCAACCACAATCATCGTACTTGAGCAGCTTTTTATGACTATTCTTTTTGCACTTTTATAGTAATTCCTCTATTCTTACACCTCAAACATGTATTTTCCCTCTAAATTATACCAGAAAGAAGGGGTAAAGAGGGAGGATAGAGAGAGGGTGAATAAGAATAAGGAGCAATGATACTTATGTATTAAAATGCCATAATTAAATTTGGTTTTTATGTATTTACTATTTTAAAATTGTCATTACTTAGTAAAACTGCTAACAAAACAATATTATTTATTTAAGTCTCCCCCTTACTCTGTGAATGTGTGTGTGAGTTCCTAAATATTTTCTTCATGATATTGACTATTTCTTTTATTGCACAGAAAGTTCTTTCTTTGATGTAATCCTACTGGTTTTTACTTTGTTGCAAGTTTTCAGGTCTTATCCCAAAACATAGGTACACAAAAATCTAAGTCTTCAAGTGTTTCGCCTTAGACTTTTCATACTTTGGACTTTTGTACAGCATGTGAGATGTGGATCTAGCATCAGCAATTGATTTGATGGCTTTCCAATGTATTCTCTTGGTGTCTTTGACAGAAATATGTGGTTTTCCAGGTACTCTACTATGTTCTACTTGTCTCCTTGTCTTTTCTCAAGCCAATACCAGACACATTGTAGACAGACTTAAAATCAGGTATTAATATGACTTCAGTTTCATTCCTTTATTCAATAGTGTCATGTAGATTTTAAGATTTTTTTTCTGATTCTATGAATATTATTATTGGTAAGGATTGACCTGAATCTGTAAACTGTCTTGGGTAGTATGTACACTTTAATAATAATAATAATAATAATAATAATAATAATAATAATACCAACTCTGTGATGGTTTGAATGAGAATGGCCCCCACAGGCTCATATATTTGAGCCCTTTGTTCACAGTGGGTAGAACTATTTTAGAAGGTTAGGAGAAGTGGCCTTGTTGAAGGGAGTGTGTATGCCACTGAGGGAGCCCAGGTTGAACCCAATCTCTCTCTTTCTTCTCCCATCTCCTACCTCCTCCTCCTTCTCCATTCACCCTTCCCCTCCCTCTGCCTCTTGCCTATGGATTAGATATAAGCAGGCATTCTTCTTGCCTGCCTGCTGCCACACTTCCTGCCACAATCATAGACTCAAAGAAACTGTAAGCAAAGTCTCAATTAAATTCTTCTTTTTGATAAGCATAGTACAGAGTACATAGTACAGAGTACATAGAACATAGTGTCTCTTCACAGGAACAGAAAATTAACTAGGACATCTTCTGCTCCATAGAGTATCTTTCCTTTCCTGGAGTCATCTTGACATCTTTCATTAATATTTTCACAGTTTTATTGCCAATACCTCTCATTCCCTTAATTCTTTTTATTCAGAGCTCAAACAACTGGAGAGCAAAGAGTCCACCTTAAAAAATGGGCAAAGAAATGGGCTACATAGACATTTATTTAAAAAGACATGAGGGGACTTCAGGGCTGGCTCAGTGGTTAAGAGCGCCTGCTGTTCCTGCAGAGGACCTGGGTTCAGTTTCCAGCACCCACGTGGCAACTCATAACCACTGTCATAGCCCTCTTCTTATCCCTGCGAGCGTCAGACATACATGTGGCATACACATACACATGCAAGCAAAATACTCATATATGTCAAATAAAATAAATACATCTAAAAAGTTAAGACACAAATAGCCAGCAAATATATGAACAAAAATTCAGCATCATTAATCTTCAAGGGAATACAAATAAAAACCACAATTAGATATTATTGCAAAAGGATCTTAAAAGCCATGTTTCAAGGATATAGCAGCACTCTCATTTTTACTGTGATATTCCTTTAAAAAAATCTAGGATATAAAACCATATAGAAATCACATGGTATGTATCCACAAAGGAATACTACTTAGCCATAAAAAGAATGAAATCTTGTCACATGTAAAGGTATAGACAAGTTCAGGCATCATGGTAAATAAAACAAATCATAGACAAATAATGCATTTTTTGCACTCATTTGTAGAAAGTGGTAAATGAACCTCCAAGAAGATGGGAAAGGCAGCGAGGGAAGACAGAGGTTACACAAGAGTCACCAAAATACAGGAATTAGAAGCAGAAATCATTGCTTCTTTGCCCAGCACTGTAGGTAACTCTAATCTACAAGAATCCATGATACATAAAAATAACTAGAAGAGTAAAAAAATGTATATATAATTCATGTATGAGGAGAAGGAAATGTTAGTGGCATTGGTCTAGCTGCTATGTGTTTCATACTTGTATCAAAGCATCAGGCCCTTCATAAGCATGCACGGATATTATGTTAATAAATAAAATTTAAAAACAATGTATCATGGGCATAAAACTGTAAGGGATTTTGCCTAGATTCATAGACAAAAACAAAACGAAACAAAACTTTTCACAAGGTTGGTTTTGTTTTATCAATCTTCTTTTAGGTTGGATCCACCTCTGAGAAACCCAGCTAGTGACCCATATCTTGATATGCTTGAATTAATCTCAGTCTTCCATTTCTTCCTTGGCATGGCACCATACTTCATGAACTTCTAAGACTGTCAGAAGGACACTGAGAAAGTGGGATATATGTTTACCATGGCTTCTTACACATTTAGGGGGTTAGTGAATTTACCCAAATATCTAATATGTCAAACCAGGTGAGATGCAAATGGATAAGAGTCTTTTTGCCAGTGATGTGAAAGAAATTCAGGGGCATGGTGGAGGTCTGATCCCGGTCCATAACACTGGGCACTTAGAAGACATTTGGGGAAAGCTCTGGACTTCCCCCCCTACCCCGCCAGTGGTCCGTGTTTCTTATGGGCTTTCTAGAGTCCTCACAAAGTGGCTTCCTTCTTTTTCTTGTGGGAAGGATGGCTGGACATGTGATCTAGCTTTAGCTTAACCTATCAGGAGAAATAACACTGACCAGTAAGTAAAACTTCAGAGGAGAATAATGTCCAGACTCTACTTATTTTCACAACTATAAGAGGCCTGGAGAGGAAAGGACTGCTTTAATATTCAAGGGTACAGACATCGCCCTTAGATCTTTTGGATCATGCTTGGTCTAGGTTGGGACAGAGAAGATGCTGCAAGGTCTGAGCTCAGCTGAGAAAGAACACCCTGATTCTTCTGCTCAGCTGTGAGGCAAAGTGCTGTGGGGCTAAGACGACTATGTGGGGCTGGCCACTATGGGGACTTAGAAAACAATGTGAAATGTCACGCCAGGCACAACATTGGTGTTGTCATGCAATATCTGGGTTAGGGTTAGGGTTAGGGTTAGGGTTAGGGTTAGGGTTAGGGTTAGGGTTAGGGTTAGGGTTTGGGTTAGGGTTAGGGTTAGGGTTAGGGTTAGGGTCTCAATGACATATGTTGTTCTAAGTTTGATGCCTCATGAAAGAACAAAAGCAAACAAACATGTCAGTACTGGAGAAGGCAGGCAGGTGATCAGAAGAGTGAGATCTAGGGGTCTCATGGGATTCTCAGAAGAAGACAAATTGTAAATGACTAAGTCACAAAAGATGTGAAGAGAACATTCATGCTGCATTTCACCAATAGGATGGGAAGAGCTTGGAGTAAATCTGGTCTATGTCCTGAGTGTGCAGTCCCTGGCTGTGATTTTGTGAAGAATACTTTGCCTATCTAAGCCTTTTGGGAGTGACCTCATGTATCTACTCTGAGGGGCTGTTACAAGAATAAGACACCGTGATCAACTATGGATTTGCTTTGCTGAATAGCTGAGTATGGAGCATTCACCCCAGCTTGAAACAGGTATGGGTGATGGAAATACAGCAGATACTCCAGCCCTAGGATGAATGGAAACCTGGGCATTTCAACAGAAAGAACGAGCTTAGGCAAATAAAAGGCCTTTGCTGGGTATTTTGGCATATCTGTGGCCTAAAATCCCAACACTCAGAAGGCTGAGTCAGGAGGATCACTGAGTTTGAGGCCAACTTGGGCCGTTCAGCCAGTTTCATGCCAGCCTGAAGTACATAAGGAGACACTTTAAAAATAAAAGCCAAAATAAGAACTAAAACCCCATACCACACAACAGAACAAAACAAAACAAAACAAAACAAAACAAAAAACCAAGGGAGAACCCAACAGTTCTGGGTAGTATTGATTTCCTGAAAGCACTTTGAAATGGGACCCCAAATCCAACTACACAATAAAGTCCCCAGAGGCTGGCTAGTCTGATGTTGAGGTTCCCTCCACAGAATAATAGCTCTGGCATTTGAGGTGGAAGGACTGAATAGCAGGGTGTTTGAATATCTCCATGAAATGACCTGGTACAGGTGAGTGTGAGAACTGGCTGGGGCCTGTCATTTCAGATTCAGTGCTACAACTTTAATCACTTCTGACACCCTCCACTGTCAGCTAGTACAGGGACATGCCAATAACACCATCCATGCCTTCTGACCCACTGAGCCTCTGCTCTGGACAGCAAGAGACAGCTCCTAGCATGGACCAGATTCAGTCCCATGACACTCCCTAGCACACCTTGCTGGTTGACTCAGTGCCCCTCAGGATGCACAGATACACCATCAGCCAGGCCAGGATGAGGCACAGTGCTGGCTCCCACTGCACTCCTCCATTCTCCTGGATGGATGGTGAGATGTTGAGTGTTTTCCTGCACCAGAAGTACTGCATTGACGAAGCCTTTTCATACTCCTCGTAGTAGCCTGTGCGGTTACCATTCAGTGGGCAGACAGACCACGGCAGGGGATCCTTTGGAATGAAGTGAGAATCAACAGAGAGTCAAGGGAAAGGCCAAGGGCTTGGTGGGATGATAGGAAGCATCTTTGACAGGAGGCTTCACACCTTGTCCTGAAAATATGGGCTAGCCTGGCTTGCACGAAACAACAGAGTACAGTGGATCAGAGGCTTCCTGGCCTAGTCTTTCCAGATCCTTGTAGCTACCCTGTTCAAAACCAGTTGTAGGGCTGGAGAGATGGCTCACTAGTTAAGGGTACTGGCTGTTTTTCCCCCAGGTTAGAGTCCCAGTAACCATAGGATGGCTCCCCTTCTGTAACTCTAGTCCCAGGGAATTTGACACGCTCTCCTGGCCTCTGCAGGCACCAGGCATGCATGTTGTACATAGACATTCAGGTGAAACACCCATATACATAAAATAAATAAGATAAACTTTAAAAACAATTTTAAAAAAAGCTGTGAACGTACTTGAGTTAGAATCTTGAACAGTGAGCCCATTTGGATGGACAGGCCACAGGAGGGAGACACTGTGGTATCTGATGGAACCAGCAGCAGGTCCCAGCTAAGAAACAGAAGCCCTCTAAGCTCAGTTGCCTAGCCGATATTCTCTGGGCCCTCTGCTGAGGCCACTCTAACTCACACTGTTTCACATATTTGGCTGCAAATCTGAGGATACCTCTGGGGTCCTTTGCTTGAGATGAGCTTGACTTCAGGTTTTTTTTTTTTTGTTTGTTTGTTTTTGTTTTTATTTTTTGTTTTTTAATATTCCTGCCAATGAACATGCTACATGAAGAAGCTCTAGGGCATGGAACAACTGAGAGATTTTCAGTTTTCTTCTCCCTTCATCTGCATCAGAAGGTAAAGATAGGGTCCTTACATTTGCTTGGCTAAAGGTACCCGCTAAGAAGGACCGACACCCTCCCATAAAGTAGAGTCCTGTAGAGTCACTTGTAGCTCGTGGGATTGAACAAAAGCTCTTATGTCGTGTATATGGCCATGCCAGTGTCGATTTATATGTTCCGGGGACCTGCATGGCCCATAGACGTCCAAGTGAAGGTCTGCTGTGTCATTATCCTATGACCTTGGAAGAGGATTTACAGCAGAGGTAAGGGGGGGGAATTTTTGTGAAGTATGGAATGCATGGATATTAGAGTGGTAATTCCTGGGTCCTTCTCTTCTTTTTCCATCTGGAAAGAGGCTGATATGGAGGCAGTGGGATTAGAGTCTCTGAGAGTAAAAAGGATGAAGATGGGGGGTGGGGGTGGGATAGAATATGACTGGTGGAGAGGAACATTCCAGCGCTCAGTGTGGAATTGTGGCATTTATTTATTTTCCACAAAGCCTAGACCCTTCCAGAATATCAGTAACAAGAATTTAGATAATGCACTGTTTAAAATGCTTGTCATTGAAAATATTCCTGTAGATATTCCAATGAGTGCTGTGGACCTGCTCCTCAGAAATGAGTGTGCACATGTGTGTACACACATGCAAACACACACGCATGCGCACGCACACACACACAGTGCATAGTTTGGCTTACATTTGGACAAGTAGTGGATCCAGATTCTGTCATCCCTGCTTGGCTTGTGGCTCCCCATCACGCCTCCCCCCTCACTGAGAGGGTTCCCACAGGCTGGCGTTCTCATCCTCTACCAGCTCCCTACTTGGTGAGTGGCCCTGCATTTTCTACCCTTTTTGCTTTTGCTCTGGCCAGAGGTTGGCTTACCTGGAAGGAGTGGAAGAGATACCAGAAGCCCCAGGCATTGATGACGTTGTAGTACATTGAGAGGAAGGAGGAGGCCACCACACTAGCAACACCTGTGAGCAAAGCAGAGGGCCATGCTGAAGATCAGATGTGTGTAATTTAACCAGTGGGACTTGAATGACACAACTATGGTGACATCCCCAAACAAGAACACTCTTCCTTTAGGCTTTCATTAGACCTGATACCACACCTATGACATCTTCTTGGGAATTACTACCCCTCAACTCTGATCATCTGAGATGGTAGATCAGTATTGGTTTTTTGACATCTAAGTGTCATGTCCTGGGCTCAGTATTTTGTGTGCAGTTAGTTCACACAAAAGCATTATCCTCCTTCCAAAGAGCAAACTAAAACTCAGAGCTTTCCCAAAACTACCCAGCAGAGCTATGGAGAAGGGCCAACTACATGCCTGATGTGAACTTGCTCCTTTTGGAGGTCGAGTTCCTGGAGCCAGCCCCATCCATGTGGCAGGAGTGTGACAGACAGACAACACTTACCCCCAGCCTGGTCTGATCTATGAGGTCCCACAGTGGGTATCACTGTGAGAAGTGAGAGTTTGCCATTAGGTTGCTCTAAAGTGAGTTTACTTGGGAGTGTTGTCAACCTTTGTCAACCCACACATAACCAGAAGAGTTGTAAGTTGTTGACTTTGCATGTGGCAGACTATACAGGTATCAATAGCATTACAGAGCAACTCCTCCCACTCCACTGGGAACTCAGGCCAGTAAGTGCATGTCAGTGCCCAAGGGGCCAGGCAGCCTCCCCCTGTTTTCCAATATACAGCATACATTGCTGCCTCAGCACACTCTGATGGCCTTCATAGCTCTTCATCATGAGGAGGCAGTTTGAAGATGATGAGTTCTAATACCCCCGGACATATTTCTTCCAAAGATGCAGGAGGTCACATCAGGTGGACCCTTCCTCATTCCTAAACAATGGCTCAGGCTTCCTGTCTGCTTCCCTTTCTTGGACATGAAAAGTACACAGAACATGTATGAACTCTGATGGCTCTAGATCCTGGTCTTTTACAAACTAGGAGAATCACATCCTGGAGGTGCCAGGGGACAGTGACTGAAGGTCACTCTGGAAGGGTGCAGTAGGCCACACCTGGTATGTTCACATAGATGCTTGGCTTGTGCATCCAGGTATCACTATGATGCCCCAACACCCCTAAGTGGTGTGGTGAAGATGAAATGGACCTCACACTCGTGCATGCCATGTTCAGCACCAGGCACACATTAAGCAGGGGGTGGCATTTGTGTACATCCCCAGAGGATAGGTAGCTGGGACGAAATGAATGCTATGTCCAGCCAGTCAGAGAATATCAAGCTGAGGTCCAGAGTGGAGATGCCCTAAGGTGGAAGTTTCATTGGGGGTGGGATGGGGTACCATGTGAGGGGCAGAATCCAGGGCCCTCTCTGCCCGAGCTCCATGGTAGCCCTCTTTGGGAGTTGGTTCATCCAGTCACAGGTCCAGCCCATGCATACTAGTGATGCTCAGAAACCCACAAAATCTCTGTCAGAGGAACTGAGAAGGGTCCCACATACCGACACCACTGAGGTAGGGGCACCTTGCCGCATGCGCTGCCCCACAGCCAGCTCCAGGTACAAGAGCAGCATCCCCTCTACAATGAGCATGACCAGGGGACCAGGAAACTCCCTGTGGGAGGCCAGACCTGAGCATCAGGTCAGTGAGGAGAGATGAGATTCATGTCTCTGCAACTGTGCTTCCGTCACCCTCCTTTCCCCAACCAGCCTCTTCTGGCCACCCTTCTACCCCCCTCCTTCCTCCTTTCACACACCCATCCTTCTACAATTCCTCTCACCATACATCAGCCCACCTATCTCTCTGACCACTTTTTGATTCATTTATTCATCCATCTATCCATCCTTCTTTTCTCCCTTCTGTCCCTCTGTCTGTCTATTGGAATACTAGACCAAGCATCAGAGGTTATAAAATAATCTCTTTCTCTATGTCTCTGTCTCTGTCACTGCCTCTGTCTCTCTGTCTTTGTCTCTGTCTCTCTCTTTTCTCTTTTACACAAAATGTCAAACAGTAACCAAAGTAGGCCTAGTGAGTCCCATGGTCAGCTTGTCTCTGTGACAGGGCCTACTTACTTGACTACTGTTTGAGGTCAGGTGGAAACTCAAGGCCTGGTGTCAAGGGGGGAATGGGAACATTTTCAGCACTGCCCAGCGAACACTTGCATATCACTGTCCCAACGCACAGTTACACAGTTCAGGAGGATAAGCTCAGTAGTCCTTTTGACAAAGACACTAACACAATCGAAAATGTACGTATGGATAAATTAAATATAATTCATACAAGTTGTGTATAAAACTATGAGAATACACCATAGACCGCCATTTACTATCTAGAGCTTAAAACTTAAAGAAGCAATAGGGAAAAACCTTTAAAACTTCAGATTAGGCAAAGATGTTTTAGATGCAATGGAAAAACACCACCTGTGGAAGAAAATGTTGATAAATTTAACTACATTACATTTTCCCCTTGAATAAAACTTAACAGGACAAAAAGAACATTTGCAGACTTGGAGAAAAAAATTATATATATATCATATTCCTGAGAAAGTGTGACATGAGGCATTTATAGTGGAATCTCAAAGCCAACGGACATTCCATAAGTAACATATCTTAGTACACCATGTTGTGTCTCCGAATACATGAGATGGGGTCTGTGATAAAGTCCTGGCACTGGAGGACGCATCATGCAGAGCACACTGCTGACTTTTGACTGAGTCCTTTCGTACTGAAGACAAGCAAAACAAAGGGCAAGAGTGAGGCATGAACTCCATTTTAAAAACAAAGTCACTTCTGTAATTAAAACAATCTACCCTCGAGGCCAAAACCCTCATAATTGAATGAATTTTGACATATCCTTCCCCTAAATGTTATGGAGTAGGGAACAAGTTTCCAAACCATGAGCAGAACAGTATCTGTAAGTGGTAAATAGCCTTATCAAAAGATTCATAAAACCAAATTCATTAAGAAAGTGTACATTTATACAAGGAGATAAGAGAAATGTGCTGCATATTAATATAAAGATATTTTGCAATTAGTTTGAAAAGAAGTCTTCTACCAAACCCTCTTGCAAATGAACTACTTCCATGACTATTCGATTTAAAAAATATTCTAATGTATAAGGAGACATCAGAGGGGAAGGGCCAGCAAGGAGCATACTTGGTGAATTAAATATGGTCACTATTCTTCAGTGATCCTTGAACCAAAAGGAGAGTTCTCTCCCCTACCCTATGGGTCTGGGCTGGCCTTGGAATGAGCCTTGTCCATCACAATATTGAAAAGAAAAAGAAAGAAAGAAAGAAAGAAACAAACAAAGAAAGAAAGAAAGAAAGAAAGAAGAAAAGAAAAAGAAATGACATGTGTATTCCAGAGGCTTGCAGCTTTTCATCCTCATGGAGTATGGCCAGGGAACATCATGATTGGGGTCCTCCAGGGTCCCCAGGGGGAGGAGCTACATGCTGGAGAATTGTGAGCCACTAGCTCAAGTACTGGGTGTGTAGGACCTATAGCCACATGAATGGAGACAGATGAAGCAGTCAAGCTTGTTAGGTACCCCACGGAGCTGTATGAGGTGATTATTGTTGCTGTAAACCACTACTTTCCCCTCATTTCAGTATCTCCACTTGGGTTCCATAATAGCAAGATTCTCTGAAAGAAACAAAAACAAAAGACAAAGCAACACAAACAAACAAAAAACCCCAAACCCACAAATAAACAAAACCCAGGACATTTGCTATACAGTGCTATTGAAATTTTACTAGTTTCTCAGGATAGGTTCCAGAATATAGTCAGATCTTCAGATCTGGTCTTAATGTTTCCTCAAGGGTTTTATCTCCCCTCCACCCCCCCATACTTTATACCAGCAAGTTATTTTGTGGAATGTCCCTCATTTGCGGTTCTGGCAGAAACACTAAAGTGACCTGATGTTCTCCTCCAGAGGTACAAGATGTCCATTTGCCCCTTCTTGGCAATTCAGACTTTTCTCATGTGGCTTATTTAGGTGGTGTCTGCTAGATTTGTCTGCTACATCTTAACTTTTACCTTTGAAGCAGTAAAGTAATTTGGAGGGGATAAATTTTGTTTGATTTTGGTTTAGTTTTAAAACACTGTCTCATTGTATGGCAAAAGCTCGCAATCTTCCTGCCTCAGCCCCCCCAAATGCTTTGATACAGGCTTCCTTGGCCACTGCATTAGACTTGGAGAATTTGAATCCCATTTTATTGTGTGGACATTTTACATGAATCAATAATTCTTACCTAATCATTAGTTGTGTTTTGTCATCCCTCTGCCTGTAACAGGCATTGTCACCTTCAATGTTGCCATTTTCAATCTCTTGTCATGCACAACAGATAACTACAGCATAAATGAGCATTTTGTTGTTGTTGTTGTTGTTGCCTGTGTGTCTGTGCTAGCTCAGGTGGGTGGAACACTGAGTTGAAGGATGGCTGGGAGGA